>NC_140591.1:329343905-329820978 GCF_964204655.1 Triturus cristatus
CGGGCTCAGTGGGCAGCCTTGTGGGCTTTTCGCAGTCCCGTGCTGGCCTGTCTGGATCGTTTGGTGGTTCGCTTGCTTCGAAGTTGCTTTTTGCAGCCTCCTCGGGCTGTTTCCATGGCTCCTTCCTGGGATCTTCCTTTGGTGTTATTGGCCCTTCAGGGTTCGGTAGATTTGAAGTTCCTCACCTTGAAGGTGGTGTTTTTGGTGGATATCATCTCGGCGGATCGGGTAACAGCTTTTTTCTTCGTTCTCCTCTATTCTTGTGATTCCTTCTGGATCGTCTTGTGTTACGCCCTGACCCGAGATTTCTGCCCAAAGTTCCTTCAGTTGTCAACCGATCTCGTGAGATGGTATTGCCCTCTTTCCTTTCGGTTTCAGGGATTCTTCCCTCTCACTTTTGGATGTCCGCCAGGCGGTCTTGTTGTATTTGGACCGGACTGCTCCTTTCTGTTGTTGTGACAGTTTGTTTGTGACTTTTGGTCTGTTGCTGTCTGGTCACAAGCCTTCTCTGTCCACTTTAATTCATTGATTTAAGCGGCTATCTTACTGGCTTATAGTTCTCAGGGGTCTGAGTTGTCGGTCTGGGCTCAGGGTCGATCCACCCAGAGTCTCTCTGTCTCTTGGGCCTCTTTCAAGGGCGTGTCTATCGAGGATATCTGTTGGGCCGCAACCTGTTCCTCCCCACACATGTTCATGGATCATTACCGGGCGGTTTTGGGTGGTCCTTCTACAGGGAGTTTTGCTGAGGCAGTTCTTGGGGCGGTTCTTCCAGCTCGTGATTAGCCTGTCGGTTGTTGTTCCTCCTGGGTGGTTTTGTCGATTTGCCTGTACTGTTTTTTGGATTAAACCTGGTTCTATGGCATTTCCTACTTGTCAGTAGTTTCTTGTGTGTGACATGAAGCTGCTTGGCTTGGGTATGTGCTATCTTTTTTTACTCATGTGGTGAGGAAGACTTACGAGGAGGTAATGCTCCGGTTTCTATCACCTTTAATCGTTCCACATTTTTTGGAAGTGTTAAAAGAAATATGTACTGCTCGAGGGGTTCCAGCCTCCCGAAATGAAGCTATTATTCCAATATTCCCTAAAAAAGATAAAGATCCAACAGAGTGTAGTTCATACCGGCCCATATCACTTTTCAAGGTGGACTCTAAAATATTTATGAAGCTTCTGGCCAATCGAGTCAATAAGATAATTTCTCAGCTTGTCTCTCCCGAACAACAAGGTATCATTCCAGGGAAAGATATGACTTTGCATACAAATTTAATTACTGCACTAATAGAATGTTCAGAAGCTCTCCAAGAATCTCTTAACCTCATTCCACTTGCCGATGAGAAAGAATTTGATCCTGGATGGTTCTTTGGGAATTAGTTGTGCAGCTTAATTTCAGCTCTAGATTTATTAACATGGTTAAGGCTATTTACAAGGCCCCTAGAGCTCAGATTAGCATACATCAGATTAGTATACATCAGGAATTAACACCTTTCATCTCTATTTCACTCAGCACTCTGCAAGGCTGCCCGCTCTCCCCTGCTCTTTATGCTTTATATATGGAACCATATATTACGCTTTTACATAGAACAATCCCCACCAGCCCGTATCTATCACTTGCTTCTCCCTTGGCCGCTAATGCAGACAACGTAATAATATTCTCACATTGCTCTGAGCAGACAAGTCAGTGCGTTGAACACCTAGCGTTAGATTTTGGCCAAGTATCAGGTTCTAAATTAAATGCTCATGAAACACAACATGTTCTAGTAGGCAGAGCAAGCTGCTGCGGTCTGCATGTGACACCTTGCGCAAGGTACCTGGGCAATATCTTGGCACCTACGGCTAAGCTATATTATGAATATAATCATACTGTGCAGCCATCACAGCTTAGGCTATTGCTGGATAAATTGATGCATTTACCCATCTCCCAAATCTGCTGAATTAACCTAATTCAAATGAATATCCTTCCAAAAGTCCTGCAACTCTTTCTATCATTACCCCTTTACATTCCCCATTGGTATTTCACAACACAGGGCTATATAATTACAAGATTCAAATGGAAGGGAAAGAAAGAGCAGAGATCCTTAAAAGCTTTAAAACTCCCAATAATTGAAGATGGATTGGCACTTCCTGACTGGTGTCTTTACTACTGGGCTCATGGCCAATCGCATCCGTAAACTGTATGATTCTTATCCTGAGAACTGGCTCCATGCCATTTCATTTGTGAAGGATTTTGGCACTAGTTGTACCAAATTCAAAAGCAGAAAACTCTTAAGAAAAATTAGACTTGAGACCACGCTAGCTCTTGAAAAAATCTGGAGTAATTTGAAGAGGTCTTTGGAAATTCCATCTTTTCATGCCTTTACACTGCTGTTAGACAATTCGATTTACCAAATTATTTGCTTCTTCTTACTTTGGCACCTGGGGAAGCTCAGGAATTAAGCAGCAGGGCAATTTGCTGGGTGATTTTGGGCTGAAATCATTTTTCTGTTTTGCAGGCAGTATTCACCATACATCGTAGTGATTTAAAAATAAAATGCTTACCGATCCAGACCTTCCTATTGAGAGGGAGTATTACCGTCATAACCCCGATGCGCAGCCTGATATTCCACAATTGATATTCGGCAAACATTTGTCTAGTATTTCAGAAAAGTACAGCTGCCTTATTCAATCTTTTCCTAGCAATCTGGGAATATGGGGTGATAAATGAACTCGTAGTTTAGGCTAGGAGGTTACGGAGCAAAAGCTCACCTGTATTTTTGTGCAATTCTGCAGGTTTATTACTCCTACTAGATAGAGAGGCAAGATTTAGGGTACATTGTTCGATTTCTATATCAGCCCCTCCAAATGGAGCAAATGGTATAATACGTCTTTGAGTTTCCCATGCTGTTCAACCTTTTAAATGTAAAAATGTAAATGTAAATCCAGTATTTGTAAAGCTCACAGCTACCCGTAGGCATCCCGGCGCTGGGGGCCGTCGTGAAGATTAATCGAGCTATTGCACAGAGTCACATGGTGCTGGTCTGACCTGCCACCAGTGCCGGGGATTGAACTGTGATCCCCAGCGTCCGCCTTCAGTCGCCCTGCGCCACACCTCTTCCCTTTTAGAAGGGATAATTGTTCCAAAATTGATGCTGCTGGGCATAGGTACTACTGAGCGCTTTTATTTTATATACTCTCCATTGTTAGATTAAATATTGAGAGGAACTAGAAATCTGCCTTTTTGCCAAAGTTAGAGGATCTATGGCGAAATGTCATCAAATTTGTGAAAATTTGAGAGACCTTTTGGCACCAGACTAGAGACTGTTGTTTATCTAGGTCTTTCCTGATTGCTTGCTGGCCAAAGATTTATTTGAATACTGTAAATTGTCTGTGATGCCTACAGTTAATTTATGTTCTCCTGACCTATTTATTATTTTATGTTTAATATGCTACTGCATTTTTCTTACTGTATTGCTTGTACTCTCATTAGAAAAATAAAAAAATAAAAAATAATCTAGGTATTAAATAATTAATTGGCATGTTTTATGAGTTTAACTTTTAATACATTTTTGTTACTTGTTATTTAAATTAAAAATGATTCTGTTTTTAAGTATTAAGTTTGATTTATATTTAAATTTATTTCACGAATTTACATATGTTTGGCTTAAAATAATGCTGTTGTTATAATATTTTCTTTTCAAAATTGTTTTCCAAACAGACCTTTTCCATAATCTTTCTAAAAAAAATGATTATTGTAAAAATAATGTACCGTTTGTTTTTGTAGTCTATTTTTAGTTTTGGTGTCTTTACATTTTTACATTCACTTTTATAATTTTTTGAAATTTTAATTAAATTGTATTTATAATTTATCCTATTTCTTAAAAAAAGAATTATTTTTTTTGTCACTGCTTCTAATTTAGCATTTTCGATTAATACTTTTTTGGCTACTTCCAATTGACTCCTGTAAAGTATAAGTAGAATGAGTGTTGCAATTCTGTAGGAGTACTTAAAAATTAACGTCAAAGTCCAACACTTGCCCAGACTGTAGTTAGGTTTGGAGTAGAAGTAGTAGTTTTTAATCTCGTCAAAGTCCAACACTTTCCTCAATGTGGCTAACTTTGGAGTGGAAATGGTACATTCTGCCCCCCACCCCAAACCAAAGCCTTCCCCAATGCAGTTTTGTTTGCAGTGAAAATTGTAAATACAACTACCCCAAATACCAATATTTTCCCCATTGTGGTTACTTTTGGAATGGGAATAGTAAATTTAAACCCCTGACAGACTCCGAAAGTCCAACATTATGCCCAATGTGGCTATGTTTGAAGTGGGTAATAATAGATTGTTCCCTTTGATGTGTATAAGACGACCCTATACCTACACATTCATTCAATCATGTATGCCCCAATATATAGCCAAGTAGAGTAAGAACATTACAGATTCAATGAATTGCCTTGGCAGTAGTATAAAAACATCTCATTCTTTATTGAGAGTTGTTACTTACAAATCTATCTTTCTGTTCTCCACAATGTTAAAATCACAATGGAATTTCATGAAAAAAGATACATATTTCATAGATAAGAAAGACACAATTTGATTTCATATGCCCTTGTGTGTCTACAATCTTAAATTACCAATGGTGCATCACATTTCTTTCTGTGTCTATTTAATTAAAGACATCACATAGTAAATCATAAACATGAATAAAATCATATATTTATACACATCCAGAATAAAAAACAAGATTTTAAAAAAAAAAACAATACTCAAAAATAAGAAAGTGTTGACGGGGCGTTTTGGTGAGGAATGCTGGTTTACACCACCATCTTCAGGACAGATTAAGTACAGTATTGTTGAGTCTGGAATTATACACAAGAAAAAAAGAACAGTGCATATCTGAATATTTTTCTCTCACAAGGTATTTTAACACACTAACAAGGCTATCATGTTTTAAAAGACCCCTAAGGAGGGAACAGTGGAATTAATTATAATTTTCTAATGAGTGGGGGATGTTAACTAGAAATATGAAAGAGAAGGTGGAAAGATCGCTGTACAACCCACTGGGAAATATAAGCCTCCTGCTATATATTCTGCATTACAATCATTCATCCTCACAAACATAAAAACGACTGTCACATACCTAAAATACAGGTTCATGCACAGTCAAATTCTATCTTGCTCTTAATGAGATGAAAAAGTTATTTCTGAATACTTTGGTCACACTTTCAATAATCTGAAAACATAGTGTTGATATTAGGGTCAAGATTGCTTCAATTAACCCCTAAAATCCTTATTAAAAGATTTTTAATTAAGGTATTTTGGTTAGATTAACCAACCTTTCAAATGCAGAAAATATGTTTTCTTGGAGGTTTATTAATTCCTCCCACATCAATTTCAAGTTCAATTGGTTGTTTTTTTGTGTCTCAGAGATACAATCATCCTAGCCGAAACAAAGAGGACTATTTTAATTCATTTATTGGTGTTCTTTTGTTATTGAGTCATATTTGGGCGAATATCATTGTGCTCACCTTGTTTTTATTTGCTCCCCAGTCAACTGTGATTAGACGGGATCGTTTGTTCGCAAATGTGCATTTTTTTCGTTAGTCTTTAGAATGCCTCATATGTCGGCGTATAACTAGAAAGTAATGGACACCCAAGTCTTAAAATCAGCGTGTTTCCGTATTTCATAAAGTTTATAATTTTAGCACGTTTAATGATATATTGTGCTACTATGATCTCTACAAGTCAGTTTTTATTGCGGTAATGTGGTGACCGTAGAGGGACCAATTATATTCGCTAAAAACGGCTCTAAGGAGTATTGGACAATATTAATCTGCACAAAATATAAATTTACATTTGTAGGTCCCTCACTTCATGCCCGCCCGCTGCCCGTTTCTTATAGTGGCTATCCATATTTATCATCTGGGGCTCTCACCTTATTCGTTTGAGGTCACGTATCGAGCGATCGGGACGTCTTCCAGTGGCTAATTTGTTTGCGAAAAGAGACCGCTATTTATTGCGCTGCGGTGGCTCTAAAAAATGTACCGCGTTGTTGTCTTCCTATGACTCACTTATGACAGCACTTCCGGGGTCATAACCTCTAGTGATGTTGTGTTGTCTCACATGGCGGCCATCTTGTGTAGGTTTATCTCCGGGCAATGTTGGATGCTGGTCAAACGGCGGCGCTTATTCTGTTAGATCTTAGCGCCGCCTTTGATACGGTAGATCACAGCATCCTCCTGCGTCGGCTCGAGGAGACTGGTATTGGCGGTCGGGTGTTGCAATGGTTCCGCTCCTTTTTAGACGACCGTTCCTTCTGTGTTGCCATCCCTCCCTTCAAGTCCAACTACCAACCACTGGCCATGGGGGTTCCGCAAGGGTCCTCGCTGAGTCCCACGTTGTTCAATCTTTACGTGAGACCGCTGGCAGATGTCGCTAGGCAGTGGGGCCTTACTTTAGTCTCATATGCTGACGACACTCAGCTGGCGGTTACTCTCAGCGGGGATGCGGAGATTGAGGCCCCCAGGTTTCAGTCCGGACTGAAGGCGGTGGCTAGCTGGCTGACAGGCAACTGCCTTCAGCTTAACGCCAGTAAAACAGAGGTGATGGTCGTCGGGAAGGGAGTGGAGCTGTGGGGCGACCACTGGTGGCCGTCAGAGTTGGGACCTACTCCGATCCCGGTATCGGAAGTGAAAAATCTGGGGGTATGGCTGGATGCGGGCCTCTCCTTTGTTGGCCACACTAAAAAAACCGCGGCCTGTTGTTTCGGTCTTCTGAGGGGTTTGAGACCTGTTCTCAAGTTCTTTGATGCCCCGACCAGGCAACTGGTAATCCAGGCTACCATCATCTCTCGCCTGGATTACGCCAGTTCTCTCCTGGCTGGGGCTAATCAGTCTGAACTAACCCATCTACAACGGGTTCAGAATGCTGCGGCTAGGGCGATCGTGGGCCTGCCCAGATTCTGCTCGGTGACAGGTGTCCTTCGCTCCCTACACTGGCTTCCGGTCAGGAAGCGCATCCTCTTCAAGGTACTGTGTCTTGCTTTTAAAATCTTGCGAGGTACAGGTCCGGAGATCTTGTCGAGCTGTCTGTCGTTCTATGTTCCTGCCCGCAGCCTTCGCTCCCAGGGTCTGGCCCTTGCGGTGGTTCCCAGATTCAGGCTTAGCAGAATGGGAGGCCGCTCGTTCAGGGTTATGGCTGCGTCAGCATGGAACTCCCTGCCTGTTGAGATCCGCATGTTGGAGGACCTTTTGACCTTTCGGAGGGCTATAAAAACCTTCTTGTTTTAGCCCTCTCTTAGTATCTGTTTTTAGCTTGTGGTTATGTTACGTGCTTCCTTGTCTCTGCGCCAGGACGCTCCTTGGCTGGAGTATCTGTGCGCACAATAAATAACCGTAACATAACATAACATAACATAACATATGAGATTATAGTGGCCTCATCACATATATCAAACATACTTATTCTACACTACATCTATATGGTTCTTCATCAAATCATTATGTCAGCTAATGCGCTCACTAATATAAGCAGTCGTTGTTAATTTTCCGTGGAAATTAAGTGATATACCACTAGAACGTGTACTCCTTATGCATTAATGTAATCTGGTAGCCATCCTAAAATGGTTCAATATATTAAGGCGGCCACTTTTTTAAAATGATGTTTCCAATTGGAGATATACTAAATACCCATTATTGTCATTATTCTTTCATATTCTCTAGGTATCACAGTTATATTTTGTGTTCTATATTTAAGCCGAATTTCTTCTATGAACTCAGCTAGATATATCCAGAATACAAGTTATTTCATTTTCCATCTGACACTCCCTATTATTATCTACAGTTCATATGGATATTATTATAGGCGTAAGGAATTCTACGATGAATCTACCCTGCTATTTTTGTATTGTCTCCCATTCCTCTCTGTTGTTTAATCCATAGGTGTATGTCTTAAACTTACACAAAAAGAACTGTTCTTGCACTTTCCGTTTTACATCCAGATCCCCTCCTCTCATTGTTCCTGTGATTTTTTCCAATATACACCATTTGTAGTCATCTATTGTATGTTTACACATGTTCCAGTGTTCAGTGAGAGGAGCATTCACTTTTCTAGTCCTCAATGCCGATCTCTGTTCGTTAAGACTAACTCGGACCTCTCTAGAAGTTTCCCCCACATAACCTTTTCCGCAGGGACAGATGATTAGGTAGATGACATTCCTGGTGCTACAGTTAAACATATTGTTAAAAGTATGTTTAACACCATCCAAAATAATGTCTTTGCCTTGAATTACTGAATTACAGTTGCTACAGGTACTGCAGGGAAAGTTACCAATCACTTTAGCGTTTTTGTCAATATTTCTTTGGTGAAACATAGTAGGTTCTCTGTAGGTCTTTACCAACAAATTTCTAATAGTTTTATTCCTGCGATAGGAGAAAGAGGTTTCTCTAAGGCTTCTCATTTTCTTTCTTGCAGTAGAGACCAATTTCTATTGATTATATTTTTAATTTTATTGCTGATGTTGGAAAAATTGGTTATAAAAACCATTTTGACTCCCTTGTTTTCTTTTCTTTTATCATTATCGAAAAGGAGTTCCCTATTGAAATATTTTGCCCTTTTGTAGGCCTGCTTGACAATCTTCTTCGGGTAACCTCTATCCTTTAACTTAACTTTCAAATTGCTGGCATGGATTTCAAAATCACTCCTATTGGTGCAATTTCTCCTCAAGCAAAGAAATTGCCCAAAGGGGATGTTATCTTTCTGGCATTTCGGGTGGTCGTTTTCATAATGTAAAGTTGTGTTTCTATCGGTGAGTTTTGTAAATAGGTCCACAATCAAATGATTATCCCTTACTTTAATCTTAATATCGAAAAGTCACAGTATTCTTGACTCATGGATAATGTGAATCTCAGATTAGGATCGCCACAGTTCAACCAACTGATAAAATTGTCTGGATCCACTTTGTCTCCTTTCCAGATAAAAAACGCATCATCTGTAAAAGATGACCAATGGATCACGTTCTCATAAAAGGGAGCAGCCTCATTGAAGATATGCTTATCTTCAAATGCTCCTACATATAGGTAGGCCAGATTTGGGGCACATGTGGCTCCCATACTGGTCCCTTTGATCTGGCAAAAGACACTTCCGTGAACAAATAAATATTATTTTTTAAAATCAGTTCTGTAAATTCAATAATAAGCAAAATACGTTCTGATAGATTTCCATTTGTGTCTTTCAACAGATCCCTAACAGTATTAGCAGTTGCTCATTAGTCTGTATCTTGCCCTTTTCCCCCGTGTTGACTTCTCCCCCCTGCTTGCTTTGAGTCTTATCTTTTCTCTCTTTTGTGTTCAATTTCTGTCCTGGGTTAGGTTCTTCTGTCCCCCTTTTCTTAGTTCCCTCATCTTGCTCTAACGGTGGGTGAGTGGTGGATCTATCTCTTATCTCTTTTGCTTTTTCTACGCTCTCCAGATCTTTTTGACCTTTTTCTTGCAGTATTGTGTACCTGTTGGGACAACACATGTCACTCCACTCCCCCGTTGATTTCTCCATTTCCTGATCTAGCTGCCCCTCCATACTTATCCATCTCACTACTTATCGTCCTTCTTTCCCTCAGTATAAGTGTCCTTGGCAGCACCTTAAAAAAAAAAAGTCCTAATGGAGGGAGTAACCGTGACCTTCTGAGTTTTGTTCATACGGTGTTATGTCAGCCCCTCTTGCTTGGCCACTCTCTGTTCTCTTTTTACAGGGATTCTTACTACTGGAGTTTTCAACTCTGAAATTTCTCTTTCCTCCTCTCCTTCACCTCCTTCACCTCCTTCACCTCCACCACCCCCTTCACCTCTACTTGCCCCCTGTCTTGCCAAGGCCTTACCCCTCTTAGCACTCCTTAATGTGTATCTTCCTTGCCCCAGCTGCTTAGGCTCACTAATATGTGTAATCTCTGCTTTTTGTTTTAAATTTGGCTTTTTTTGGCCGTCCTGCCCCCTTTTGGGCTTCTTTTCCCCCTCTTCCTGTAGTCTGGAACTTTGCTGTAGGGCCTGCTTTTTTCTGTAAGAAATAAAAGCCTTGCGTTTCAGAGAACATGGGCGAAAGGATTGGGAGGAAAGGACGGAGGTCAAACAAAGGAGAAATAATCTATGAATTTTAAATGTGCCATAAGGAGCGGAGGGAGATGGCCTAAAAGGCCTGGTAGTTAAGCTGATTAAAACAGGGCTTCATCTTGAAGAGACTGAGCAAGAGTTGGGTAGGGACATTCAGAGAGTACATAGGGATCCTTTTAAGCTTAATCCAAATAGAAGTAAAGCTAGGAGGATTTTGGTAAATTTTCTTCCTTACTCTCTGAAAGAGAAGGCATTATTCTGCGCTCTGAAAATGAAAACAGCAAAGGAAGATGGGATATCTTGCGAAATTAGGTCAGATATTTCCTACATTACCTCCAATAGGCAATGGGAGTTGGGCAAGAGAATGGACCAGCTGAAGGAGTTAGGAGCCTCGGTGCAGATAAAATTCACGGTGCTAAAAGTTATGATGAATAACAAGATGTATAATTTCAGAGTGGTGAGTGAAGTGGATGACTTTATAGGATCCTGTAAATAGATATTGTAAATAGATTTTTTAATAGACACATGAAAGAGGTAGCTAGTTAGGAAGAGCAATAAATAAGAAACACACTTGGGGGAAAACCCATAGGCTTAGGCTATTAGAAAGAGGGGAAGGTTCTTCGGGGGGAGGGGAAAAGTGCAGGGGTTACTTGGTGGGGAGCATTAGGGAAAAAAGAAAAACATCCCTCTGAAGTCTCAGATTTGCTAGTTAAGAAGATTACTAAAATAGAAATATTGGAGAGGGACAGAGATTGAGCCTGAAGATTTTATCTTGGAACATTAAATGGCTAAGGGTGAGGCCAAGGAGAGAGCGTATCCTCCAGTATATAAAAGATTGTAATGCCCAGATCTGTGTGCTTCAGGAGACACATTTGCCAGAGAAAGAGTGTAAGGAAATATTTAAGTCCCAAAAGTGGGTGAAACAAATGGTGTGCACTAAGCAAACTATTGTAACCAAAGGCGTGACGAAATTAATAAAACAAGACCCAAGCATTTCTATTATACAACGTAACTCAGACACATGTGGAAGATGGGTCATAGCAAAATTAAAAGTTAGCGGGCTTAGCTTCACGTTAGCAGGGTATTACGGGCCTAATGTGGATGACATAGCGCCAGGGCAAGAGTTATTAGTGGAGTTATCTTGCTCCTCAGACCCAATTATTTGGGCGGGGGATTTTAATATCACAATGGATAATACCTTGGATAGATCGGCTGGTAGTAGAGCAAGTGCAAATCAAAAAATGAAGTTTCAGATAAAATCGATGATGAAGCAACTGGGATTATATGATAGTTGGAGATGGAGGATGGGGGATAAAAGAGAATACACGTAGTTAAACAAGAAATATCATCACCAGTTGAGGATAGATTATATTTTGCTGGATTTACAAACATCGGGCTACACTTGTCAGATCACTCCGCAATTCTATTGGAGATGTGTCTCAAGGAAGATAGTACACCCCCACGATGGACGTTAGACTGTACCCTGCTGTTGGATAAGGAAATTGTGAGGAGATTAAAGGAGGACACAGTTGATTTTTTTTTACTTTAATTGGGGTTCAGCACTGGCAGGGGTGGTGTGGTGTGGGACTCTTACAAAGCATACTTGAGGGGGAAGCTAATAAGCTATGCAGTTGGGAAGAAGAGAGTCTTTCGGGAAGAGATAAGAGAAGTGGAGGAAAGGATAAGAGTACTAGAAGGAGAGTTGGTCAACAACATTCAGAGAGAGTCTAGACAGATTGAATTAACAGATTTGAAAATTAAACTTGCCGGTATTCTAGACAAGAGGGTGAGGGAAAGGTGGGAGACAAGCAAGCTAACGCAATTTGAGTATGGGTAAAATTGCAAAAAATTGTTAGCTTGGCAGACAAGAAAAGATCAGGTGAAAAACCTAATACAAGAAATTAAATGTCAGAATACGGGTAAGGTTTTAACTAACAGAAAAGAGGTTGAAGAACCTTTCTATAACTATTTTGGTTTTGTATAAAGAGGATTTGGTGTCATCTGAAGAAGAGAGAAATAGGTGGCTTTGGGGGTGGGACAGTGGCATTAGAAGATGAAAAAACTGCTTTGTTGAATACTCAAATTCAGGAGGGGGGGGCGGAGCAGGTACTGAAGAAGGGCAAGCGGGGAAAGCAACTGTTTCAGACAGTCTGCCCTTAGAAGTATACAGCGCACTAAGGGAGGTGTTGATCCCAATCCTGACTAGATTATTCAATGAGCTGTTTTTGCAAGGGATATCCCAACTAGAGTCCTGGTCAGAGGCTACAATTTCCCTTATCCTAAAACCAGGCAAGAGCAAAAACAGATGTGACTCTAATAGGCCAGTGTCGCTTTTAAATTGTGATTATAAGATTTTTTCTAAAATTCTGGCAGACAGACTCAAGGGCCTAATGGGGGATTTGGTGCACGAGGACCAGAAAGGCTTTATGCAAGGAAGGGCATTACACTAGTTAACTTAATCCCTGATAGGGGCAATAGATCAGGCGGTAGCGAATATTGCACCTTTAGCGGTTATAGCCTTGGATGCCACCAAGACGTTTGATCATGTGAATTGGGCCTTTCTGGCAATCGTCATGGAAACTGCTAAATTGGGTGACAGATTTTGCAGAATAATTGCGGGGTTTTACAAGTCATCAAAGGCAAGAGTTTTAGTGAATGGAGCACTAACATCAGCATTTACCATTAGGAGAGGGACAAGACAAGGGTGTCCATTATCCCCACTATTCTTTAATTTATATATGGAACCACTGGCAAAAAAATTGAGGGCAGAGCTGTGGATAATCCCTTTTCAGTGTAACAATTGGGTTAAGAAACTGGCATTATATGCTGATGACCTGTTGATATATACGGCGGATCTTGGAAATACAATGAAGCATGTAGTAAAAATTGCAGAAGATTTTGGAAGAGTATCAGGGTACGAGAAAAACAGGGGAAAATGGAGATTATGGCGTGGAATTTACAGGAAGGGGCAGAAAAAAACTACAACTGAAATGAGGTATCTGGGAGTGAGAGTGACTCAAGATATTAATAAGCTGGCGGAAACTAACTTTAATAGGGTGAAAAAAGAAGTCTGCGATTTAATGGCCAGTTGGCTGCACTTACCCCTGACTATCTTTGGTAGTGTAAACCTAGTGAAAATGATTTTCTTACCAAAGCTGACCTTTCTCTTTAACACTATACCTCTGCCGTTTAAAGAAGCGGGGCTTATGAAGTTGCAGGGCAAGATTGGCTCTTTTATCTGGGCAGCAAAAGGACCCTGAATATCGTGGAAAAAATTGCGGAGGAGGAGAGAGAAAGGGGGCCTGACTCTTCCAGACTTGCAACTATATGCATGGGCTTTCCAGCTTAAGAACCACAGGATGCTCTTGGATAGGCCCTCAGATTCAGAAATTGGGAAGCTGTTTACGGGACTGCTAAAAGGTATAGAAGGAGGGGCTTCGAGATTTATGATGAAGTATGCAGACCCTAGATATTTCAAAAAAGTTAGATTGAAGATTCTTAGAGGAGCGGCAGAAACCTGGTATAGGATCTGAAGGAGACTGAAACGGCTATATTACAGCAACATGGCTCCTATTTGGGACTCACCTGGATCACCGGAATGGACGAATGACAAATTGGCCGGGGCACTAAGGAAGGCTGGAGTAGAAAGGTGGGAGGATCTATTAGAGGGAAAATGATGATTTCATGGGAGAGTTTCCAAAATAAAACAAACTATCAAGTTTCAAGGTTCAAGTATCTTCAGATCCAAAGTTGGTTTCAATCATTAGAAAATAAGATAGGAGGTGCCAACGAACCTGAAGAAATGCTGATTTTGGATGGCCCTAAGACGAAGGAAACATCATATTGGTATTGGCGGATGATGGAAGAGGTGGAGGGGGAGATTACTCATTCACAAGAGTTATAGGGGACTGACTTGCCAGGAGCAACGCTGGAAAAATTATGGCAAGTATCCTTTTCTATACTTCATAAATTGATCAAACCTGCCTATTTAAAGAGAAACCACCTTTTTTCTATCTATAGAGTGTACCGCACTCGATATAAGCTGTCGAAGGTTGGGAACAGAGGAGAGATGGCGTGTACCAAATGCGGCCTGAAGCTGGCGAATGACATGCATATGTTCTTGGGGTGTCCAAAGATTTAGGTATTTTGGGGAGAGGTGTGCAGCACCTTGACTGATATTTTGAAGAAACAGATTCAGGTAAGCCCTCTTCTTGTGTTCTTTGGGGTGAACAGCGAGTTAGTTAGAGATGAACAAAAACTAATTTTCTATGTTATGTTGTTGGCGCGAAGAGAATTGTGCGAAAAATGGACGAACCCAAATCCTCCTACATTTATGGAGTGGAAATCATCACTGATATTTTAAGTTTGGATGCAATCTCCCTAGATAGGAGGAGGTATGCCTTTTGGAATCCGCTAGCGGAATGGTTGGAAAGGTAGGAAGGGCTGTCCAATGATTATGCCTAAAAAGCAGACCTCGGTATCATGCACATGCCACTGCTAAAAAAAATTGTATCTCTCCTGGAGGATTGGTATCCGAGCGATGGCTTATGGTTGGGAGAGTCGAGGGTTATGGAGAATGGCTATTGGAAGTGCAATTGGCAGCTCTCTGACAAGTAAGGCAATATCAGAACCTTTCTCTCCCGGCAAAGAAAAAGGGCAGATTCAGATGGACGTGCTGTGGAAGGTAATCTGAGGTTAATGACGACAAAAAAAATAAATGTATTAACAGTTGCTGTTTGTGGGATGTTTGTATAAAGTGCTTCAAAGTCTAATGAAACTAACCATTGATTTTGTGAATTGAAGCTTAATCCCTCTACTTTTCTAATCATGTCTGTCATATCTTTGATGTAAGATCTTTGTTGAGAGACTAAGGGTCGCAGAAATGTATCTACATATTTGCTCAATGGTTCAGTAAGTGAGTTAATACTGGATATTATAGGCCGCATTGGGGGGTCATTAATATTTTTTTGGACTTTTGGAAGTCCATTCATCGCTGGTAATGCAGGATGTGTAGTTAATAAAAACTCATACCCATCTTGGCATATTATATTATCTTCTTTAGCCCGGTCAAGACATCGTCTAACCTTTATTTGTAAGTTTTTCCATTCATCTTGATTGGATTGTCTGTAATGTTCTTTCAATATTATAAGGGTTATCATTCTCTTATTATAGTCATCTCTATCAATTAAAACTATACTTCCACCTTTGTCCCATGGTTTTATTGTTAGATTTGCACAGTTCTCCAGGTTTTTTAAGGCAATACGTATGTCCTGAGACAAATTATTGTTGTAATACTTAATATTCTTTTTAAATAAATCTTCCAAGTCCTTCCCAACCACTCTTTCGAAGTTCTCAACCCCCTTATCCACCATCTGACGAGACATGGGTTTTAAACCTGAACTACTTTCCTTATTAATGGGTTCTTTATTTAAAAAGAATTTGTTCAATCTGATTTTTCTAAATACATTTTTTATATCTTTCTATATTTCTCAGATATTAGAAGGGGTTACAGGAGCAAAACCTAATCCTTTTTCAAGCAGAATTATTTCTTCTTTGCTTGATATTCTACTTGATAAATTGATTATAGGGGATTTATTAATAGCTATTAGTCCCAGACTTTCTGACTCCGTGTCTTCATGTATTGGTTCCTGTAGGGTGGTGCTTGTCGTTGGAAATTCCCTCGTCCTCTCCCCCTTACTCCCTGGTTCTGTCTTTGTAGTTGTCCTAAAAAAGGCCTCTGGGTATCTCTATTTTGTCCCCCATTTGTGTCTTTTCTGTTTCTTTGTTCTACGCTGCTCTCAACTTCTGAACTGTGGAGATAATAATCTGAGATTCACATCATCCATGAGTCAAGAATACTGTGACTTTTTGGATATTAAGATTAAAGTAAGGGTTAATCATTTGATAGAAAACCCACCAACAGAAACATAACTTTACATTATGAAAGCGACCACCCGATATGCCAGAAAGATAACATTCCCTTTAGGCAAATTCTTCGCTTGAAATTTTCCTCTACTGCAAGAAACAAATGGAAAAGCCTTAGAGAAACCTCTTTTCTCCTATCGCAGGAATAAAACTATTAGAAATAGGTTGGTAAAGACCTACAAAGATCGTACTATGTTTCACCAGAGAAATATTGACAAAAACGCTAAAGTGATTGGTAACTTTCCCTGTAGTACCTGTAGCAACTGTAATTCAGTAATTCAAGGCAAAGAAATTATTTTGGATGGAGTTAAACATAGTTTTAACAATATGTTTAACTGTAGGACCAGAAATGTCATCTACCTAACGATCTGTCTCTGCAGGAAAGGTTAAGTAAGGCAAACTTCTAGAGAGGTCCGAGTTCCTCTTAACTAACATAGATCGGCATTGAGGACTAGAAAAGTGAATGCTCCTCTCACTACACACTGGAACATGTGTAAACATACAATAGATGACTTCAAATGGTTTATATTGGAAAAAAAATCACAGGAACAATGAGAGGTGGGAATCTATATGTAAAACGGAAAGTGCGAGAACAGTTATTTTTGTGTAAATTTAAGACATACACCTATGGATTAAACAACAGACCGGAGTGGGAGAGAATACACAAATAGCAGGGTAGATTCATCATAGAATTCCTTACACCTATAATAATATCTATATGAACTGTAGACAATAATAGGGAGTGTCAGATGGAAAATGAAATAACTTGTATTCTGAATATATCTAGCTGAGTTCATAGAAGAAATTCGGCTTACATATAGAACACAAAATATAACTGAGATACCTAGAGAATATGAAAAAATAATGATAATAATGGGTATTTAGTATATCCCCAATTGGAAACATCATTTTGAAGAAAGTGGCCGCCTTAAAATATTGAATCATGTTAGGATGGCTGCGAGATTACATTAATGCATAAGGAGTACACGTTCTAGCGGTATATAATTTAATTACCACGGAAAATTAACAAAGACTGGTTATAGTAGCAAGCACATTAGCGGACATAATGGTTTGATGCAGAACCATATAGATGTAGTGTAGAATGAGTATGTTTGATATATGCGATGAGGCCACTATAATCTCATAAACCTACACAAGATGGCCGCCATGTGAGACAACACAACATCACTAGAGTCTATGATCCCGAAAGTGATGTCATAGGAGATTGACAACAACGCAGGAACATTTTTAGAGCCACCGCAGTGTAATAAAATAGCGGGCTCTTTTCGCAAACAAATTAGCCGCTGGAAGACGTCCCGATTGCTCAATACGTGACCTCAAATGAATAAGGTGAGCACCCCAGATGATAAATATGGATAGCCACTATAAGAAACGGGCAGCGGGCGGGCATGAAGTGAGGGACCTGCAAATGTAAATTTATATTTTGTGCAGATTAATATTGTCCAATACTCCTTAGAGCCGTTTTTAACTAATATATTTGGTCCCTCTACGGTCACCACATTACCGCAATAAAAACGGACTTGTAGAGACCATTGTAGCACAATATATCATTAAATGTGCTAAAATTATGAACTTTATGAATTACGGAGACACGCTGATTTTAAGACTTGGGTGTCCATTACTTTCTAGTTATACGCCGACATATGAGGCATTCTATAGACTAACAAAAAAAATGCACATTTGCGATCAAACGGTCCCGTCTAATCACAGTTGACTGGGGAGCAAATAAAAACAAGGTGAGCACAATGATATTCGCTCAAATATGACTCAATAACAAAAGAACACCAATAAATGACTTAAAATAGTCCTCTTTGTTTCGGCTAGGATGATTGTATCTCTGAGACACAAAAAAACTACCGATTGAACTTGAAATTGATGTGGGAGGAATTAATAAACCTCCAAGAAAACATATTTTCTGCATTTAAAAGGTGGGTTAATCTAACCAAAATACCTTAATTAAAAATCTTTTAATAAGGATTTTAGGGGTTAATTGAAGCAATCTTGACCCTAAAATCAACAATATGTTTTCACATTATTGAAAGTGTGATCAAAGTATTCAGAAATAACTTTTTCATCTCATCAAGAGTAAGATAGAATTTGACTGCGCATGAACCTGTATTTTAGGTATGTGACAGTCGTTTTTATGTTTGTGAGGATGAATGATTGTAATGCAGAATATATAGCAGGGGGCCTATATTTCCCAGTGGGTTGTACTGCGATCTTTCCACCTTCTCTTTTATATTTCTAGTTAACATCCCCCACTCATAAGAAAATTATCATTAATTCCACTGTTCCCTCCTTAGGGGTCTTTTAAAACATGATAGCCTTGTTAGTGTGTTAAAATACCTTGTGAGAGAAAAATATTCATATATGCACTGTTCTTTTTTTCTTGTGTATAATTGCAGACTCAACAATACTGTTCTTAATCTGTCCTGAGGAAGGTGGTGTAAACCAGCATTCCCCATCAAAACGCCACATCAACACTTTTTTATTTTTGAGTATTGTTTTTTCAACAAAACTTTTTTTATTCTGGATGTATATAAATATATTATATTATTCATGTTTATGATTTACTACATGATGACTTTAATTAAATCGACACAAAAAATAAATGTGATGCACCATTGGTGATTTAAGGTTATAGACACACACGGGCATATGAAATCAAATTGTGTCTTTCTTATCTTTGAAATATGTATGTTTTTTAATGAAATTATATTGTGATTTTAACATTGTGGAGAACAGAACAATAGATTTGTAAGTAACAACTCTCAATAAAGAAAGAGATATTTTTATACTACTGGCAAGGCAATGTATCGAATCTGTAATTTTCTTACTCTAGTTGGCTATATATTGGGGCATACATGATTGAATAAATGTGTAGGTATAGGGTTGTCTTATACACATCAAAGGGAACAATCTATTATTACTATTGGTTTAACCAAGCTCCCTTTGTTTTGAAGGGTTACTCTCTATGTTTTTTAATAAAATATGTTTGAAGTGGGAACAGTAAACACGTCCCTTCCAAGGTCCAACACTTTTCCAAATGTGGTTAAGTTCGGAGTTGGAATAGTAAATCTGATCCCTGCAGAATGCAACACATTCTTTGATTTGTGGTGGGAATGGTAAATCTCACACCAAAATTATTAAAGTGTAAGTGTTCGTTTTTTTAGAAATATTGTTGGTGTTTAGTTTGGCACTTACTATTGAGTCCACATTTAATAGGTCTTGGTTGTTAGCAAAGAGAGTTATTTTGCCAGCTAGGAGTTCATGCATTTCTTCAGTTTGTTTGGACATTTTGTACTTGAATTGGGTTAGGGATAGTTAAATTTGTATTTTTTGGTAACTTTGTTCTTTTTTAAGTATTTCTAGGAATTGCTAGTGTTTGTTGAAAGGAATGACTCTCACCATTCCATTGCATTATTTGTCTTTGCTTCTTCAGACATGGCCCTGTGGTATACATTTAATAACGAAATGTGATGCTTCGGTTGACGTCTGTGGCCTAATCTGTGCAGATGACCAACCCAAGTATCTTCAAAATAATCCATTATAAGGGCTAGTTTTATTTCATGCTTTTGGTTAGAGGGGGATTCAACAAGCATGTCATAATGTTTACTACCTTCTGTTACAGGGACGTATGATGAAGTTATGTGTATGCAAATTCTAGGTTACTTATGTATTCTGTACTTGGGCTGGATTTCTGGAGGTGCCTTCACATGCTCTGGTTAAAATGATTGGAGCTCCTCTACACAGCAGTGTGTTGGTAGATTTTAAGTATTGTGGAAATCCCTGCTTGTTCAACATCTATGATGATTTTTGAGGGTTATAGTTGCCAGTTTGTTGTACAAAATGGGATAGCATTAAATTGTAAATTGCACTTTGTTGTTACGTAATAGTGCATACACTAATGGGATAATTGTATTTTTGTGCTGACCGTGTATTGTGTATATTTGACTGAACTGTGGTAGTCATGGCTTAAAAGTGCCATACGTGATCTGTGTTACATTGTGTTAAGGCTGGTATATTGCTGTTGCTAGAAATTGGGTTGCTGGTTGACTGGGGTGTGAGTCCTGGTCAAGCAGCAAACAAAATCCTAGTCAGGGTAAGCCACAAGGAAGAACCAAATTAAACTGTGCTCAACCCCCGGTAGCTTGGCACAGAGCAGTTGGCCTTAACTTAGAGTCACTGTGTAAAGTACTTGTGCAACACTTGAAACAGTAAAACAGTAAAAACACCAAACAAAAAGATCCCACACCAGGTTGGAAAAACATAGTTTAATTTAATAAATAAAACAAGAACAAAATGACAAAAATCCAATCAGCAGAACCAAAGTTATGAATTCTTAAAGAACAAACTGCAATAAAGCGCCTAAAAGCATAAAGCGCCACCCACAGCCATCTGGTCGCATTGGACCGGGTCAAATTGAGAAGTTCAGGCTGACCGCCAAGGAGCGTTTGTCGGATGTAGTCCCAGGTTAGTCGCGCTGAAGGTTTACCTTCTCACGTTTTGTGCCAAGAGTCCCATTTGCGTTGGAGAGGGCCGCAAGGACACAGTAGAGCATAGCTGGCTATGGTCGGTGTGGCGCAAGGAGCAGGCAAGACGTCGCAGACGGGTGGGCTGGAGCCTGGCATTGGTAGTCCTCCATGGCGATCAATGCTTGCTGTGCGTAGAGATGGGCTGGTGAATTTGGGTGTGAGCGTGCAGTTTTGGTGCAAACAGGCCCGTTTGTGGTTGTGAAGAGCCCAAAAGCTTGCTTTAAGTGCCTGCTGAGCCACATCAAGGGTCCATGACCTTAGGGCCACCTCTTGTGTATCAGGAACTTGCTGTAGATTGGTCCAGGACATATAGGAGAACTGTTATGTTCCTGAGGCTCAGATCAGGAGGCCAACAGATTAGCCCTTTGAGTCACAATGGGGTCTTGAGTTCAAGGTGGTCATCACAACAGGACAGCAGCTCCTTAAGAGTGGCAGTCCAGCAGAGTGAAAGTCCTATCAGCAGCACAGCAGTCCTTCTTCCTGGCAACGTATCCACAGGTCTAGAAGCTTACTGAAGAGTTGGTGTCTGAAACGTGGGAGAAGCTTCTAGACAGTGGCTTTGAAGTGCATGGAATTTCCTGCATCCCCTGCCCTGACTTCAAGCTGGCTGAAGTTACAATGCAGGGTCGTTAGGCACTTTGTGTTGAGGCAGGGTACAGCCTATTCAAGTGTAAGTGAGGATTGGCCCAGTTACTCTCTTATGTCCTGCCAGGGATGGCCCTACCCATCACACCTAAGATCCCATTGTGTGCGGCTGTCTAGAAGGAATACACAAAGAAAAACTACCAACTACATCCAGTCATGTGACCGATGCAGGCTGCAGGCACCATACAATTAAGGCAACTTTCCAAAAGTGGAATTTTCAGAACTGCAATTTAAAATCAGACTTCACCATAAGTTAGGATTTTAAATTGTGACTCCAGAGCACTCAGATCTGAAGGGGTTACTGCTTCCCATTTGGAAATTACACGTCTAAACTGTAATAAGGTAACACCCATGTTATCCTTTGGAAAGATAGGCTTTGCAGTATTTAAAAATGAATTTAAGAGTTTTTCAGTACCAGGACATGTAAAACGTAAAGGTGTTTGCCCAACTTTTTAAATACTCTGCACTCGGACCTTGGGGCTGTCTAGGGCCTACCTTAGGGGTGACTAAGGCTTACCTTGGAACTGTCTAGGGCCTACCTTAGGGGTATGTATTAAAAAGGAAGATTTGGTCCTGGCAAAAGGTTTATTTTTACAAGGTCAGAATGGCAGGTTAAACTGCACACAAAGGCTCTGAAATGGCAGGTCTGAGACATGCTTATAGGGCTACTTAAGTGGGTTGCACAATCAGTGTTGCAGTCCACTGGTAGCATTTAATTTACAGGCCCTGGGTACATGTGGTGCACTTTACTAAGGACTTTTCAGTAAATTAACTATGCCAATTGGGGATAAAAGAATATTACCTTGTTTTAAAGAGTGAGCACATGCACTTTAGCAATGGTTAGTAGTGGTAAAGTGATCAGAGTCTAGTCTAACAAACATATAGGTCTAGCAAAAATGAAGTAAGAGAGGCAAAATGTTTAGGGGAAGACCACCTTAAGGCTGACAGGTCTAACAGTTGTTAGTAGCATAAATGATCATTATTTTTTTGTTCATTATTGTGGCTGTCGTGTAAAAATAATTCTTCTTTATGCATGGTTAGCAAGTGTAGGGAAATGTCGATTTAATCATATTTTTACATGACACTGGTGTTTCCTTTGATGTTCTACATGTTCTGGCAATTACATTTTTTAGGTTTGCTATGCTAGGGAGTTGGGCTGCTACAAATTCAGAAAGGTTTGATAAACATTGTTAGCTCTTTTCTTGTTGGTTCTTGTGAGTGTATACTGGCCTCTTTTAGGTCTTTTACAATATTTTGCACTATTATTTCCGCAATATTAGGGGAGGTCTTTACTTTACCTAGCACATCCTAATATTTCATTTTTAGAATTATCTTGCCATAGCAAGCATTAGAATAACATTTTGTGCATTTCCAGTGTGTTTTTTTCCTGGGGGTACTCTCCTTATTATAAGTATATCCTCTATAAATTAATAGCAGCTTCTTTTTAGGGAATTGATGTATTTTGAAGTTTCTGATATTTTATTTGTTGTGTTTATAGTATTAAAAATATATACAAACTATTTTAAAATATAATGTGTGTTATTATTTTAACTTCAACATTTTTACATTGCAACTGCACACTTCACTTAAGTTATTGATGTTGTGTTTATTTCAATGTATTTATATTTGTTTTGATGGCCTGTTTGATTTTGTTTTTGCCATAGTTTGTGTTTGTTGTAGTCTGTTGAGAGGAAGAGATGTATTAGTTGTGTTGAATTATGTTTTAATTTCATTTTTAGTTTGAAGTTTGTTTATTTTATTTTATTTTTTAATCATGTCTCTTATTTTTACTTTAAAAGTTAGTTTCCTGCTTTCATTACAATATTTCTTTCGAGCTGGAGCAGGCCTTTTTTTTCAAGTATTTTGGTATCTATGCCTTAACTATCTTTTCCTTTTAGTGTTTTTTTTCTTCTTGTAGTGGATGCACTTTTGTGTTGGAAAACTAAATATTGACCATAGTTTTATTTATTTGTTATCTTAGAATAGTTTTAGTTTTAAATTATTTTTGTTAGCTACTGTTTCTTGTGTGAGTTAATGTTTATTAATTTTATTGTGAAATATTCTTTATGTATATGTAGTCACTGTAACATAATTTGTTTTATTTTAACCATGTTAATGTTCCGCTGTTCAATATTTAGTTTTTCATGATTGTTGTCATGTTTCCTTAGTTATAATGTACTGACAATATTTAAGATATCTTTATTTTGGTTTAAGATGTTGATTTATTTTAGATTTATCTTAGATATTTTTTCTGTGAAATTTGTGTTATTCATATTTGTTTTTTTACTGTGGGTCCCAATATTTTGTTTATCAATATGTTTTTGGTGATATTAGGTATATCAATATTGATTTTCTCGATACATTGTAGTCAATATATTCCACTCATGTTACAACTGTGAGCAGAGGGAATGAATTTGAAAGAAGTGTTGAAGAGGGGACTGCTCCTTTAATATTTACTGTAGAAATTGGGTGAGGAGTCTATTTTGGTGAGTAAGAGGAGCTCCTTTTGTGAATAAATATTGGTAACATGAAATTGCAAAAGAAATGGCAGATTCAGGACCATGAGTGACAATAATTTCAGATTCATCTTTGAGACTTTTTGGGTGAAAAGTGTTTTAATTCTTCGCGTTAAAGCCATAGCATATGGTGACCACAGGATTGCCTTCGAACTAAATATAGGATGATTTACACAGCATTCCAGAATGACATTTAATGATGTTGCAAAGACCATGAAGGAACAAAGCAAGATTTTAGAGAAGGTTCCCTACATCTTAAGGGACTGTGGTATGACTGTGTCTAAGGACCAATGTAAGTTTCTTGTACATTTTGTGGAATATCTGTGTCACCGCATAATGCCTGTGAGGAACTGCTTAAAGCCTTCTAGGAGGAACCTGTCCCTGGCGACAAGCAGCAGTTGAAATCCTTTATTGGCTTGAGTGACTATTAGTCTAGGTTTATAGATGGTTATGCTAAATTTATCATTACAGAATTTATAATAAAATGTTTAAAAAAGGGAAAAATATGTATGTGCAACTTTAGAGCCAGCACTGAAGAGGTAAGCATAAACGCAGTTGATGACAGTGCACGTGGGTGCAATTATATGTCAGAGCATGCGTGACGAGGAAAGACAAATAACCTTTCCCTCTTGAACATTATTAGATGTAGAAAGAAAATATGTTTGAACATGAGGGGCGTACATTTGTGTGAGGAAAAGAAAAATGTAGAACTTATCTATGGGGACCACAATTTATGCATTTTTACTGATCACAAACTTCTTTCATGTTAGGTGAAAAGGGACCAAGAGTGCTTCTTCCAGGTTGATAACATAATTATCAAAACTGCAACTGTATCATTACGAAATTAGGCATATTTCTGAGGAGCAAATATAAAAGCAAACTGCTTGCCCAGATTACCTGTGGAGATGAATGGGGATAAATTGATGAAGGTAATGAGTGTGTCGCTGCAGCTATGGAAATTTCAACCATTTGTCATTGGGCAAATTGATGAGGCAATATGGAGTATTAATTGGGAACAAGACGAGAATTTGATTCATGCCTGCAAATACGTGGTTGATGGCTGGCCAAATATGAAACATTAAAGTGGAGATTGGACAGTTACCAAAAAGTTGCTACTGAACTGTACATATAATCACATATAATGAGGAATAATGTCTTTTTATGCAAATATTTGCTGTGTTTTCTTACATTGTTTTGGCTGCCTGTGCTTTGATTTGTCTTTCTTTTGTAAGAAGGGGACATGTTTTATCCTAGTGTGTATTTACTTTGTACTCAAGTATCTACCAAATCTACCAAATCCCACTTCTAAAGAACAAATTGCCTCATTTTGGGCTATGCAAGTATTTCTCTCATAATGTAAAAGAGTTTTCAAAGTTGACTGCATCCGCAAGTGCACTCTTCAAAAAATACACCAAGTGTGCATGGACTAGGGAACTGAATTTATTTTGACAGGATAAAAGAGATAATTATTTCAGCTCTACCGCTTTAATGAAAATTAAAGATGTATAGTTACTGTGGTTGCTAGTGTAGTATGTTTAGGAGTAAAGTTAACACAAAAGACAAGAGAGGAAGAAAATAAAAGACTGTAGCATTTACCTTGAAATCTTTGTCTATTACTATGATTGAAAGGGAGGTGAAAAGCTTCACATAAACAATTGAACATTTTAAAACAGTCGTTCTTAAAACTGACCTCAACCCCTAATATTCCTATTTACTAGAAACAGCACAGGGTAGGGCACTTCTGTGTTCATTTACATTCTCTTGAAACTTTATGATTTCAATGTTAACAAAGAATCTTGGTTTTTGTGGCCATGCATAGATGACATGGTTACTAATGTTGTTAAAGTGTGTGCTGTATGTTCCAAATTGGATAAGTTGTTTAAACTGGTCAAACTCTGTTACTTTTTGAGACATTGCCAGGTAAACCTTGTGAATTGTTGAGCGTGGATTTTTTGGGCCATTTCAATCTCTGAGTAAAGAAGATAAACACATTATCCTTTTAGTTGATTTCTATTGTAAGTGGGTTGAATGAGAAATTGAGAGAGAACCCAACACAGAAACTGTTTCGGATTTCTTTAAGGTGTGTTTCTTTAAATAAAAAGTTCCCAAAACTTTGATTTTTGATAATGAAATGATACTAGTATATAACAAAATAAAAGAATGTGATAGTAAACATGGCATTGAACATAAATGCAAGCCATTATATTTTACGAAATCCAATGGTCAATTAGAAATAATTCATAGAATTATTAAAGAAGGTATATAGTCTTCCAGGCCTTCTGGGCAAGCTGTTAAATCTTTTATTGAAGAATAAATGTGGTGTTATCATCTAACAGCACACACCACCACTAGTTTCTCACCATTCATACAACTAAGAAACAGAATTCCACACCTGGATATTAACCCGTGCTGGTTGCCAAATATAAATATTCACACGAATATGCATACCAAAATGTAAAAAAAACATAATAATCAAACAAGGGAAGAGAAACAATGGTCTGATATTAAGTTTGATACTAAACCTTCTAACAGAGAGGGAGATTAAATGAAAGACAAATCTACCTACTTTGTGGAAAAAGGAAATTCCAAATTTGTGGGTCTCAAAAGAGTAGTGAAAAGATCAAAGTCATCTTCCCTGTTAGATGATGACGTCTGAACAGAATAATTTCAATAGAAAGGAATAAGAGTTTAATCTTGAATGGCAACACTCTGTGTCTGTCTCTTGTGGCACCAATGATAGTGGCGCTTTTGGAGTCAGTTTACAGAGAGGACCAGGACCACAAGACAGGCATGGTTACACATCTGACTAGATCAGATCACGGAAGCGTTTCAAGAATCAGGTGTGTGATCAAAAGACCTGATTATTTAAAAGATTTTTGTACAACTCTGTGATATTTGTTTAGAACTGTGGGTTATGCTTGTTAGACTTTTCATAGTGTTTCCATCTTTGCAAACATGGTACATTTGCTCACTTATATTTGTACTATGATATTTAAACATTGTTTACAATTTGTGGGCGGAAAATAAACTGTAGTGTGTTGTCTATATTCCTTTTGCTTTCTTACCTTTGTTTGTATGTCCTGTGTCCCCTTTTCTTCATGACGATACATTGGGGTCCTGTTGTGTTGTACACGTCTTGGGAGCCAACTGCACTAATTGCCTTACATTGTGGTCTTTTGGGCTCCATGTTTGGTTTGTAAAAGGCAAAAATCAGTACTGGCTGTGTGCCTTGGCTCCTGCTGTGGGACTGTGAATAAAGAAGACCTTCTGTCTGCTGTATGTTACTACACACACCTGCAGTTGTTCATGTAACGTCATGTCATGCATGGCCTAGAAGTAATGACAAAGGCTAAAACACACACAAAAATCAGTAGATTAGAAAGCAGGAATTGCTGTATTTATAAATTGATTTATAAAGTCATCCTCGACTGGAGCCAAGGACTTCAAAGTGCTTGGAGCTAGGCAGGAGGGACAATGCCAGGTAGGATAGGCAATGTGCCAGGGAAGCAAGCAGTGATGTCTCTTCGGGCACGATGAATGGGGGATGAGGCTGGTGTCACATCTGTAATTGTACTGACCCCCCCCATGTATCCCACCACTGGTGACAAACAGACACTGCTACACCGCCTGGGCAAGGAGGCAGACACCAAGCAGCAAACCAGGGGAGCAATGCAGTTTCAAAGTACGGGTTACAGCCTACTAACTGCAGTAACCTGTGGTGTGGGACTAACATGCTCAATGCCCTAACGCACTCGCAGCAGCAAAATGCTGCCAGGTGGACTATGCTTGCTGCACAGAGGCCAGGGCTTGAATTCTGGGAAGGGGTTTCCCAGAAATCCTAACATCTGCAAGGCCAGCTTTGGCCAATGCGAGCCCTTTCTCCTGCCTGCCCAGCAACAAGGATCCCAGCATCAATAGGCTTACGCTGGTGATTGGCACTGGCTGGTTCCAGGAAGGCATTCTTCATGGTCCAATGGCCCCACATAAATGTGTCCTGTGCAGATGAGCAGTAGTGCTATGGTCAGTGAGTGCTATGAGGAGATCCAGTGCCACAGTCAGTCCTGCCAACTCACATGGTGCCACTGTGCAACATACGATATCAGCTCCTATCACACGGTCTCCCGCTGAGGAGCCGATATCACATGGTGGCTGGGAAAATGAGCTAAAAACCACTGGAAATAGTGGTTTTCCAGCTCATTTGCGAGGCTTTGAACTGCTAACGTCCATTAAGGGGCGTGAAAACACGTCAAGACATCGGCACCAGCCTCAGCAAGCTTCTTTTTGGGGGGGAGGAAGGTGCATGGGGGCGTGTGGGGTTTAAAAGTGCCTCATAGGTACTTTTTGGCATGAGGCCCCGTCCTCTGCTCACACGATGAGATTGCCCATCAAGTTTGCAGGTATGCATATTGATTGTTAATTACCTGGCTTATTGATTGTTGGACTGCTGTGTCTGCAGGTGCTGGTTCTGCTGCTGCAAAGACAAGGGTAGAGCAGCAGCCTAGCAGCAGGGAGCAGTAGAGTGAGCGCGACTCATAAGGCCACGTACACGCATAGCAGAAGAGAACTTTGAGCTGCTAGTAACAGCGGTGTCAGTAAAAGGCAACTAGCAAGGAACCAAGTACATGTTATGAGGACAATGCATTCCTGGGGCAAATTATCAGATGCAAAGATGGAATGTTTTCAGATTGCCTATTTTTGTGAGACACTTCCATGTTTCTGAACGGCAGGCTTATGTGTGATATATCACTGCTACACGTATGACACTTTAAGTGCAAAACTTCCATGCAACGTTTCTGTTTTGATCAAGCTTATGTGTGACATTTCCATGCTTTTTTATGACATTGATGTGACACTTTATGACAGACAGAACAAAGCTGTCAAGACCAGGAAATCAGGTACATTTCTACCTATTTTGCAATAGTAGGGACTACAAGTACCCTTAAAACAGTGACATTGGTCCTCTCATGAACCCCCTATCCTCTTTCTAACATAATATGAAGTAACACCACCTTAGTTACAATCCTATGAGGACAAAAAATGAAACAAACAACTCACAATAAATCCAAGCTACTTCATAAGAAATGTATGCATTGCTGTATATTTAAAGTAAAGCTGTCATTTTGCATCAACGATAACAGTTTTCCCATAAAGATCGTGCACCACCACAGTAAACAGAACACAATGAAAGTTAAATTTGGTTATAAACTATTAATAATGTATTTAGTTAATCATTTCGCTAGGCTATATATGGCATGTATTAACCTCATAATCATAAAGAGCTAAATTTGTATATCTGAAGTTCAAAACTTTGACCTTCACATTGCAAATGTGTACATTCAGCAGGCTCGTAACGCACTCAGCTACCTAACCATTGGAATAATTATGAGGTTAAGAAAAGGCAGTGCTTGCAGGAGCCTGAGTGAGTGCTGAGAAATACATAGTGAGCAAAGAGAAGACAATGCCTAGGAAGAAGGTGGTTCTGCGAGAGTGCATTGGGTGTCTGGAAAAGAGAAGAGATAGTTGGAGGATCCGGGCAAGGGAGGGGTGGGATTTATTCTGGCACTGTGGCATAAAGAGAATGATTGCTAACAGTGGCCTTAAGGAAATGACCTCATGGTTGCAAGGCTGAGTTCTGTAATAATGTGGACCCTGACCTCATTTACCAACACGTTTCTCTTCTTGTCAGCTTCCTTGGTGACCATCTCCGGCTGACCGGAGTCAGCCCGTTCGGGTAATTCTGTTTAGTTGGTAAAGTCAAGTGGTAGGCTCGCACTACTGACACTGCCTTCGCTGCATTACCCCCCTCCCCCACCCGACAACTGATTTCAGGAAATTATTATTATCAATTTTATAGAATGCCTGATTTCCTGAGGGTTTTAACAAACAAGATACCTCTGACACCATTGATCACAATTACTTTACTTTACAATTTACTTTATAGCCACAATAGTCCTTTTTATTGACTCTGGCCTTAAGGCTTAATTTTTCTTTTCTTTAAATCTTATTTTCAAATTGAGAATCCCTTCATTGAGTACATTTACATAGCTCCAATGTTTTACACAGCACATAAAATATTTATATACAAAACATATAAATAATTATGACATTCACTAGACAGACTTTAAACTGATTATACATGAATAAACGCATCAATAGACCAATACTGTACATATAATGTTTCTTTTGTGTCACACACTAAATAGACACTTTCTCAAATAGTCTTGTTGTAATTTTTCTAGGTTTAATTCACCAGCTAAATTACATGATTTTCTTTTGTGTCCTACTTTTTTATGAAACATAGTCTACTGGGACCTTATGGATATTAGTCCTCAGGGCTATACAGGGTCAGAGACTATTCTAAACAACTAGAGCAAAAGAGCTACACTGCTGGTGCTCCACAGTCCAAGAAGAATCAGTACATTCTTTTCCTAGTTGGCTCCGAACCACTGTATCTTAAATGCCAACGCGTTTCGACCATATGGTGGTGGGACCAGAAGTTCTATTCATGATAAGGTCTTCATCGGGGCTGGACATAATTCGAGGAGGACATCCTTTTGTCACTTTTTGTTACTGCATGCAGGCGAAATAGTTTCCTGCCAGGTTCACTGTTTTATAGGTGAAGTCTTCTCAATAATCGTGCCTCTTGTACTTTACTTTACCGCTCCTTTTTATTTAAAGCTGGTCGCTTTTTTTTTTCGGCGTCGGTGTGCTTTTCATTCGCGTGCAGGGTACGCTGGATAAACAGGATCCTTGACGTGTCCTGAGGGTGTCCTGACGCCTAAATCGTGACTGCTTTTTCTACATGCCTGCTGTGGTGACTCCACCAGTGTCATCTGTTGCCACGTATATGTGTCCCCCCCCCCCCAAGAAAAACCCTTTTAGAGATGCACAATCCAGACATCTGGGGCCAAAGGAAGGACCCACACACCCCAGATTAGTCCTTTGTGTAAGTACTGAATCAGGTGCTCGTTCTACCGGTACTCAGCTACCACAAGTACCTCTGCAAACCAATTCAGAAGCAACCCAGAAATACAATTGAGCAAGAGCGCGCTCCAAAACCTAATCAAATAAGAGAGTCCAAAGTGCCAGTTAAAATGTCCTTCTTTATTTGTCTTCAGAAAAAACAACATAGTAGCCTTGGCTACGGTTATGCTATGCAGGTTACGGCTGTGCTGTGGAGGGTATGGCTAGGATGCGGAGGCCAATGTTATGGTTTGGAGCCTGTGGCTGAGCTATGGAGGCTATGGCAATGTTATGGAGACTGTGGCTAGGCTGTGCTATGGAGGCAATGGATGGATATGAATGGTATGGCTGGGCTGTGGAGGCTGTGGCAATGCTATGGAGGCTACGGCTAGGCTGTGGAGGGCGTGTCTGGCCTGTGGAGGTTATGGCAATGCTATGGAGACTATGGCTGGGCTATGAAAGGTATGGCTGGGCTGTGGAGGCTGAGGCAATGCTATGGAGGCTACGGCTAGGCTGTGGAGGGCGTGGCTGGCCTGTGGAGGTTATGGCAATGCGATGGAGACTATGGCTAGTGGAGTAGTGTGGCTCACTGGTTAGAGGCAGCAGACCCGGAAGCAGAGGATGGCCCGGGACCAGGGTTCAACTCCTGATGCGGCAGGGTCTTGGACCAGGGCCAGCGGACTCGATAATTCTCGCCTCGGTGCCTACTCTAACCAGGGATCACACTCGGCAACTCTGGGCATTAGCTTGCCTCATCTCCACAACGGCCCCCCACATTCGCCGGGGATGCCTGGTTTCACCTTGGAGATACCCATGTGGGACCATCTCACAGGGATAGCCAGGACGGGTTCCCCAGCGGTCTACAGCGCCACGACGCTTCGGCAGCAGTGTGCTTTACAAAAAACACACACACACACACATACATGGCTGGGCTATGAATGGTATGGCTGTGGCTATGCTATGGAGGCTGTGGCTATGCTATGGAGGCTATGGCTGGGCTATGAATGGTATGGCTGGGCTGAGGCTATGCTATGGAGGCTACGGCTAGGCTGTGGAGGGTGTGACTGGCCTGTGGAGGTTGTGGCAATGCTATGGAGACTATGGCTGGGCTCTGAATGGTATGGTATGGCTGGGCTGTGGCTATTATAAGGAGGCTATGTTCGGGCTATGGGGGGGGTATGGCTAGGCTCTGGAAGCTATGCCTGGGCTACGGAAGGTATGGCTAGGCTATGGCTAGTCTATGGAGGGTATAGCTAGGGTTGTACTGCGAAAGATCAGGCTTGTACAGTCAGCATTTATTGGAACCAAAGTAAGACTATTTCGGGGGAAAAAACAAGCAAACCTTTTTTAAAGCAAGACTATTCTTCATTAATACAAAGAAGACAGCGTATGTGAAAAAAACTGCAGCTAGTATTAGGAGAAGTCATTTTTGCAGGGTCTGTTGGTCTCTTAGTAATTTTGCATTCTGAAATTATTTACTTTAGACTCTGCTATTCATAACTCAGTAAATTGAGATACATTAGATTGGCGCACCTTTGCGTGTTGTGTTTATTCTGCTCGTCGAAATAATTCATGCCTTCCAGAAATAATTTTACTTGCTGTTTTTGGATTTCTGTGGTCGTTTCCCCCAAAGTTGCCATAGACATTGCTATGTATCCGTTTGCACCAACGGCTGAGAAAATGACGAGAAACAAAACCTGTGAACCAAGGAATTCGGGGGGAAAGTCCAGAGATTGTTCGCGAAGCAGCAGGGCGCGTCGCCGGGCCACAATGGGCTCACTTTCATGTGGACGCTGCAATGGGCGAGCCTTCCAAGTAAAAAACTGTGAATGCGAATTTAGCTAGTTTTGGATAAAGACGCCTTTCAGCGTCAATAAACACCGTGAATGTGGCCACGGCGGAGTTACAACTTAATGAGATGGAGGGGAAATGCGCCGGGTCAGGCCTCGTCTCTCGGACCCTGTCATGAGGGGAAGTGCACCGGGGTCAGGCCCCATCTCCCAGCCTCTGTCATGCTAATCAGCCGGCCAGGCTGCAGCTGAAAAACTGCAGGAATTTTTATCTGCGTTTCATCTACTCGGAAGCCAATCGACCCAGATGGCTAGCAAAGGCGAGATGTGGCGAGCCAGTGGTCGGGTGCTGCACACTTTTCTGAGGGTGTGCACTTGTTTGCCCCTCCCTCGTCCAGCCCCCAAGAGCACAAAAGGGCACAGCGGCGTGAGGCAATTGGCTTCATGATGTTTCGGTAATTTCTCTCCAGATTCCAGTGAGGCCACGATAAGTAATTTAATCAGCCAGACGCTCTGTTGCAATTAGGGACAAGAAAGCCCATATTAGGGTGTATCTGCTTGTGGGAACCGTTATTAATTGGGAAAAAAGTCCAGAAACTAAATGACGTTAATGGAGACGAGCACCGACGTTTATTGTCGAGGCCGCCTTTCGAATAAATGAGAGAGCTAAAATCATTTGCCACGCATTGGCTCAAACACAGACTTGGCCATATGCTACCCGCTGCCAATAGGACCGCAGAACGGCAGTGCAAAGCCTCGTCTGTGGTATTATTCCTCGATAAAAGCAAATGTTTGGCTGCGACAAATCTTCTATATAAATTCTTAGAAACGAAAGTGCTGCTGAGAGGGATTGTTGACGACTTAGATGAAATCCCTTCAAATGTCCCAGTTCAATTAGAAACCCACTGCTGTCATTTCAAAGTTTCCTGGTGACATATGCTCTTGAGGACAAGCGGGGACCCTCGTATTTAATGTACTTGAATACTTAGAAGTCGAGTGTTATATTCTATGCGCCATATTGGCACCAGATGGCACGCTGGGTGTTGAAAGGACTCCTTAGGAGACAGTTTTGTTTGTTTAAATATAAGTTTTCCGAGAATCTGAAAGCCCATTTTCTTTAGCTTCTGCGGCCAAGAACCCATTCCAAAAAACTAAAGTAACGAATTTCATCCTAAACTAAGCCACAAACCAAATTGGTACTGAATGGTGAGTATAGATGGAGATGTTACCAGATGACTCCGTGTTGAAAAGAACACAATGGTTCAGCCACTGACTTTTATTTACAAATGTATTTATATGCCTTTTTTTTATAGCTCGGACACTACTCAGAGGTGTCAGAGCGCTTTAAAATAGAGCGAAGAACGTTACATGAGAAATTCAGAGTAACAGGGTTGTGCGAGACAATATGTATAACCAGTGCTTTAAATGGGCCGGTACTCACAGGTACAGAGTACCGGCACTTCTTATTTTTGCAATGTGGAGTACTGGCACTTCTCCACTGTCAAGGAGAGTACGGGTACTCAGGATCAGATTGATGAGTTGGGCACTGGACTAGAGCCCGAGGGCCAACTGTGAGCCGTGTTTATTTGGCAGCATGTTTGCCGTTTGTCAGTATTATCCGTTCCCACCCAAATGGAAGCTCTCCTTAACCTCACCCCTTGTTTGTGTGTGTGCACTCTTTAATATACAAGGATTGCTCCAAATGCAAGCAAGTAGGAACATTAGAATTATTATAATGTTAAGAAGCTGTAAATCTTACAAAACAAGAAAATATGAACATTTGGTGTTTGGCCTTAATTTTGTGTAACGAGTTAACACATTTTGTTTATATTCATACATTTCTAACATGTTATTTTCTATCCTGCAACCTGTGTAAGTGCCAGAGTCTCTCCTGTCCTACACATTGATTATTAGTCTGAAAGTGATAATAGTACGGTTGATGGCTTGACTCATTCAGGGTTTTAGCTGTTGAACTGCACGTATGGGAAGTTTGAGCCCACTATCCAGGGCAATGCAGGGGCAAAAGGAATACTCAATAGAAGTGATTTGTATCACCATGTCTCACTCCGCCTCTAACCCCGCCCACTAGTCACACCCCTTGCTCAATTTAATGAGTACCTGCACTTATTTTTTCCCATTTAAAGCACTGTGTATAACTACTACAGTTACTCATGGTGAGAGTTACTTATTTACAAATGACATATTCATTACAGATTACATATTTAGAAAAATTAAAGCGATTAAGGTTACACAAATACATATTGCGTATTTACAGAGTTAAAGCAGAAAGGTAATTATAGCACTCGAGAGTGTCATGTAACAGTCAGGGGTACGCCATTAAATGTGAGGGCACGTGCCTGGTGTGGAGATTGGTTAGGAGTGTTATCGAGAAAAAATTTCTTTGAAAAGAAGAGTTTTAAGGTCTGTTTTGAAAATCCAGAAAGAGGTGTTGGTGTGAAGGTTTAGAGCATGGCCGTACTGGGCATCCGGCATTTCTCCGAGAGGCTGGAAGGGTGGGGGACCAGTTTTGTTACTGGGGGCTGTTTTTGTAGCAGTGTGGCGGTTTTGAAATCATCCGCTGCAGAGTTCCTTCTATATCCAATAGTTTTCAGGCAACAATATGTGTCAAGATAACTCTGGTGATTAATGTACCTGCTGGAGAAATATTGCAGTTTTGTCTAGTGGTAGATTTGACTCATCTAAGGTAGCGCAGAGGGTTAATATGCCTGCTCCAAAGGACATGTATCATAAAGATCACAGAAGAGCATTTTATGTGCGTAGCTTAGTGGGTTACTGCTTTTGTCATAGAGACCCTTTTGTTACTGTGCAGTTTATAAATTACAATCATAATCTAGCATGATGAGCTATGAAGTATCATCAAAGAGCTTGTCAGATGGAGAGAAGACAAGCAACAAGGAAGACTTCTCACTGTAGAAGCGCGCTTACTCCGCACGCCCTCCGAGGAAGCCCGCCGAGCCCCCTAAGTGACAGGTACAACTGACCCATAATCATACAGCGTACTACTTGACGCTCTAAGAAGAGGAGTAAGTGCAACTACTTACCTGCACAGGTCACACATTAGTGATTTGCAAATCTGGGCCTGAAGAAAGCACTCCGACCCAACTGGGCACCCATAGGGCTAAAACATGTTGACCGCTCGACCAATCACTCTTTGACACAGGTGCCATAGAACAGTAGCCCTTTTATTCATGCACCACAAATTCTTTTAACCTTGCCCCACCCCTGACAGAATAAATCCAAAACAGGGGAAAGGAGGCAATTTTAAAGTTCACTTCACTTTCACCCTCACTATTCCTGATCACTACTGCGAATAACCAGTTGGTTTCCCTCCTGGTGGAGGAAAGAACAGATAAGACCCAATGATGATGCTGCTCACGTAAAAGATAAAAGCGGACAACCAAGATATACCGCTATTACGAGCACTACGTGAATGAGGGTGTTTTAGATGGAGGAAAACTCCAGACCCTGGTAAAAAACAGGACAAGTGATCTATTCCTCTTTGATTACTGTATCATCAAAGAGCTACATGCAAACTACATGGTACAGGTTAGAAAGTTATATATTTTTTGAGTCTTTCATTATCCCAATGTTGCTAAAAAAGGGTTTGTTTGGGCAGAAATAAATTCTTATTAGTAAACCAACCCTAACCACTGTGTTACGTTCTGAATCCTGGGTTTGTGCTTCTCCAGACCAAGAACTCTTAAAAAATGTCTACCAGTATGGATGACATGAATCCTACACCTTGCATTTCCCTTTGCCTTTCTAACATTTCCTATACACTGATTTACACACATATTCTTCATTGTCTCTTTATTTGTGTGTGATGTGAATTGTTCCAACACCATACACTGGTATGAGAGGCACTATAAAACAAATGAAATGCATGTGAGAAAACAGCTAGGGAGATGAGAGGCACTGTTGGAGTGTGATAGGGAGGGAGTCATTGAAAAGCTCCAACAAAGATAGTTGTATCTTGGTGCACAGTAAGGTCATCTTTACTCTGCTTTAAAAGCTAATGCAATTGAATATATAATGAAAACTGTGTTGTAGAAAGCGCCATATTTCTTCCCAAATCTTCTTGGAGACCCCTCCCCAGACCCTCCTTGTAGTGGTCAGGATCACTCGCTGCACTCACTATGCACCAAACAGGGGGGTGGACCGACAACAGTTGCCAGAGCTGCTTTGAGTTCCCACTCCAGCCCTGGTTTGGAGGTAAGGAGTTCCAAATTGTAGTCGCCTTCCTTGAGAAAGATTGCACCATAAGTCTTTCCCTTCATTGTTTTCAGGTGTGTTAGTTCACTTGGATCAACTAAAGTGAATTAAGACTACTAATCTCAAAACAGAATGGTAAACTGAACATCAAGTGAAGCTCCAGGGCCGGCTTTAGCACTGTGCGGCAATGTTTTTTGGTGCCCCCCAATGACCACCTCCGCCACAGATTCCCTCACTACCACCATTTGATAGTGACCCTCAAGTCTCCATAGCCACTGTCTCTTAGATTAATTTAGCTTTATAGAGCCACTCATACCAGTTTTAGGTGTGAGAACACTTTACATCACACACACATTGCACATAGATAATCATACATGTGTAAATGAGTGTATAGGACATGTTACATAAGACAGAGGACTACAAGGTGCAGGAGTCAGGCACAACCACAGGGAGGCCTTATTGGAATCAAGAGAACGTACTCCCTGTGAGGTTATCACCTGCGTCACCTCTTTCACCCCATAGTCCAACCACATCCAAAAGATCATTAAAAAACACTGGGCCATACTGTGTATTGGGGAATTATCACGAGCCACCCCTCGCTTCGCCTTTAAATGGACTGCCAACATTAAGGACAGGGTTCCTACCCCCACACCCATCAGGCGCCAATTGCAACTTTGTGGGCTCCATCCAGTGTCTAGGCAAAGCCCATGCAGTTCATGCAGCGTGTGTCCCTTTACACATCAATCCAAACAAGTGGACATAGGAACCTCTAAACGCATGGGTACAGAGTTCCCACACTAACTGTAATACACGCAACTGTGTATACATGCTCACATGTCCTTGCCAGAAACGTTGCATTGGCATGACCACACAGGCGGTAAAATTGGGCATCACTGAACATCATAGCAACATAAGGTGCAAGAAAAGCATGACTAAACTACTCACACATTACAGGGAACAACATCACACACCGGATGACATCAAATGGACAGTCCTAGAAGCAAATGCCACTCTGACTTCCCATGTCCTTTTAGTCAAGGAACAAAGATGGGTTCTTCGCTTAAAAACACACCAGACGGGCCTGAATGATGATATACCGTGAGGAGAGGTGACGCACTGATAGTGTGACACTTCTTCTAGTAACATAAGATGAGACCATGTCCCTGATTTGCACACTTGGAGCAAGCGACTGTCACCTTGCTCTACCCAGGGTCCGCCACCTCGATATTCCAACCACCACATGTGCAAACCATGCAGTCTCTTCACATGTGCAAACCATGCAGTCTCTTCACCCTTGGTACCAGCCTGGAATTTCCATCCTGGCCAACACCTGTGTCCACTTTAAAACGGCCCCTTCATTTCCACTTGACAGTGCACTTTACTACTGATCCAGTGAGTACTGTGACTCCTCCCCTCCTATTTGGCACAATATTTCATATTATGTGTGGCCTCCTTGACATCACAACCCCTAGATGTGCAAACCATGCAGTCTCTTCACCCACATCAGCACTCTGGAATATCAACCATGGCCTTCCACTGTGCCCTCCGGGCCACCCTCTGCGATGGAGTGTACATGCTATGCACCCATCACCTTTGAACCTAAGCAGTCCACTACAAAATGACCCCTTCATTTCCACTTGACAGTGTGCTTAGTACTGATAAATTCAACACTGTGACCCCTCCACTCCAAGATGGCCCCATATTTTCACATAACTTATGACCCCCTTACAACATGGCCGCCTGCCCCTCTGTTCAGTCACACACCGTTCCAAGATGGCCCCCGCTATAGCCAGCATGACCCTGCTTGGCGACCATCCTTTCTCTTCAAAAGCAATTCTTTCGTATCAGCCACATCACCCTGGGACAATCGGCCATGGGTAGGTCCCGCATTGGAAACCGCTTAGGACACAAGTAAGTGCCTGCCATGTTTGTTACTTCCAAATCCGTACATTTAGCCAGTCCGTACTCCGTGGCGTTCTCCGGCATCCATTGAACAGTTCCTTGACCATGATGTCGTTTTTGGTCCAACCGCTACCCTGCCCTGCTTGTCATGCCCTGCACTAGCGGCTACCCAAGCGGGAGGGCTGCACTCTGCGCCTGAGCTTTGCCGATATGCTCCACACGAGTTTGCTTGCAGAAATATTTTTTATTAATAATTGTTATATTAACTTTTATTGCATCCCCCAGCAGCCCTTGGTAGCACACTTGCTCCGAGGGAGGAATAATCATGATACCCCCCTTCAGCCTTGGTGGAAACACGCCCCGCACAGCGGCAGACCTAGTGAGTGTGCCTCTGCTTTCTTCCGAGCGATAACAGCCCTTGGGAGCAGACTAGGTCCTGGGGTAAATATTCCCTCTACCCCCCACAGCCATGTGTTTATACGCCCCGCACAGCGGTGCCCCAGCACAGTGAGCCTCTGACCACCCCCGAGCCACACCCCGGCATCTGTACACACCCCAGTATATGTGCTGTGCACGACACCAGTTATAACAAGCACGTCTCAGACTTAGAGACACTACATAGTAGCCCTCCTTGTTGCGGTTCTCAGCTAAACATAGACACTGCACAGTCGCCCCCAAATGCAGCGCGTCTCCACCATGAGCCGCCCACATCTCTTTTAGCATGTCCCCTAAGCGACTAGCGACCCGCATATACATTACACCACTCCCTGCAAAAGGCACTTATTGCCAATATGCCTGTTCCTTATTGATAGATATCGTAACTAGGCCAGGGCCAAAATTCCATTCTGTTGGCGGAAATTGCGATAATTTGGCATTTTCACGTTCCGCGGAAAGTGCGAAAATGTCAAAATTTCCGCAATCCGCATCTTAGCGGTAATTTGTGTCTTGCTCGCGCTGTAAAAAATACATTCTCGTGTGCGCGCGATCGCCTTACCTGAACCCTCGCATTCGCCAACAAGTTTTCCCGACCCGGTCGCGTTCTCCACGAGATGTTGGATTGTTGGTAGCCACTTTGCGCTGCCTCGCGACAGTTCGCGCCCGCATTAACATCATTTGTCGCACGATCACGTCATTTGTCGCGCGATCATGTCTTTCTTCTCGCGGTCATGCACCGCGAAAGTATGAGAAGATTGAGATCTCGAACACGTCATTCTCCACCGCGAGCAAGAGCGTGAGGACGCGGGAACGTCTAATCGAACACGAAAAGGAGAACGAGACCCCGAACACGTCATATTCAACGCAACAGGGAGCGAGAGAACGCGATCAAGTTATTTTGGACACGCCACCGACATCCGGCGGAAGTAATGTGAAGCTCGAGAACTCGAACATGTAAAATTTTCAATTTGGAGAAGAATATCAGCTCTAGCAGCATGAAACCTTCTGCAAATGATGATTTTGGATGAAAACAACTCCTCAGATTGACATTTGGCTGTCCTTTTTTGTGCAAGGAGTCCTTTTTTAAAAAGGTGGGGAGAGGGAGGAAGTGCCACAGAATCTCCAACTTCCTGTTCCTGTCCAGCAGGCTCCTCCCAGTGCTTTGTCCATCTCCTGCCCATTCTGCCTTTGGATTTTGAGCTGGAAAGATCACTCTTTTTGTCTGCTGCATCATTGCAATTAGATTTGAGGAGTTTTTATTTGGATATTTTACAAGTAAGTGGTTGTTGTGTCTGTTTGATTGGGGGCATTGCAGTTATTGTAACTACAATTTATTTTTGGTAACTATCATCATTCCTTTTTTTAATAATGTTGTGGGTAGTAGTAGTCAGCAGTAGGCCCGAGCTAGTCATGGCCTCATGGGTGTGTGCATGATGAAGCAACTGTTCCTTTGGGGTTTATTGAATGTATTTCATTTTCAATCATCATTTAGGGCCTGGATGGCATTGGAATTAGTTGGGATATGTGTTTTTTGGGGGTGGGCTTTCTGATGTTGTTGGGCCTGGCCATGTGGCTGGTAGCCATTTTGAAGCCTAGGCCTGCAAGTCTGCCTACCCTTGTCTGCCAACAGGCCTGTTTCATCCAGTAGGATCAGAGCAGGTAGCCACAGCTTTATTAATCAAGTGTTTTCTGTGTGGTCTGTTGAATTTAGACATCATTTAGGGTATGGATGGCATTGGATTGAGTTGGGGAAGTGTGTTTTTCTGGGGTGGGCTCTCTGATGTTGTTGGGCCTGGCCATGTGGCTGGTGGCCATTTTGAAGCCTAGGCCTGCAAGCTTGCCTGGCCTTGTCTGCCAACAGGCCTGCTTTCATCCAGTAGGATCAGAGCAGGTAGCCACAGCTTTATTAATCAAGTGTTTTCTGTGTGGTCTGTTGAATTTAGACATCATTTAGGGCATGGATGGCATTGGATTGAGCTGGCGAAGTGTGTTTTTTTGGGGTGGGCTTTCTGATGTTGGTTGTCTTAAAGACATGCTTTTGTTGTGTGTGTCTGGTGTGTGTTGGTGTGCAATGCATGCACCCTGCAGACCTTTTTGGGGCCTATGAATGTTCGTATTTGCATTTTGTTGCATTAAAAAGGCAGAGCAGTGTGCTTTAGCATGCATCCTTTACCTGGCTTTTATAGGCCTTTTGTCAGCTCCTGGTGTTTCCCAGGCCCCTTGCTTGTTTGTGATTTGTGAGTGTCCATGTGGCTGGTGGCCTTTTTTTGTGTTGGGAGTTATTAGTGTCCTGCTGTTGCCATATAGGCCTGCATGGTTTTCCTATTGGCTTACTGCTTCCATCCATCCAACCCCTTTGCCAGCAGCAGCTCCATGGAGCTGAGATGCTCAAATAATGTAATGGCAAATAGGGTCCACCCCACTTCCATCACATTTTTATTTTGGTGGTTCTTATTAACTTTCCTATCCTTCCTGAGAGTGTAGTGTGTGACTGTACACAGTAGTATAACATAGCCCTTGTTAAAAAAAAGTCATACATGGCTAGACTATATCTTTTGTTTGCACTAGTACAGTAGTAAGTAACTGAACCACAACAACAAATGCAACATTTCACTGATGTTCTTCTCCTGGCTTATTTGCTTTTAGGTGCACAAAAAGCCAGAGGAGGAGGTGTCATCAGCATCACCCGGCTACCCGTTGTTCTGGCAGCCAGACAGAAGTCCTGCTGCGCATCACGTCCACGTGTGACCAGAACTTGTTGTGCATCTGCATCCTGCTTGATATCTGAAGAAGATGGCCCCAAAGAAAGGTACCAGGTCCAGTACCAAGAACGTTGCAGGTGAGAAGAAGGAACAGAAAAAGGAAGTGCCATTAACCACAACTGGTGGTGTGCCGGCCAATGGTTTTTTTGGCACCAAAAAACTTACGCCTGTAGCAGCATTGTCCGGGAACCAAGCTGGGAGCAGCACCTCAGCACCAGCGGTCCAACCCCACCCACCTAGGCCCAAGGGCTTTAGTGTCGCAGAGGTAGCCAGTCTACTAACGAGCAGCGATGTTGAAGAAATGTCATTATCGCAAAGTAGTACACAATCAATGCAGGCGCAAACTCAGCAGATAAGTGTGCAGCTGCAACAAGAAAACCAGCAGCCGCAACAAGAACAGCAGCAGCCACAACAAGAATAGCAGCAGCCCCAATAAGAACAGCAGCGGCCTCAACAAGAACAGCAGCGGCCTCAACAACAGCAGCGGCCACAACAAGAACAGCAGCAGCCGCAACAAGAACAGCAGCAGCCGCAACAAGAACAGCAGCAGCCGCAACAGCCCACCATAGTAGTTGTTGCTCCTGACGTAGGGGCATTTCAGGAAATCGAGCTTCCTGCAGACAAAGTGGAGCAAAGTCAAACCACTGTTTCAGAAGATCTATTATCTTCCAGACCACCAGCAAGAAAAAGGAGGCTTAGTCCATCATCTTCTTCTTCAAGCCCCGCTTCTGATGATCGTGATGCCACTTGGCACCCACCAGCTCAGTCTGAGAGTGATATACGCCACAAGACAATGCTTCTGAAAAGGAAGGTCCCAGAAAAACTTAGATTTATGGAGGTAGATGTAGAAGAGGGGGGTTATGTTGATGAAGACGAGCCAGTCATCACGCACATTACTCCCGCCCCAAAGGGATTGGAGACCAACATTCTCACCCTATCCAAAAAGGCTGCTACTGAGCGGGATGTAGCACGGATATCACCAACACAGGTTACACCACCACTACCTCCAGCTGCCATATTTTCCAAGGCCTGGCAGGGACCTACATCCAGCTCAACCATCTCAGTAGGTAGTGGTAGTAAAAGTCACAGTCTAGGTGCACAGGGTTACATTTCAAGCACACCCTCCAGTTCATCTGGTATTGAAAGTGGCACATCCAGCAGTGCCAGAAAGTTCTCCTCCCCAGTTTGGGACTTCTTTTCTGTTAGCACCAAGGAGGAGTACGTTGCTATATGCTCAATTTGTCGGCAAGGTGTTCGGCGGGGTAAGCTTGGTACAAACTATGGTACCGGAGGCCAAGCAAGTCATCTCAGAATACACCACACTATCGTGTGGGAGAATCAAATACTTCAGTTAAAAGAAAGTAGAAAAACTCAACCCATTGAAGTTGGTCAGGAAGAATCAGGGAGCGATATTATTGCGGTGGAAGGTGAAGAAGAGGGAGGCATTTCTAGCACTGTCCCCAGTAGTGCAGTGGTACCGCCCACATCCTCGTCAGTAACATCTGAGTGGCATACACAGAGTCAGGCTGAGACACCGCAATGAGACAAACTGTGTCGTTGAGCCTAAGTGGGTTAATGAAAACAGCACCACAAAGGAAAGTAATCCAGCCTACCATCGAGAGCATGCTTAGGTTGGAGGGGCAGTTCCAACGCAACCACCCAACGGCACGGTTGTACAATGCGAAGCTGGCTAAAATGTTATCACTGGACCTTCTTCCTTTTTCATTTGTGGAAGGGGGGGGTTTCCTTGAATTTGTGTCAGCCATCTGCCATAAACGGAAGGTTCCCAGCCAGTCCTATTTCGCAAGAATTGCTGTTCCGGCACTACATCATGATGTTCTGGAATTGGTTGGACAAGCTTTGCAGCAGAGTGCTGTTCACAATATCCACCTGACAACAGACATGTGGACCAGTTGTCAAGCCACAGATTACATGTGCATCACTGCACACTGGGTCTCTTTTGTGGGGGTTAGAGATAAGCTATCTGCACGAGGTGCTGTTGACACAGCTGCGATTTTTAATGGTGCTCGGAAACATGCAACTGTAGCCATGTTCGCCATGGAGAAATCTCATACGGCTGAAAACATTTTTGACGAGTTTCGCAGCAAGGTTTTGGAATGGCTGCGGCCAAGAGGGCTAGTAATGGTTTTGTTGCCACAGACAATGGCAGTAATGTACTTAAGGCCATGGAACTTGGTTCCTATTTCAGGGTTCCGTTTTTAGCGCACTGCATAAACATTATAGTTTAAGACTTTCTGAAAAAAGAACCCGTAGTCAGCAACTTACTGGCCATCTGCCGAAGAATATGCACTCATTTCAGCCATTCTTTTAAAGCTCGGAAGCAGCTGAGGATCATCCAACGTGAAAATAGGATGCCAGTCAAGGCACTCATCCAGGAAGTGGCAACACGTTGGAACTCAACGTATTACATGCTTGATCGTCTGTATGAGCAGTACAGGTCACTCCATGAATATGTCTGGAAAAGAAGAGGGGATGCTATTGTTAAAGGCATGAACGTTGAGATGGAGCAATGGAGCCTAATTAAATGCCTGACTGAGATGCTTTGTCCTTTTGAGGTCTTCACATGTGAAGTCAGCAAGGAGGACTGTACAATGGGCCAAGCTATCCCATTATTGCAAATGCTAGAGCATCAGCTGAAGAAGGTGTCTGAATCATACAAATGTGTAGAGGACAAAAGGGAAGCCTATGACTTGGTGGAGAGCTTAGCCCTTCGCTTAGATGAAAATGCAAGGATACAAAATAAAATTTTGTCACAAGAACATTACATTTGTTCCACAATTCTGGATCCACGTGCAAAATTTGGACTGAAGACATTCTTTGCTTTTTCAGAGATTGATGTTGCCCGCTACAAAACTTGTATAGCTGAAGCAGCCAGTAAGTTGGAAAACGAACGGCTGCTAATTAAAAGCCCGCAAGATCAACCCACAAGAAGTACTGCAGCAGGGCATGCAGGATCAAGTGCAACTTCGTCGGCTGAGGGCAGTGCGTTTGGATCACAACACTCACCATCACCATCGACAACAGCAACAATAACTGGATCATTAGGCCCAGTACAATCGTTAGACGATTGGTATGTACAGTTAGGCATTAATAGGCACAGTGCTGATGCACAGAGAAAAGAGCCCGAAGCTTACCAGCAGCACCCCTGAATATTGAGCGGATGGTCCAGGCCTATCTGGACGACCCAACAGAGGTGTACATTGATCAAAACCCATTGCAGTATTGGTATAGGAAAAGGTCTGAATGGCCACTGTTCAGCAGGCTGGCGCTAAGCTATCTGGCTTGCCCTGTCGCAAGTGTCTCTTCCGAACCTGTTTTCAGTGCTGCTGGTTCCATTGTAACATTGAGAAGGACCGGTCTCTCGCCCAAAAACGTGGAGAGGTTAACAATGATCAAAATGAATCAGCACTTCATACCACCGAATTACACAATACATGAAGCAATGAAGGAAGATGAGGACAGCGGCTCAGGTGACGGAAGTAGTGTGTCACATGATTACCTACTACTGGCTGACCCCTCACAGTTTGAGGACGAGCTATACTTCCCTGAAAATTAGGCTTGCACTTACTGTCTTCCTCATTTTTTTCCCCCTTTATTTGTGTGTCTGTCGTTCCGGTTACAAACTTGTGAATCACAACAAATCCATTACCACCGTCTTCTACTCTTCTTATTTAATATACAAGTTTCAGGTGTCTGCAATTTGACAGTACAGTCCTCCGAATCCAGCTCCTCCGCTCCATCATACTGAATCTCCAGCCCAAATCCATTGCCCTCATGAATGATGATTGGATGAAATAGAAGAACAAATTCAAACTTTCCTAGTCCCGCCAAAAGAAGTGACACATGAATCAGATGACTACTATAGCTATCCTCCTCTCAGAGCCGAGAGAGGCTGCCCATTAACTGAAAATAATATGGAACAGGTAATGATTGATGCCATGCATTGGACGCAGAGTCGCAGACTGAATGATTTTGTTGTGTTTGTTGTGCATGAAGATATGTAATTGTGCACTAATCATCTTTCTACAGTACACACTAAACTTAACTCAAGGTGAATTTTCCCCTTCTTGCAAATAAGAAAAGTGTACTTCTCCTGCAGCTTGGTGATACATTGCTTTTAATTCAATACAGGAAGGGGACTCACTCAATCTGCACAATGAGTATGATTGACACAACAGCACCGTCCATGATGATGATGGCGAAATAGACGGCCCGTTAACTTAAGATGAGAAGGAACAGGTAATGACAATTAATGGCATGCATTGGACACCTGACTCTGAGCAATTGGTGTTTGTGTTTTCGTTGTTTGTTTGTTGTGCACAAAGTGAAGTCAAAGTGTACTAGTAATCTATCTTTCTGTACACACTAAAGACTGACTCAAGTCAATAATATTTCTACTCTTGTTGTGTAATAACAATTTTACTTCTACTGCAGGCCGATCTTCACAGTCAGTCAGTACAAGTATCGGAGATGATGATTGATGGAATAATAACAAGTCAGGAGGACGTTTCATGAGTGGCATAAAACTTAAAAGCCTACAGGTAAACACGTCAACAACAACCACAGCAGACCCAAATGTCTGTGTAGAAGTGGAATAGAGTGTAGCGGTGGGATGACTGCGGTGCATTGATTTACTAACTTGAACTGTAAAATGCTATGTTTGGAATGGATAATGTGCTTTGCCTTTGTCCAACACTTTAAAAAAAAAAAGTACTCTAAAGTCTAAACGTAGCAATGTGCCGTCAGGCCTGTCACTGTGGGCCTGCTCTCTCCTGTTATTGTTGAAGGTCAATGCTGGAAACAGACTAGAGTAGAGATGATGCATACATGCCACCTCGGAAAGTGTCCTTTTTGCACTGCACCATAACTTGTGCATTTGTTTCAACTTTGTTTCTCAATATCCCCTTTGTTTTTCCATCTACAATTACAGGCCGGGCCTTGCCCTATACTTGGGAAAACATTACAATGCACACTTACCGTACGAATAAATCGACTTTTTTTTCCAGCCGGGCAGTGGCGAGTGGCGACACACCCAAGATTGATGGACGATAGGACCAAGAGGAATGCCGAGATGCAAATCCAGTCCACATTTTTTACCAGGATAACACGGTAACAGTATCAACTTTTATCTTCTTTTAAATAATTTGAATAATTTATTTGTATACAATCTTTACAACAGTGTGTTCTTGTTGTTGCAATTATCATCATTAGGTTTGCTCTCTGTTTACGATTCTTCCCTACCAATATTTAAAATTTCTATTTGCTATCTGTAAAAGTATTAAGGCCGGAACAACAGAACAAGAAGTGTATGTAATCCGGGTCTCTCATCATCATGCATGCATTTCCTTTTTCTCCCTTAACATATGGATATGGTAGTCTTCAAAGATTGTCGTTTGTTTGTCCATGCATACTGTTTTTCAATGTCAAACCTTTCCCAAAACCCCCTTCCCATCCATTAAACAAACCCTAACCCTCTTCCCCCGGGCTGTGTGACTTATTGTCGAGGTGTGACTAAATTAAATGTACACCAATACTTAATCACACGCTTGCTGGGGTGGATGTGGCGAAAGCAACAGTATTTCAATTTCAAGGCAGAGCGATGATCTTCTTCTGCTTGCCCACCCATGAGTAGGATATTTTAGAGGTTATTTTATTTAACAAAGGAACATATACCTCAGCATTAATTGCTGGCATTGATTGGATTTGTTTGTTGTCATTCCTCATACACAGCACTAATTGTTAGGCTGTAGGCCTAGTCAAGTGACTCGACACAACTATAGTTTGCAACTCTGTCTAGTAGGCTATCCCAACCACCATTATGTTTTGTTGTAAAATATTTTAGCATATTATTGTTGCTCGGTAAGGCTCGGTCATTCTACTACTCCTCTAACAGTCTCTCAAAGGCGATTGACTGTCTCCTTTTCTTTTTTTGCAAATGATGCTGCCCTGCCAGTGTCTACTACTACTACTATACTACCACCACCACCCCAATCATGGCATGTTAGAAAAAGGAAACCATCTTCACCATGCAGCCATTGCTGTGCCTAAGTTAAACATCAAGCACAGGTAAGAGAGAAGTTTGGGGGAGTCAGAATTAATAATGGACATGTTTTCAATGAATTCAATTTCACACACCCCTTTGAGTCCAGATAAAGAATGCATAGACTAGAGGAGAGACTGAAAGTACTAGTAGGACAAGTCAATCAGTGAGGGGTGTTGCATCTATCTGTTTGTGTCTTACACAGTCAGCCAATTATTTAAATCAAACACTGGCTATGGGCGGCCCTGCACCAGCAAGGAAACAGTGTGATGTAAAACAGTAACCCCACCTACAAAACATTAACAACATTGCATGTAACGTAGAAAAATATATTTAATTTACCCTAACAAAAATAAACTAAAAACCCACAAAAGCTGACCCACCCCCCTCCCTAACCCCAATGTCCGTAGGAAAGTCCAGGAGAAAATAGTAGTCCGAAAAGCAAAAACCCAACGCCCAAACCAGTTCCCACCCACCCAAACAAGAATTAAAAAAGGGGCAGAAGACAGGGACCAAGGTGTGGGCCGGGACTGAAGGAGGACACGCATCTGCTCCTCTAAACGGGTGACGCAGCATCTGAGGGCATGGCAGTTGCAGCCACAGTGGGGGAGGCACCAGAGATGGCATTGCTTATGAATGATGCAACAACTACCAGTACTAGGTTCTTCTAAGGTGAGGGGTCCCTTCACTCAGAGATCTTCTTTATAAATTTATATAAACTAAATTCCTAGGGGATGGTGGTGCTGCCTTCCACCACTGTTCAGTTATTATGATTTAATTCCCAACTGTAAGTAAGTGTAACAATGTTTATTGTTTTAATGTTATTGATTTTCCGGTTGGTGCTGCATTATATAATAGAACAATGTACAGAGTTTCTCAATACAAAATAAACATTTTGAACTTACATAGACTTGGTGGTATTTGGTGTGGACTAACTTACACGAGTGAGCAAATTAAAGGAAGGGTATGCATGTGCATTGCTTCCACGACTGAGAGGTTGGGTGTGTTATGTTCTGGGTTGTCTACTTGTTGGGTATCTTGGGGAGAGGGTTCGGAGACCTAATAGTTATGACAAGACAGTACTATAGTCGAGCAGGGGATTGTGGTGGGTTCTGAATTTCTGATTGAGGTGTGTGAGGAAGGTCCAACCTACCATCACCAACATCCTATTTTCTTGTGCAAAGGTCTGTATGTGCAAGATCCCTACAACACTAGTAGTATGTCCTATAGGCTATCATATCAAAATAGTAATAAATCTGGTTGGGCATTTGTTGCTGTGAATTGTCAAAGCCTCAAGATTAACAAAGACTCAAGATCAATAAGACTAGAAGTAGTACAAGAGGACGACCCAAAGGACTGGACTCAATGGCTAGAACTACTGGTGAATCTGAGTTTTATTACAACCTTTCAAATAAAGAGTTGCACTGGCCAACTGGGCAAGCTTAGCTACTACAGTACAGACAGACTGATAGTATTAGTAGTACTGAGAGTCATCATAGCAGAGGCAGGGATAACAAGATTTTTGAAACCGTACAGATCGAAGGATAATTGTTGGTAAAAATAGCATTGGGAAACTGAAACAATAGTTCATGAAAAATATGGTGCAGTAAAAAGTTATGGAATAAGAAATATTATTAAAAACAAGAAGACTTACTGGGGCCAGCAGAGGAGCCCTCATTGGTGTCCTCCTGGTGGTGGTGTTCTGACTGTCCCGCCGACTGCCCACTCCCTGTCTGTCTGCCCCTGGGTGCTGATGAACAGGAAAGATATAAGAAAGAGACAAACATTGATGGATGGTGTCAAACAAATACAATATTTTTAAAGAACGGTCAAAAAACACTTATGTAAACAACAATTGCAATAACTAAAGTGACCGATCTCATCTGGTCAACAAGTAGTATCGGGGGATTCGCGGATCGACTACTTAAGTTACTATTTATCAACAGTAATCCAGTCTTCCATTCTGATTCCAGAATACTAAGTTAGACCTAAGCCTAAGTACGACGTACCACCCGACCTAGCCCACCTATTCCAGGCATTCCAATTGTACATTAAGTATGCATTTCCACTTCTTTTATTCCTCAACAATGCATATGGTCAAATGGAGGACACATGACTACATTTTTTGTATACACCAACTTTTGGGTTGATTGATTGATGCTGATGTTCTGCTAGTGCTAAGCCAATTACCACCACTCATTGAACAAACTAGAAAAGTTTCTAATAAAGACTGGCCTACTAGCAGCACGTCACGTAACTGAGGGGGCATCACGCATACCACAAACAAATTAGAAACTCATACAATGTACCTAAACCTAAGTATCAATCCGCCCCTATCTCTTAGTGACAGGACAAAGTAAGGAGTGGACTAGAGTCACTGTAGCATTACGTAACTTAATTTCTCTAAAATAAACAGAATCACGCTAAGTGAGCGCAAATGCAAAGTTGCAAACAAGTAAGATTAGTAGGAGTGCAGAGGAGCACCTCTGTCATAATCACAGAAGACTTTTAAACGTAATTAACCTGGAATGTAAGCATCAACATTCTAGCTGGTTGGAAGAAAAAAAAGATATTCGCAATATATAACACAGAGCAGAAGAACAGACACAAAGTAGTAATAATTAAATAGTTACTCACCAAGCCCCGGGACCTCCACTCCTAGCAGGTCCAGCAGGTCCTGCTCACGGTCCAGGATGTCGGACCACCGGTGCGTCAACTGCGTCTGGGTGCGCCGGACCCCAGAGCAGCGCAACACTGCCCAGCGCAACTTCCCCCACCACTGCCGACGCTCATGGAGGCCGTACCCGGACCCAGGCCTGCCACCTGCTGCCAGGGTTGAGGGGAGGTGGCGCTGCACAAAGAAAATGAGTGCAGCCAACTCCACCTCCCCAAATAAGGCCCGTGCCTGCACCCCTTGTGGGCGCCGCCTTCCGCAAGGAAGGCGGTCGCGGCTCTGGCTGCGACGGCGAGCCCTACTACCCTTTGACATGGTTCTGGGACGGGGCAGGAAAGAAAAGGTAATAAAATTAAAGAAGTAAAGGAAATAAATAGCAGGCAATAGAAAGAGTGAAAAAGTAGCTAAAAAACAAAAAAAAGTAGATAAAAACCAAAAATATAGAAGCAGGAGAACAGTTAGAGAAATAATAAATAAGAAAGATAAAAAAAAGTGGCTTTAAACAAAGGATTGAAAAGATGCAGGGAGGATTCAAAATCAGGCCCCAGAACCATGCAATAGAGTAAAAAACAAGATGGCCGCGCTCATTGCGACCACGTGCACAAGTTTGCACGATATTTTCTCCCCGAGCAAGCAAAAAGCAACGCGATCAAGTAAAAGCGTTCGCGAACAGGAAATATCTACTGGGAACGGGCGCGAACATGCATTGTGCGACCCGGAACAGGAAGTAAGCATCGCGAGAGAGCGGTGTAGAAGAAGACCTCAGCTAGGCCTACCAGTGCAAGGGGTTCGCCCTTCTCTGCACAGAGTCCTCAGACCAATAGGAAGAAGTTGGCCCAGAAACTGGAATAGAAAATACAAAGTTTAATAAACCTCATGAGGTGGAACTACATTCACACAGCACCCTTCGGTATTGAGTGAAGTAGCACACTGAACAGAAAGAGCATGGTCTTTTTATACCCACACAGGGGCTGAAAAAAGGCGGTACAAGTACACATGAGAAGAGTTATGCACATAGATGGTCATACAGAAACTGCACAGTCGACAAGTAGGAGGAGTTAACAGTTTGCCAATGCTAGTAAACACATCCTGACAGTTACATACTACTAACAGCTGCAAACTCAACTGGGCATGTGCGAAGGTAGAAGATACTAAATATAGTTTGTTTCTAGGCAGATTACAAGAGCAGTTAACACTAAGGGAGGACAAAGCACATGGTGAGCACATGGCAAACAAAATGGCTGCCAGAAATACAAAATGGATTCCAGAAAATGGACAAGATAGCCTCTAAATACCAGATGGATTCCGCTAATGCTAATCCAATCGCAGCAAATTTACAACAGACAACCCTTTTAGCATTAGCTGAAGACATCCGTTCCTCTGGGGTAATCTAAATATGCATTCCGTACATCTATTAGCATTATTTCGGCCACTTCTTTATGCAACATTTGTTGGGCCTTTGTCTCTGCAATATTCCTTTTGACAGGTATACAGACAGAAATGCAAATGGAGCAAAGCATTGGACAACATTGGATACATACACAGCATGTAAAAAGTATCGTAATAATTATACACAGAATAGTTAGTAACTTCCAGCCCCAAGCAGAAACGAGAGTCCAAAACCATCCAGCCAAAGTCCAAGTGCCAGTCTCTGGATGAATTTCTGCAGCAATCTTATGCAGCTTTGATATTGCGTTATATACTGAAGGTGAGTGATCCGGTATGAATACGCAACAGCTGCTACCGATGATGCGACATGCACCACCTCGATCAGCCAGAACCACATCTAGGACCATTCGGTTCTGGAGAGCTACAATCCTTGCAATTTGCAGCTCCTCCGTAATGTTCCCAAGTGCCATAGCTGTCTGATTGGTAACAGCTTCCACAACTCTAGTTAATCGTCTTACTTTCCTACTGTTTAATGCAGCACCCACAAAGGAGAACAAACCTAAATTAAAATCGACATATTGTTGCAGAGTGGTATCAGTTTGGTCTACTTCGTCAGTACTTATTGTCCTCTTGTATCTACTTCTAGAGATATCGTTAAATAATTTAAGGTCCCGGTGATATGATGCAGGTGCCAGAAACACAGGGGGCAATAGAAAGGACACATAGCACACGCCTGACCACCCAGCAGATAGTTGATAATATCCGTGGCTACCACAGATAAAATAAGTATTGTGTGAGGCTATGAAAGTGCTATTGTTTATACCTTCAATAGACAGCATTACAGTACATTCGCTTTTCCCCACTGGAATTCTTCCAATACTGCTTACACATAAATCTGCTTTAGCTCTGGTAACAGAAATCACAAATTGTTTATTACTGTAAAAGTTCTCATATTTGTGAAGATATATGGCGTTGAAATATTGTCCGGTTGATACTCTTCCCATTCCCATTTGGTCCCTTTGGCTTGAGGATAACCATCTTTATCTTGGTAGCATACTTTATTAAGGCGAAAAAGAAGCCCGCCTACTGTGCGTCTTCCAGATGCAAACAAAAGTGCATACCAAGCTTGACAAGAACCATTATGAGAAAAGGGAAGAGGAATAAAAGGTATTCCTCCTTTCTTTTGATGTGCAGGTATCATCCCACACACTCAACAGTTGGTAGTATTTGTGGCATTATGAGTATGATGCAACATCTGGATAAAGGTATTATTTAAGTAGGATTGTCAATGCTTCTGCTCATGGTAGGGAAGCGTAAAGTAGTGGTGTTCAACTGATACTGGAATAGTGGCGATCAAAAGTTCTCGAGCAGGAGCCACTTTCTCAACGAACCAAGTTATTACTGCTACAGCCTCCATAGCAACAACAAACCCTATAGCACAAATGATCTTTCTCTTAGCAACAGTTGATCTCATTGTGGACATGATCCGCTTATTGTTGAAAACAATCGTTGAAGCTCTTATCCCTGGGCAGCCGTTGATTTCTTCACCGAGGGTCAAGACGGGTGTCGCTACACTATACAAGACTGATCCTCCCCCCTTGCCACATCGGCATTCCGTTTCACTAACCCAGGGAGGTTGCTCAACCAGTCTATTTCAGCAATGCAGGCTCTTTCCATTGTCTCAGTTGGTATCGGGTTACTCCAGGAATTGTGTGGTCCGGGAAGACTTCCTCAGGTTCGTCAGGTGATATGGCTTGGCCTTTCTCTGTATCCAGGATATCTCGATGGTCGATTAAAGCAACAGGATCCACCAAGGTAGACAGCACTTTCTTGCAGTGGGTGGAGTGCACCCAGTTCCTTCTGTTCGTCACTCGGACCACAGTTCTCGTTGAAAGGGGCACCTGCTCTGGGCCGCGCCACCTCGGTTCCAAGCTGCTCGACCTCTGGAATGATCGGATCATCACCTGGTCTCCAGGTCGAAGTCCATGGCCTTCACCTGCAGACCTATCAGGAAGAGCTTCTCGAACCTGTTGATGAATAGAAACCAAACTGTCAGTCAATTGTGTTAGGTAGTCACTCATCAACACACATGGTACATCATGTATGGGGTGTGGTTTAGGAATTCCCCAAATGTTCATAGGCCTTCCAAACACCACCTCATATGGTGTAAGACCAGATCGCGAATGTGGCACTGATCTAATGGACAACAGTGCCAAAGGTAATGCGTCTGGCCAATTCAAGGATGTGGAATCCAGTATTTTTGCCAGTTTTAATTTAAGTGTGGCGTTATACCTTTCCACTAACCCTGCTGATTGTGGATGGAAAGCAGCGTGGAACTTCTGCTTTATCCCCAACCCCTTCAGGACATATTCGACAACTTGTCCAATAAAATGGGGTCCGTTATTACTCCATAAAAGTTTACAAACACCAAATCTAGGGAAAAATTCCTTCAAAGCACCTTTGCTGTAGTGAGAGCTGTATTGTCCTTCGTAGGGTATGCCTCTATCCATTTACTAAAGGCACATACCACTACCAAAACATACTTTAAGTTATTACAGCGCTCAAGCTGGATGTAATCCATTTGCAAAACTTCAAAAGGTGCGGTTGGTGTAGCAAACCCTCCTGTAGGAGTTCGTGTCCCTTTACCAGGATTATGCTGAAGACAAATCAGACAAGACTGCACCATCTTTTTAGCTGTGCCGGCAATTTCTGGATGCTCCCAAACTTGCGTGAGCAATTTCGTTATCGAGGAGGTTCCAACATGTGCTGGCCCATGTGCCATATGAATCATAGTTTGTAAATAGGCTGTCGGCAATCTCCACTTGCTCATCTCTTTATTCCTCCAACAGCCCTCATCATCCAATGTTCCCTCCTTAGACCATTGCTCAATTTCTTCTGCAGAAGCAGATCTCTGCATATCTAGCACTTCCTGTCTGGTATCATGCCAACGTTCAGCCTGTGACTTCACTACATACATAGACGTGGTGCTTCGCTGCATGGCAGTTTCACGGGCTGTTTGGTCTGCAAAAGCATTGCCTTGTCCTATCTTATCAATTAATTTCTTATGTGCGCTACATTTAACAATTGCTATTCTCTTCGTGTATGTTAAAGCAGTCAAGAGATTATGTACTAATTCTCCATGCATTATTTGCACCCCGTGGGATGTAAGAAAGCCCCTCTCCTTCCAGAGTAGCCCAAAATCATGAGCCACTCCGAACGCATAGCGGCTATCTGTATAAATGTTCACAGATAATTCAATACTAAGTTCACACGCTCGTCTCAAAGCTATTAGCTCAGCTGCTTGAGCTGACTTCTGTGGAATACGAGCTGTCTCAACTACCGTCTGAAGTGTTGTAATTGCATATGCAGCTGATGTTGTACCATCTGGTAACTTCAAACAGGACCCATCAACCCATAGTTCCCCATCAACACTTGAAAGGGGCGTGTCTTGCAAATCGACACGACCCTTTGTTCCTCAGTAAGGAATATACAATCATGAGACTCCTGTGACTGAGACTGAGTCACCGGGTATGGCAACAAAGTGACTGGGTTTAGTATCGCACATCTCTTTAGTGTAATGTGAGGGGCCAACAATGTCAATTCGTATCCTGTCAGACGAGCAATAGTTAAATGCTGCGTCTTTGTCTGATTTAAAAGGGCATCAACCGCATGGGGTACTAGCACCAACAGCTTATGTGACAAAACTATCCCTTCACTCTGAAATATTGACACAGCTGTTGCTGCAACAGAACGGAAGCATCCAGGTAACGCACGAGCAACAGGATCAAGTACTGCTGAAAAATATGCACAGGGACGCTGTTTGTCACGTGTAACTGCACTAAAACTGACAATGCGCATCCATATTTCTCATGTACATATAGTGTAAAAGGCTTCGTATAATCTGGAGTACCTAACACTGGTGCTGAACAAAGGGCTTGTCGTAACTGTCGGAAAGCAGTCTCACATTCATCTGTCCATGGGAGGGGCATTGGAGTATCTTTAGTCAAAAGTACTAGCAAGGGTTTAACAATATGCAAAAATCCTAATATCCATTGCCTACAAAAAGAAGTAAGACCAATGAATGCACGGACATCTTTCTGAGTACGGGGCACTGGTGTGTCTAAAATAGCTTGAATGCGATCTTATGTGAGTGCACGGCCCTCCTTAGACAGAAGGTGACCTAAGTAGGTTACCTTCGGTCTACAATATTGCAATTTCTTTCGTGACACTTTGTGATGATGGGAAGCAAGAAAAGATAGCAAGGACAAAGTAAATTTTTCACACTGTTCAGGGGTATCGGCTGCCAACAAGATGTCATCGACATATTGTATGAGAGCCACACCTTCAGGCAAAACAAAGAATCAAGTTGTCTTTTTAATGCTTGACTGTAAATACTAGGACTCTCAGTGTAGCCTTGAGGAACTCTACAAAATCTATATGATCGATTATTCAAAGTGAAACCGAACAAATATCGGCTATCAGGATGAATAGGGATCGAAAAGAAAGCATTCTTCAAGTCTATCACTGAGAATGTAGTTGCTGTCGGAGGAACCAAAGTAAGAAGTGTCGTTATGTCAGAAACCACGGGGTATTGTGGTACTACAATCTTATTAACTTCTCGCGAATCAATAATGAATCGGTAAATCCTAGTGTCAGTATCCTTTTTCAGAATAGGAAGAATCGGACTGTTACAAACATTGTAAGGAACTTCCTCAACAACCCCCACTTCAATGAGATCATGGACAATACGTATGAGTGCTTCTTCACCTTCCTGTGAAATTTTGTATTGAGGCAAACGGGGCAGCACAGCGCCCTCCTTGACACTAATGTGTACTGGTGGAATAACCATTTGCCCTACACCGGTGTCTGAAGTAGCCCACAAAGTACTAGGGAGTGAAGCTAATGCAATATCCTCTTTAACAAGACAAGCTCTCTCCATCACAGGATGGTTGTCATTCAAGATAACACGTACACCTTCTGGAGAACATCGTATCGTAGCCCTGAAATACTTGAGCATATCAAGACCTACAATATTGTCTGGTGTATTTGGGGAAAGCAAAAATGGACACGGAGCAGTAAATTTATCCACATGGAATGCAAGTGGTTGTGACAATGGGCTAAGGGAAGGGGTTCCATCGAAACCTATCGATGTAATGGTTAAGCCAGACAGGGGAGCCCTTGGAACCAATTGTTTAGACAAGGCGCTACGAGTAGCTCATGTATCAACCAGAAACTGATCAGTAGAACCCAAAACATTTGCTGTGACATAGGGACCCCTCTGATCTACTGGAACTTCAACTGATTCCTTACCCCATCCTAGGCAATCCTATGCATAAGCAGAATCTTGAGAATCAGACGGCACATAGTCGGACATTTGATATTGGTTCCTTTTATCAAAAGTGTTAAACCCATTCTGCCCACGTATATTAGCATCAAACCTAGCACTATCACCTGTGCTTCCTCTAGGCCCTGAATATCCTGAACGATTTCTCATTTGTCCCCGACCACGTGGACACTGCTGAGCACACAGTGCTGGACAATCGGAAGCCCAATGCCCAAATTTCTTACAGTACGCGCACAGGTCAGCAGACAAATTCGAACGAGTATAAGAAGGGAAAGACGAACCAGAAGATCCACGTCCACCTCTATCACTACCTCTAAAAGGCGGACCGTAAGCCTGAGCCAACATAACCTTCGTTTTTAATTCTTTAGTCTTCTTATCCTCATTACCCTTTGCTTCTAATTCCTGGCGTTCATAATACTGAGCCATAGTCAAGAGAGAAACCGGGGAAGAGGTAGTCCATGAACTTTCACTGGCTTTTAGGCGACTAGCTATTCCTGGCAACAGGTTTGCGACATATTTATCGACAAAAAACAGATGTCTGCCTGTGTCATCTGTCAATGACTGACCACTAAAATCGTGGAATGCTTCTTCAAAGCGTGTAAAGAAATCAGAGACCGATTCATCTGCCTTTTGCTTACAAGATGCTAAAACAGTCCAATCTATCTTTTTAGGGGGAATAATCGTTTTTAACTTAACTAATATAGCTGCGGGAAGATCTAGAATTAACTGACATGGCTTCTGTGCGGGTTCCCTTTCTACATCCATTTGTTCTAAGTCTTTCCATAACGCCCCAAAAGCTGCACGATCATCAATTTTACGAACAGTTCTCCACATATCAGGCGGTAATATCAATCCGAAAAATAAATCAATATCAGGAAAAGTCATAGTACAAGAGCTAATAGCACCCTCAACTTCCTCATAAAAAGCGGCTGGATTTTTCCGCGGATCAGGCAATGCAGTTTTAAGTGCCATGACATCCGTCCTATTCCAAGGAGTGTAAACCCAATTATAAATAAAATAACACTTTGCATCGATAGAGGCCTTATCATCACTTGTACCCTGTCCTTTAGGAGGAACATACAAAGGCGCGGCCTCCCGCATAGGTTTCGCATGAACTATCATAGTCTTATCTGTTCCGGAGATAGAAGCTTGTGCCATGCCGGTCTGAGATGTCTGTGCAGCTACGTCTGCAGCCTTTTTCTCCTCTCGCAAACGGACTGCATCAACATGCAGTTTAACCAAACGCCTGATTGTATCATTCACCTGGGGGAAAACAAAAAGACCATCACGCATTTGCTTACAATTAACTGCTACATCGTCGGGCTCTAACTCCTCAGAATATTTCCTAAACAGCTCAAGGACCTCTGCGGCAAACACCTCAGTAAAATACAGCTGCTCCCTTTCCTGCCACCCTTTCATACTATCTAGAAGTTCAGAGGCGGGGGCAATGCTACAAACTGCTTTACGAGCATCAGATCTAAGCTGGGTCGAACTAGCAGCGGTCAACATAGAACGAGTTTCTCGTGTCTTATGTTCCTCCGAACTAGAGTCCTCATCTGACTCATGAGGGGCAGAAGGAACAGTATACGGAGGTGGAGGACGATCTAATAATAAGGAATCATCTTGTGGTTTATTAAGTATAGGATAAAGGGGCCGCTGAACAGCGTATTGGCCAGTTACCTGTAAATTGAGCTCCCTATCTTCTCTCTCTTTTAACTCTTTTATTTCTTTGTTCTTCAGCTCTAATGCTTTCACATAAATGTTCTTTCGCTGTTCTTTTTCAATCAAGGCTTGCTCACGCTTCAGTCGTTCACGCACTTCTTTCTCCCACATTCATACACAATCAAACATATCTTGCCTAGTCTTTCGCTTACACAGACATTGTTCCACATACTCAATCTTTCGTAAATCAAATGACCCATACATAGGCCAACGCAACTCAGGATCCTTACAAGTGTATTTATTCCATAATGTGCTGTACATTATAGAAGAAAGACCATGCTTAATATACATATCTCTATTAGGCGTCCCCTCCGGGGGGGCCGGTTGTGCTTCATCGAGTCTCAAATTGGTACCACTACAAAAGTAACACATCCTATGAAGTGTGCTAAAAACAGGCATGCCAAAAATAGTGCAGAATATGCAGTATTATAATCAAAGTAGCAGTTAAGGTACCTTTACTACGATGTGCCGTTCAAATCAATTCAAATAGAGAAAATTCTCCTCATTACCTGCCTATATAGATTGCAATCCATATATAACTCTCATAACAAACCAAGTTGGCCAACACAAATTCCGAAATCCAAAAGCCACAGTAAACTACCTTACCAATCCCAGGCATCAAAAACCAACAGCAAGCGCCGCCGAAGGACACTTACCAATCACTTGGTGTCCAGGTTCCAACTGCCAAGTTCTAAAATCGACCAAATGGTCACTGCACGGCGAAGCAACAGAAGAGATCTCAGTCGAGGACCGGCACCACCTGGATGGTCAGATCAGAAAGAAAGGAAAAACGCCGTGGTTGCCAAGACTCGGGTCTCATCGGGCAGCGATCGCGTCCAGAGCGAGATTCCAATCCTTCGTCGCGACCAATCCATTGGGCATCCGAGTCGCCGATGGGCCCCACTGGTTGGGCGCCAATTTGTAGAAGAAGACCTCAGCTAGGCCTACCAGTGCAAGGGGTTCGCCCTTCTCTGCACAGAGTCCTCAGACAAATAGGAAGAAGTTGGCACAGAAACTGGAATAGAAAATACAAAGTTTAATAAACCTCATGAGGTGGAACTACATTCACACAGCTCCCTTCGGTATTGAGTGAAGTAGCACACTGAACAGAAAGAGCATGGTCCTTTTATACCCACACAGGGGCTGAAAAAAGGCGGTACAAGTACACATGAGAAGAGTTATGCACATAGATGGTCATACAGAAACTGCACAGTCGACAAGTAGGAGGAGTTAACAGTTTGCCAATGCTAGTAAACACATCCTGACAGTTACATACTACTAACAGCTGCAAACTCAATTGAGCATGTGCAAAGGTAGAAGATACTAAATATAGTTTGTTTCTAGGCAGATTACAAGAGCAGTTAACACTAAGGGAGGACAAAGCACATGGTGAGCACATGGCAAACAAAATGGCTGCCAGAAATACAAAATGGATTCCAGAAAATGGACAAGATAGCCTATAAATACCAGATGGATTCCGCTAATGCTAATCCAATCGCAGCCAATTTACAACAGCGGGACAAGTGAAAACAAGATGGCCGCGCCCGTATGCAACCGCATGGGTAAGTTGGCGAGCCGCGATCACGCCAAAAATACAGCGAACAGGCGGGAAAAAAACTTCTGCGTCTTCGCGATATTTCTGGCGTGTTTGTGGAGATTTTCAACATTTTCGCAATAGTTTGCGAAAGTGAATTTTGCAAATTCCGCCCACCCCGTAACCCCCCCCCCACACTTTTGGAGTGCCATCACCATGTTAACTCTTTCCATCCACTTTTACAGATTGGTCTCCCTCGCGACTTGAGCGAGTCCATTGGTTGTTCCGGCTGGGGCTTTATGACCTCACATTCCCAGTGAGTGTGATATAGGGTATTAGAGACTGCATGGTGGATGTACACTGCCTGCCACAATACCATTACCACGTGGCATGGCTGCACATTCACCACAATTAATGTATGATATATGTGACCACCTTTTGTTTTGTTGAGACGATGTCTATTTCACAAGTTGTGTTCCTCTACCCTCTTCTTTCTAAAATAGGCTCCCTATGTTTTCTTGAATGTGAATAATCGTAATCACGTTACCACCATCAGGCATCACAACACTGCACTAACTATATTTTAGAGACAACGTGGCTCACGACACTCACCATGGAGTAGCATGGGGAGTGACCACGGTTCAGGCAATGGAGATACCTTGTGCCTTTGATTGATATATAGAATGTAGACCTTCATGTTTTTTTCTCTCCAGGTGCCTGGTGGTTTTACCCTTCTTTATTCTTCGTTCTTAACCTGGGCAATATATATGCCTCCTCCTTCCTCCCCTGTTCCCCCCTCCTTCTCTCCTTCCCCTGTTCTTGACTCCTGGCAATTTTTCTTTTAGGGTCGATCTAGCCCATGCCTCATGGAGTACTCTTTAACTTGTATATTATATATGTCCTTCCCTTAGGTGCTTCTATATCTGGAAGGTATCATTGTACCTCACTTTTAATTAATTATTTCATGCACCAGGACAACTAGGTATCCTGACATAAGGGGACGTGACTTCTACCTTCTTCACACATTATTTGCCACTCCTTTAGGAGTAGACGTGGATTACATGTCCTGATGAATTGCCGAGATCCTGTTGGCCTTTTTAAATAGGCAGGAAACATGTCGACCCTTTCACATAACTCACTAGAACTGACACAGGTCTAGTTTCCCCACTCAGTTCACATTTTTTATCTATGGCCCAGACACTCTGCAAATAAATTCCCCTTGGAGACTCTAGGTGCCATTTTTAAACCACACACATATTTCCACATCTACTCACTTCACATAGGTTTGCCCTCACATAATACCATCTAGCTTTATGACGGCAAAACCGAGAACACCTCTGGCAAAGAGCCCCCTCGCGGGGTCAGTTGGGCATTGCAGTGCCCGCCCAATGAGGAGCTGCCCTATGATGAAGCATAACACCCCTCGGGGTGTGTGAGGGCCATTCCTCCTTATTGGACCTACCCCTGGATGCACCTACCCATGCCCGCCATTACTGACATGCACCCCCTCGCTCTCTCTCCCCTCCTTCCCTCCCTTCCAGCCACTGACGAACAGCATACCCTTTGTTTCCACACTTGGGAAAGTGCCACAGCTGAAACGAAGGGGATGAAGGTGGAGGCTACTTGGGCACACTTCAGAAGTGCCACTTTTCCACCGAGGAGTTCTGTGACCAGCTCCCAGGCTACCACACACTAGTCATATGAGTTACAAGTCTGTGGTCAACCGTTCACAGCATCAAGGTCAGCCGCTCCTGTCTCCATCAATGTTCCGCTTCCCTTGTAGGGTCAATTCACTTGTTTGCACTCGCTCACGTAGGACTCCTTGGACTTCCAGGACAAGAACACCAGTTCTTCCTCCAACTCAGGTTCCAGCTGATGTTCCCTTAACTCTGGAACCCTGGCTGTCAATTAGAAACCAGCTATGGTTAGATGGCTTCCAGCTGCCTCAAGTTAAATGGGAACAAGACAGAGGTGTGGAAATTTAGCTTGCAAACTGAACATTATCTGCGCCATCTTGCCTCTCCCCAGCGCCACGCATAGCAAATGCACGGTCGCCATTTTAGGCACCCCACTCTCTCTCCCCGCTCACTCTCGATCGCCAGCGCTTTCCCCCGGCGCTGCGAGCATCCCCCGCGCGCCGGCCACCCCCGCTCTCTCATACAGGCCATAAACCCTCTCCTTCTGCGCGACCCTGCTACGGGACCACTTCCGACCGACAACCCATACATGGTCATGCCTCTCCTTTGATAACCCCCTTCCTCTGCGCCCCATTGTCCGAACTGGTCCCAGGCCATCACCTAGCCCTGCGGATGCAGTTTATTGCCCCTACTGTAAGGGAAACACCCCGCATCAAAGGGATTACAGTAGATCAAAGCCCCTACCCCCTGAGACCCGGCCGGTTGCATACACCCCCGGGAATTAGCGGAATTCCCTGCTGCGTGATAGCCATCTCCCACTGCGGGTAGGGTGGGAACCTCTACTGTAACCATGTGTGGGATCGGATCTGAGCCGGGGCTTCAGGGGATGTTCTTTCAGGTATCAAGAGAATCTCAAGAATGTACTATATGTAATAAAGCAATAAACCGGTGTATAAGAGACCAGGTCTCAGAGATGCGGTTAGAGCACCTCGTGACGATACCTTGCTGTCTGATCTGATGTGTTCTGCTCCGACGGAATAAAACTTTGTTTCCTGCCTTCCAGTCTCCGGCGCCTGCCTCTTTTATTGGTAAATTATCGAGTGGTATGAGAGGCGATTACCGCCGGGCAAATACTTGAAAGGTTACCAACTGAAACTGCCGCTACCATTTAACAATTGGCGTCCCAAACGTGGGGCCCATCAGCGACACGTGGATCCAGTGGGAGAGGTCCCGACGACAGAGTGAACGACTGCAACGATCGGGAGAGCTCCTGCCCAATAGACCTTCGTCTGGCAGCCGATCATCCGAACTTCACTGGTTCCGAGCAGACCTCTCTCGAGTGATCTACGGTCCTGACTGGGAACCATCAGGAGTGCCGCGGCAAATACGGAGAGTAGAGGACGATCGGGCGCTGGAGGCGGAAGACGAGAAACTGTCCACGCGGTCCGGGTAAGGTCGTGATACACGACAAATTGAGAAATAATTGATTGATTGTTTGATGCTTTGGAAATACTAGTATTGCTCATTGATTGTGCTCATTGATTGTTCTCTTTGAGATATTCGCTGTCTACAAACGGGGAGGAGTAGAAATACTCTCTCTCTCTCCCTTTGCAGATAGTGAAGGGTAGGTAACGCAGACTTTTGTCCCCGTTGAAACCCGTCGTGCCTATCTTTATCTCCCCATTGATTGATTGTCCGAACATTGATTGTTTTGGAGAATAGTGCTTTTTGAGATATTCTCTGTTTGCAAATAACGTAGAATAGGAATATTCTGTCTAGTCTTTGCAAATAGTGAAGGGTAGGTAATGCTGACTTTTGTCCCCGTTGAAACCCGTCATGCCTATCTTTATCTCCCATTGATTGATTGATTGATTGATTGTCCGAACACTAGTTGTTCGATATTGGTTCTTTGGAGGTATTCTCTGCTTGCAAATAACGAAGAATAGAGATATTCTGTCTAGTCTTTGCAAGCAGTGAAAAGATAGGTAGTGCTGACTTTTGTCCCCGTTGAAACCCGTCATGCCTATCTTCTCCCCACTGATTGGTAGTTGGTTCTGCCCGGACCGCTTATTAGAAGTGAACCATCCGGCTCCACTGGAGGGCACCCCTAATAAGGACATGTTCACTAAATATGGACTAGTCGCCGTAGCTTATACCAAGCTATGGCATAAATATACAAAGAAGGACCCCGAGAGTCAGTGGCCACTGATGGGATCCTTCGACGACCATAAGATAGAGGCGCTAGAAATAGCTCTGCGTAGCAATAAGACGACGCCTACTATGCTTGACAGTATCGGCATGTGGCGCAAAGAAGCGACGCAACGGAAAAAGAGGGAAGAAGTAAAAGCAGAAAAGGAATTACGAAAGGCAGCTCACCTTGCCGCTAGAAAGTTAGAAGAAGACATAAAGGAGAGAAGGGAAACTAAACTAAGACAGGAGCCCGAAACCTCAGGCCAGTACGCTGTTAGGACCCCTTCTTTGCTCTACCCTGAGTTGTCCTCCAAGCAGCGAACGAATGACGAGTTACTGTTAGGTCCCCCGACCATTTACATGCCCCCTCCGTATGCACCCTCCCAATCGATAGTGCAACACCCACAACCCCCGAACACGAGCGAAAGCAGTACAGGGGCCTCGGCCCTCACGGCCTCCACGCCGGCTGAGCCTCTTGTGCCGAACCCAACGTCGACTACAACGCTAGACGACCATGAGATAGGAAAGAAAGAGTCCACCAGAATGAATCGATTAACTAAGGATGAACGAACAGGAATCGACAAGATAGTAAAGGCACTGGTAGGATCCTTTTTGACCTTACAAAAACTAAAATAACGCTAGGAGTTAGCCCTTTGTGGGACATATGAAACCAAGGGAAGGAGTCAAGCTCACGGTCGAGACGACCGCGAGGTAGCCCGACTCCATTACTCTCGCTACCTAAACATGTCTGCCCTACTGCCCACCCCGCCCAATAAGCATGACAAAATCCCGCACAAACGGAAGCCTGCTGACACCCACCATCGACGTCACCAAACTAGGGCTAGATCGCGCACAATTGGGCTATGTTATTTTTCCGATTGCACAGTAACCTCCTTGTGCTCGTCATCAGACTACAAATATGTACAAACACTCCAACGAAGTAATGTAGTTATAACATTTTAATAACTTATAGGATATAACAAACACACCAACAGGGTAAACAGGTTAAAACACGTTTTAAAACAACTATTTACATGACAGTCTGCTGCAACCTCCATCCCAAAGCCTTAACGTCCACGTGACACCGTCCTCGCCTCTCCTTCCTCAGAATTGCAACATTGGCCTGTTTTGGGCGGTCCCTCTTAGTTGACTTTGGGCTATAAAAGCCATGCAAAAATCCCTTGACATCAGTGGCGGGCGATTGTGCGAATAGGCCGGAGGATATACGAAGCGCCGAAGTTCTGGCAACACCAAGGCGGAGCCCGCCACGCTGTGCAGGCCTTTCCGCTTTCTCTTCTTCTTTCTTTAATGAGGGCTGGTGCCCTGGCGGGGGGAGGCGACGCGGACGGGCCGCCCCCACCTCCCCAGGTGGAGGCTCGCCGGGCACCCCAACCGTCTTTGACTCACCGGCCAGCTAAGCTGCACCCAACCGTCTTTAATTCGCCGACCAGCTAAGCTGCACCCAGCCATCTTTTTCATCGGCCTGCTGAATTTCACCCTGGCACGCTGTGCGGATCTTCCCAGTCACTTCTTCCTTCAATAACGGAGGGTGCCCTGGCGGGGGGAGGTGACGCGGACGGGCCTCCCCCACCTCCCCAGATGGAGGCTCGCCAGCAGATGAGGGCACCCCAACCGCATCTTTCACACGTCAGCCAGCTGAGTTGCGCCCTGCCACTGCATTCGCCGTTCGGCTGAGCCGGCACCCCTGCACGCGGCCGCCAGGCAACCACCCAAGCACCGGGTTTACCAGGACTGCCGCTAGCACCCGACGTGAGGAGTGGGCCCCCGCAGCAAGGTAATCGGGGACCCACCCCGGTGGTGATACCATCCAAACTGCTGTCGTCACTGCTACTGGAATAACCCCGGTGGCAGTACCATCCGAACTGCCGCTGTTACTGCTGCTGGCTCCTCTCCGGTGACTGTACCGAAGAGCTGCTGCTACTGCTGCCCTTGAACTCCGGCGGTTGACCCCTCCGGTTCCAGGCCTGGCCCACCGTGAGACTATTCTGGACTCGAAAGCTTGTTTGCTAGGGCATGGGCCCCACCCTTGACAGAACGCTCCCCTCAGCCTTGCAGAATTGGTTGGAGTCATTTGACATTCGACTCCTGCGGACTTCCGGTAAGGACAAAACCACCACCATGGCTCTTTTTGCCCCCGGGCGGCAGCCACCTTGCCTCCGCTTGGTGCAGTGAGACAGTAGAGCGTCGGCGGAAGAACCCGCCTGCTGCCCCGCCCTAAGAACAAACCGTGGCATTGCTACAAGGTTGCAGTGACGCCATGCTGACGCAAAGTTGACGCTAACGAAAGTTCTCGAACTACCGAAAGGAATTCTGGTTCAACAGCTAATTCATGGAAAGACTTAGACTGTGCACTGGCCCGACCCCGCCCCAAGATGGCGCTGATGTAGGAGTGGCCTACAACTCCTTGTGGCGTTCCAGCCACGTGACATTTGTGTTAAAAAGAGATATATAAATATATGTATGCGATGCTTTCACACATGATGGTGGGGGAGAGGGGGGGGGGGGAACCGATTTTTATGTTAATCTAGTGTTGCTCATGTTGCTCGACGCCTCTCGCACCGTGGCCGGCCTATAGCGGCTGTAGGCCCGTATTTCTACACTGACATTGTTTTAAATAAAGGGCTTCTTAAAAGGGAATTACGGAATCAGTGTCATGACTAATCATCTGGGTTGTTGAAGGTTTCTCTTTTAAATAAAAGATTGTCACTCCTAAGCGAAAGCATACAGATAATACGGACTCAATTTGCCTAAAATATTTTTGTTTAACGGAATTTGTACCCATCACGCCTGCCCCCCTTTTTTTTCCAAGAATTGTCAAATCAATAATGAACTATAACTTAAGGTATATGTCGCACGCAAGGTATGGTATCCTGCACCATAATACACGACCAATTGAGAAATACATGCACGACCAGGGAACCCAAATTTAGGAGAAGAATGAACTAGAGCATCTTTGCCTCGAACTAAAGAATAATAGGTCCGTGGTATTACCCACCCCTGCGGCTAGCCTGGTACATGGTAGGTAGAACTTTTCGTGTCTGCGCGCGCTGGGGTATTTTGAATACTGCACCTCCCCTCCCCTCTTATTTTCCCCTCTATAGGTCACGACGAAGTTCCGACTGAAGAGTGGAGTGGACATGGACCGCACCAAGTTCAATATCAGGGAAAACATAGACAAACGTTGTGAGATAGTGCGTAAAATTACAGACCACCATTGGGAACATGAAAAACTGTACGATATGATTGTGCGTGTGTGCTACGATTATACGATATGAATGTGTATGCATTTCATGTTCGGGTCACTTGAAGAGAGCGTCATTGTATGATTGAAGTGCGCGTCCACCGATCAAAGGGAGGAGAATAAAGGGTCAGACAACCCATAAGATAAACTACAAAATACTAAAGGTACGCAGCATGCATAGGAATAGAGGACAGGAAAGGAGAGGTCCCCGTGCTCGACGCAGCCCTGAGTCTCCGTCTTGATGCATGTACTGTCACACCCTATCTGGCATTTGTGTGTACGTGATCACCGAATTTATGTCTTTTCCCCGCTTGTGTTTTCTTACATGGAACAGACCCATGCTACTCCATGTTGTGTGTGCACCAAGTGGCCTATTATCTTACCCATCCCTCTCTCTCTCGTTTTGTGTCGTATGTATGCCAAAATAGCCTACTTGATGCACACGTCTCTCTCTCTCTCTCTCTCTCTCTCTCTCTCTCTCTCTCTCTCTCTCTCTCTCTCTCTCTCTCTCTCTCTCTCTCTCACTCTCTCTCCCCCTCCCTCGCAAAAGGCTCTTTCTTGCCCTCTTTTCTTCTTGAATAAATTAACGACATACACCTCTTTGGTAAGTGTATAATTGGCCTGAACACAGTGGTGTTCGAACTAATTGACAGAAACAAAAACGACCATACTTTACCACGTTACTACCTCTCCTTTTTACAAACGTTAAGCCTAATCGGCTGAGAAGGAAAGGACAGGTAAGACGACTGATGTCTCCCAATCTGACCCTCAACACGGGGACTATATGTCAGTGGTGTTTGTTCTTAAGGGACACCATCTCCACCGCCCAGAATTACCCCTGACCAATTAGCCCGAAATAGAATGTCTAAAGCACCCTGTTCTCCCAAAGATAACTCCAGCCCTATACTAGCCGTCTCAGAGTATCCCGAACGAAACAGCTGATGGCCCTGTTTTAAACTGATAAAGGGTCACCTACTGTATGAAAAGGATACTCGTGAACGCATGACCGTAGCACCTCACACTTACGGGTATTACCAAACCTTGTATTATAGGGCGCAGAAACTGACACCTAGAAGGCCAGACGATGGACAGGGACACCCACAGAACCCTGCACCACAGCAGTAATTAATAGATTAGTAACACGCACCTTAACACCAGAGTTAATAGACACCAATCATATAGTAACAGATAAGAGCATTTCCGCAACTACTCAGTGGTTGGGAGAGAGAATGAAGTATGTAAATGTCTTCCCTGCCAAAATCCCTAAGACTTTCGTTTCTTATAACCTATTCAAAGATAACCTGCAGCCATCGGAAGAGAGGGGTTGGACGTGACGCACAGTCTGGCTGCGGATCATAAAGCATCTATGACATCGACCAAGGGGGAAGCGACGAAGCAAAAAGGGTGTGAGACGAGACACCATTATCAGAACGATAAGCGCGAAGGGCTACATCGAGGCCCCTGCCCACTGACCAGCGTGCCTGAAGTCTCAACCCGTCGGGCCCGATTGATGGGCCCAGTGCTGAAAGATTCTGCTCTTCTTGGTCCGCATTTTTGATCCGATCCCACGCCACCCCATTCTCTCTTCCTCTTTCATTTGGACTATGACTTTGACCTACTACCGAGGAACAAAAGGCCGGCACCCTGTCTCAAAGTACCTGTGGTGAACTGTGTTAAGGAACAGGACTGTGATCAAAGAACAGTGAGTGGTCACACCCTGCCACGTGAGAAATCGGATTTGAGCTGGACCTTAGCTCCACCGCCGGTGCTCAACAGTGCCAACGAAAGAAGAACAACAATGAGAGCTTACCAGTGATAGCTCTTTATAAAACAAGGACACTGGAAAGAAGGACCCATGTCAAAGTTGAAAATCCTCTCCCAACCACCTTATTATATTAACTATCTTCTTCATGATGTTGCATCAATCACTTCCGACTGTACACTGAGAAGATAAGAAAATGTAACTTTGTATAGTAACATTCATACAACACCAGCCATGTACACGACTATACTGCAACTTTGAATGTACTTCCTCCTCGCCTACTTTATCAAACTGTATGAGACAATGTACAAATGTGTCAGATGACTCCTGCCTACCCTAAAGACTCTGTATCTTTAAATGTATGACGAACATTGACGATACTGTAACTGAAAGGCTAACAAAGGTGAATATTGGCCGGACAAGCTGGCGAGATATGTTAAAAGGGAGGACTGTGGAAATTTAGCTTGCAAACTGAACATTATCTGCGCCATCTTGCCTCTCCCCAGCGCCACGCATAGCAAATGCACGGTCGCCATTTTAGGCACCCCACTCTCTCTCCCCGCTCACTCTCGATCGCCAGCGCTTTCCCCCGGCGCTGCGAGCATCCCCCGCGCGCCGGCCACCCCCGCTCTCTCATACAGGCCATAAACCCTCTCCTTCTGCGCGACCCTGCTACGGGACCACTTCCGACCGACAACCCATACATGGTCATGCCTCTCCTTTGATAACCCCCTTCCTCTGCGCCCCATTGTCCGAACTGGTCCCAGGCCATCACCTAGCCCTGCGGATGCAGTTTATTGCCCCTACTGTAAGGGAAACACCCCGCATCAAAGGGATTACAGTAGATCAAAGCCCCTACCCCCTGAGACCCGGCCGGTTGCACACACCCCCGGGAATTAGCGGAATTCCCTGCTGCGTGATAGCCATCTCCCACTGCGGGTAGGGTGGGAACCTCTACTGTAACCATGTGTGGGATCGGATCTGAGCCGGGGCTTCAGGGGATGTTCTTTCAGGTATCAAGAGAATCTCAAGAATGTACTATATGTAATAAAGCAATAAACCGGTGTATAAGAGACCAGGTCTCAGAGATGCGGTTAGAGCACCTCGTGACGATACCTTGCTGTCTGATCTGATGTGTTCTGCTCCGACGGAATAAAATTTTGTTTCCTGCCTTCCAGTCTCCGGCGCCTGCCTCTTTTATTGGTAAATTATCGAGTGGTATGAGAGGCGATTACCGCCGGGCAAATACTTGAAAGGTTACCAACTGAAACTGCCGCTACCATTTAACAGAGGTAATGGTGACAGGAAACAATCTGGCACTCTGGGACCAATTTCTCTGGCCATCACACCTGTGGGAACGCCACCCCCCCAAGTCCGAAGTAAGGAGCCTAGGGACAAGACCTGATGATGGCCGTCCAAGCAAAAAAGTCAGGCTCATGTTTTGGCCTCTTGAGGTTCCTCGGAGGTCATTCAAATGGCTGCCTATGGAATGTCGTAGAACAGTGGTCCAGGGATTGATACTCTCCCTACTGGACTGTGGCAAATCACTCTACCTGGGTAGCCCATCATATGTCATTTGAAAGCTGCAGGTCGCCCAGAATGCCGCAGCCAGAGCATTGGCGGGACTGTTCAAAACACAATCTACATGAGCAGCCTTGGTGGAACTTCATTGGCTGCCAATAAAAGAGAGAGTAGAATTTAAGGTCCTCTGCATAACCAACAAGGCAAAAAACTCTCAGGGTCCACATGTACTTCAACATTTTGTCACTCCCTATACTACCTCTAGAGACTTGAGATTAAACAATTTTTCTCCGCTAACCATTTCCAAAGTTAGGAGAGCAAGAGGTGGTAGACGGTCCTTCAGTTACCTCATTTCAAAACTCTGGAACACTCTTCCCATTAATTTAAGATCAAACCAGAATATACTCCGCTTTAGGAAACAGCTGAAAACTCACTTTTTCACCCAAGCAGAGTAAATCTCACACATGTCCCCACTGTTTCTGCCAGCGCTGAAAGGCTGTATTTTGATAGCTGAGCGCTTTATAAATATTTTGTTATAATAATGGTCATGCAGTAGTTGTCTGGGTACTCTGTGAAGTCCTTGATCAGAGAGAATTTGGAACCATCTAACTCCTATACAGGGATGGCAAACAGGTTTAGAACCAGTCTGGGCCAGTTCTCTTTCATGTGTCCTTTTCGGGCTATCTTCCAGACTCTGTTTTTTTCTCGAGTGATATTTATCACAGCAATGTTGTCCCCAGGACAGTATATCCACAAAAGAGATGCAAAGGGTTTGAGGCTTGTCCCTCACTATCAACAGCAGGGCAGCTCATGGACTAGCTACCAGGTGTTTTTTGCTGGAGTGGCAGGGTGGGGTCCAGGTTCACTGTGGAGGGGCCGATTTTGTTGCTGGGGAGCTGCAGGCGCTTCTAAATTAACAATGCAAAACAAATAGCTTTAAAGCCTACTTTTTAACATTTGTTTTGCATTGTTTATTAAGGAAAGCCCAGTAGCCAGTCTGGCCCTGATCAACAGCAACACCTGACAGTTATCAGGAAGAGAGACAACATGCTGACCACCTTCTAAATGGATGCTTCACACTCTCACAAAAGGATAGAACTGTAGTCACACCCTCCACCCCCTCCATCCACCAAATGGCAATCTCAGAAAGTCTAATTAGAAGCCCTCTGTATCAGTAAAGACTCCATCAAATGTCTAAGAGAGCCTGTCTCCTCCTTCTCCACTTCAGTGTCTGGATTTTTTGCCTCCAGTCTCAAGAATGTCAGCAATACACTTCCAGTTTCTGGGAAAGCGACTTCACCTCCATCTGGTGCACATGAACAGGACATTGGCTTTCAGCATCTTTAATGTGTAACACGCTTCTTATGCACAACATACATTCATTCACACGCTTAGGACCTCAGCACAATTATTCCAGGATCATTGTTAGAAGTGGGAATTTAGACAAGGCGGCCAGTAGGTCCTTGTCCTTGTCACACTAGTATCACTTCAAAACACGGTATAGTGCCATCAACACACTACAAGCATGAACCCGTGACATGGACATTAGTCCTCTGTCACTACTGAGGGCTCCCTTGGTGTGTCCCTCCAGATCCAGCACAGGTTTAGTACCAGTGTTATGCAAAGTCAGGTCTAAACCTTTGTGCACATGCTAAATTAGCGTGAGGCTGGGACCAAAAGTCCAGAAACCAGGATAGAAGATACTCACAGATCAGCATGCATGACAGGGAATACAGCTGTACACTATGCACCAATGCTGGGGATATTGCTGTCCCAACAAGCAATTATTAGTGACAGCTCAAGTCTAATGTCATCGGAAAATGTATGGGGAGTCAGAAGATTGACTGCAGCCAGAACACATCTGGGATCTGTAATACTGGTGAGAAAATACATGGAAGCGTCTCCCTTGCTACTTGACATTTCAGTGTTTGAATTTCAGCTCATGGAATGCGCCTATTTTAACCACCAGTACAAGACTGGAGAAGCCTAAAATTTACCTATTTCACATCCAATCTTTCCCAAATCCCATAACCATTCAATGAGACAGCACAGTAAACACAGAGGATAAGGAGCAATATAGCAAAGAAGGCAGTCCAGCATCAGGACTGGGAGCCTGAGAATGCCACAGTAGCAGTGGTGGAACAGGGTGAAACAGTGCCTGCTACCAGCAAAATCCTTTAACATTAGATCATTGAATTGTATTGCATGTGCTCTGGCCCTTTCCCATGTTGCTGTGTTACACATTCTAATGGCCTTGACATTTAAGTAAGATCAGGAGAATATCTCTAAGATGTCACTGTCACCTCCTCTTAGCGCAGCTGAAAAAATTAGGGATTATAGTGATAGAGCAAAGGCTAGGTCAGGCCTTGACTCTTCCAAATAATAATCGAGTGTGTAATTTTCTTTTGTGGCCATAATCTTGCATACGCCCCTTAATTTCCACTTTTTCTGCTCACATGATTACGCAAAATGCATAACACAAGACTTGGTTCAAGCTCAAAAAGTTCCACAGGCACAGTGAAACTGGATGAGTGCAACATTGACCTCACAATTTACAGAAATTAGAATATGGATGTAAACCTACTTTTTATCTCACCATGACTGTATTGTAGTGAAAACCATTTGAAGTCAATTTTCAGTTTGAAATTCATATTTGAGGAATTTTAGCCTGCAAATTCTGTTTGGACATCCCACCTAGGCAGCACATGCGCTGTCTCTTCGAGACATGCTGTATTCACTCTGGGGGCTTACAGCCGGCTCATCGCTTGTGATTTGTTACTTTGCCTGTCCTTCAAAAAGGCTTGCTTCCATGTGGTCACTCCTTTTTGTGTGTTGCTCCCTCCTATGGAGCATGCCCCTATTACTTGTAGCTTTTTACTTCTGTGCATTTAGGTTTGTTTCGGTGCGCAATTCTTTCTGTTTGTTTCTGCCTGTGTTTCAGGACTGTAACCTTTTCTTCCTCTGTCCTGTTGTTATTTGTTTTTTGTTTTAAATAGGCTCACCCGACGGAACATCAAGTATCGCGTTATTGTTCATCAAATAATTTTAAACAGCTTTATAAAATTGCATGTTATGTGTTTTTGAAACAAAAAATTTTCTCCCGACGTGAGCCTGTCCTTAAATTAGGGAAGTTATCAGCAAGTTTTGTTGCTTTGTTTTAATACTAAAAATGAAAAAGCTCTCTAAAAATGCCTTCAACGTGCTTTCTGATTAGAAAAGCGCTCACCCTAATTTTTGTTTGTTTCTGCCTGTGTTTTAGGAATGTAGCCTTTTCTTCTTCCGCCGTGTTGTTGTTTGCTTTTTGATCAAAACCCACTCACCCAATAGGAGCTCTTTGTTAAATTAGGTTATCTAACATCAAGGATTGCCGTATTGCCTTTAAAATAATTTTGTTAAAGCTTTGTAACGATGAATCAGACACGCTTTTTTAACAAAACACACTCACCCGACGTGAGCTATTTGTTAAATTAGTGATGCTAACTCATTACCACCAAACTGCCTTACAAGTGCTCAACTCTGTCCCAGCCCTACTGGCTCTTCAGAAACACACTGTCTCCAAAACCACTGACTGTGCCCTAATAATAACGGCTCTTCAGAAGCCATGTAGTTGACTCTGCCCCAGTCTTTTAGAAACTTTGATCTATTTTGTATGGACTCTGACTATGCCCCAATATTGCCAGCGTTTTACAGCAAGACGCACTCACCTGACCGGAGCTCTTTGTTAAATTATGTTATCCAATATTAAGCATTGCCGTATTGCTTTTAAAATATTATTGTTAAAGCTTTGTAAAAATTCATCAAACGGGTGACGCTAGCTCAGAAGCACCAAACTGACATACAATAGACCGACTCTGTCCCACACGTACTGGCTCTTCAGAAACATACTGTCTCTCAATTCACTGACTGTGCCCTAAAAGTATTGTCTCTTCATAAGCAATAGTCTTACCAGCCATTTAGAAACCTTTGATCTATGTAGGGTCTCAAATTCTGCCCCAATATAACCAGCATTTTACATCAAGTTGCATGAACAAGTTACAAACAAACTACCTATTACGCACATTACTTAGGGCCCGATTCCGAGTTTGGCGTTGTGAGAAAGGGCCCCACACCACCACGCTGCACTCCCACACTGCCCAATAGGGCCGCCGGCCGCCTACAGGATTACAGGTTTCCTCATAGTCTGCCGGATGGCCCTTTGGCATTCCCACTGCGGTGCCTTTCAAAAAGACACCACAATTGTAACGTCTAAATCCGTTCTTGCACTGCACTTACTGTGAAGTCCATGACGTACAGGAAAGGGGGTGCATGCAGATAGGGGGGAACACCATATGCCTCCTCGCATGCATTCAATTTATTTATTTGTGAGTTTTATATAACAAAAACTTGCCCCGAAGGTTTCAGAGCACTTTCCAGAGTAAGCACACATAAAAATACCAAACAGTAATAACATGAGGTACATAGCACCAATAATAACATGAGGTACATGAAGGCTAAATAAATGTATATATAGGAATGGTAAAAAAATGCATACAGTATACAATGGGATATGGAACAAAATAGTACCACATAAAGGGGTTACATAAAGTGCCACTCAAAAATAAATAGCAACAATTGTGTAAAGGAGGTGCCCGATAGACAATAGAATACAGGTCCTGAGGTAGATATGAGTGGGAGCTGCAAGGGAAGGGATAGGAAATGCATAGATTCGTCTGAGATAGTGAAGGTACAAGGCATCTTAGGACTAGTGTTTAGGGCAACTTGGCGCTATACAAAGTAGGGATGATATCAGTGACAATAAGTACATAGAGAAAAAAATAAAAATATGTAGTACATAAGGAATAGTGGGATATATGAGCAGAATAGCAGCGGTACCCGAGCTACGTAGAAGTGTAAACAGCTGTGCAAATAGAGAGTATAACAAGGAAGAGAATAAACAACAGGGTACATAAAAGTACTGAGGTAGTTAAGGAGGTAGGTGATTAGTGGCACAGTTATCCCTGAGGTAATGATGCGTAGAATAACTAGGGGGTGGCAATGAAGTGTAACGAAGGTCCAATACTCGGGCAAGTTACGGCAGCGGACTGAATGTGGGCAGGGGTCAAGTAGGGAGCGGGGGCATGGCTAAGTCTTCAGAAAGAGAGGAATTTGTTGGATAGGATTTTTTTACTTCTTTCTCGCAGAGAGATGAGGATGGGTTACATCTTTTCTCAATGGATAGAGAATTCCAGATAATAGGGGCCATTCCAGAGAAGGAACGGTGGTAAGTTTTCTTCTTCTCAAATGTTTGTGATGTGAGCAATAAGGAGCTCGTACTTTTGGAGGGTCTGTCCTACCCGAAATGGTCAGTTTCTGGGACAGGTAGAAAGTGGTATTGTGGTGCAACACTATATGGGTCATGCAGGCACTTTTGAGAAGCATCCTGGTCTCAAGTGACATCCAATTTAGAGCACGTAGGTCAGGGGTGATGTGGTCACTTTTTTTGGATCCCATGATGAGCCTGGCTGCAGAATTAAGGGTGGTCTTGAGAGGAGCAAGTGAGGTTTTCGGGAGGCCTACAAGGGTAGCACTACCATAGTCCAGTTTCGGAAGCACAAGTGCCTGTGTCACAGTTATGCTGTCAGCCACGGGGCGGAAGGGTTTAATTTTCTGAGGATATACAACTGATGGTTGGCTCCTCTGGTGATGGCGCTGATAGTTATGCATTGAGAGATTTTTGTCTAGGGTGATATCTAGGGATTTGGCAGAGTCGACGATGTGTGGGGTGCAATTAAAGGCAGAGAGAAGAGGCATCCGTTCTTTGACGTTAGAGGTGGAGGTGGGTGGAGTGATCAATATGAATTCAGTGTTAAGGGCATTGAGTTTGAAGTGATTGCACGTCAGGCATTGTTGAGTTAATGTCAGGGTGTTAGAAAGGGTATGGATGTCCTAAACTGAGGTTTAGTACATGGGCCTGAGGAAGAAAGGGTCCCTGTGGGGCCTTTTTTGTTTCCACACTGCCACCCTTTCCAATGCAGGCAGTGGTGTCTCCTCTGCTATGGTAGAGGTGCGTCGCCCAACTGCCTTTATGCAGCAAAAGAAGGAAAAAAATAAAATGATAATAACATTTTGTTAATATAATTTTATTTTGCTGTCCTGCTGCGGCAGCTGTCGTGAGTGGGCGAAGTGGGGCATAAGAGCAGGGGAGAAGGGTACAACCCTCCTAAGTGCGCAATGACTGTTTAGTCAACCCTCTCGGGCTGCCCAAAACAGTCATGCTCACTTCCCCTGTTTTCCATGCAGGCTGCACTGCAGTCTGCATGGAGAACATGCCCACCCCTCCAGCCCCTGGCTGAGCGCCGTGTCACAGTGCTCAGACCAATCACACCGCTGCATTGCAGCGTTGTGATTGGCTGCGTAGGGTGTGGGAGCCCTAGCGCTTCCTGCTTCCTGTTTCCCCAAAGAAGGAAGAGGACGCAGGAGCTGGCCGGCCAGAAGGTAAGTGTTTTTTTTTACCTGATCATACCCACCCTTTCCCCCCACAAACCCCACTGCGGGTGGGAGGTAACAGCCGTGACTGAATGCAGGCTTACCACTGTGGTTAGGGTTGCAGTGAGAAATCTCGTAATATGCTTGGTGGTGCCACTGCTGCACCACATAGGGTTTGGTGGTCCACGGACCACCAAACTTGGATTCAGGCCCTTAATAACTACCAATGCCCATTACATTCACAATAATAAGCACATGACACTCAATTACAAACAACCACAATTCACACCATTCCATTAATAAACCACTGCACTACAATAAACCCAAAACCAATATAACACACACATGTACCAACTACCACACGCCACTATAATCTACACCATACATTACAACTCACACAACCCTTGCTTCTAAAATGAATCTACACAACCCTTGAAACTACCCCAATCCATACTGACTCACTAGACCCAAATGCAATCACCAACAATATACCCTACTCTACCCGATACCACACTAAATAGATCTACTCCACCCCACACAAACAACACTTAATAAGCACCACTGTACAATAAACACTATAGCATACTGCTTTTTAAATACTAAAGTTAATCTGATTTCAACAACCCTGGAAATACCACTTTATTTCACAAACTCAACATGCATCAATTAGTCAATAAAAGATTAAAGACTATTTTATTAACAAAAGCATATACAATCCACACTTACTATAAACACATACTACTGTATAACAGAGAAAATATAAAATAAAAACCCTCCCAAGTGTGAGACCTATTGGCGTTGCCAATGCTTGTTTATCCATTACAATGGAAGTGCTATAAAAACTACAATAAAGGCAGCAGAAACTTCCTCTGCCTGTCTTCTGAACTCCTCCATGTAGCTCTTTGGTAATTTTTAATAGGGACTAGAGGGAAGAAACCACACGTCCTTTGCCTACCTCATCCCTGGCATCTGTTAGAAAAATTAAGTAAGATGAAAGCTCCCTCTAAGATACTTTTGGTTGATGAGCTGATGGTTGAGGGAGGCATATGGGGAGCCAGCAATTCTTTTCCCTTTCTTTTATTTTTAGGTCTCGCATTGGCAGTAGGGGTGGGCGGAATTTGCGTAATCGCGTTACGCAAATCTCCGCGAAACGGTAAAAAAATCTCCGCGAACACGCAGAAATTCCGCGAACACGCGGAATTGCTTGTTCGTGATGCTTTTTCCTGTTCACAATCGCTGTTTGCGTGCTCGGGGAGAAATATCTCGCGAACACGCATTTTGAGAACGCGAACAAGCAAAAAATTTTGCGAAGTCGCGGAAAGCAGAATTTTGGACAATTTCGCATTCTCCGCGGAACGCGAAATTACCCAAATTCCGCAAATTCCGCGAGCGGAACAGAATTTGCTGCCCAGGCCTAATTGGCAGTGCATGGGCTGCATGCGCTGTCTCGAAATGACATGTTGCATCTTGGATATGGACTTCAAAAAACACCTACCTTTTTCACTGGTTCCTCTTACTGTTATGTTGTGTTATATTAAAATGAATTTATAGAGCGCATGTACACCGGGGAGGTTTCATGGCGCTGTTTTGGTTGAAATCCAGATCATCAAAAAGGGTTCAGAAAGTCTGTTGGAAGAGCCAAGTATTTAAAAGACTCCTGAAACCAAGGAGATTGGTACAGGAGCGAATATCAAGGGGAAGAGAATTCCAGAATATGGGGGCCAAGTTAGAAAACCTGGCACCTCCAGTGCGCTTTAATCTAAAATGAGGAATGAGTAATACATTTTTGTGAGCTGAACGAAGATTTCATGTAGGAGCATATTTGTTAATCATATTATCAACAAATTTAGGGCTCTTTCCATAGAGTGATTTAAAAATAAGACATCCAGTCTTAAATGCGCATCGCTGAACAACCGGGAGCCAATGTAATTGCTTCAAAAAGGGAGTGATATGATGATGCCTAGGATGATGAACAATCAGACGAGCAGCCTGATTTTGAACAATCTGTAAACGTCTAGAAAGATAGAGGGGGATGCTAAAATATAATGAATTGGCATAATCCACGTGGGACATGACCAAAGCGAGAATCACCTGAATCCGGGCATCATGAGTAAGGTATCTGCAAATCTTTTTTATTCTACGCAGTTGAAAAAAACAGATGGAGATCACTGAGCTAATTTGAGGCTTCAGGGTAAGATCCTGACTGATGATCACTCCTAGGCTTTTCGCCGAACTAGAAGGAACAGGGGGCTGGCCCAGCTCTGTAGGCCAGAAATTAGGTCCCCATGGATTTTTAAGAATGCCACCTGTTAAAACCAGCTCCGTCCTGTCCGGGTTAAGTTTTAAATGGTTCTTGTTCATCCATTGACTAATGAACAGCATGGTCGTTTGAAAAGCATGAACCGACTCTGAGGAGTTACTGATAATGAAAATAAGCTGAAAATCATCTGCAGAGTTAAAAGTGCAGACTTTACGCTTCTTCAGAGCTCGGACAAGAGGGAGAAGGTAGAGATTGAACAGCAAGGGAGAAAGAGATGAGCCCTGAGGGACTCCACAGGAGATTTTGACTCTAGGAGCGGTAAATTGGGCTGTGCAGACTGCCTGGGAGCGATTTTCCAAAAAGGAACTAATCCAGCTAAGGGCAGGGCCCTCACACGGTCGACCAAAAGAGAGTGGTCGACCGTGTCAAAGGCAGCGGAGAGATCAAGCAGGACGAGAGCCTGCGAGGAGCCATTATCAACCTCGCCACATAGGGTGTCTAAAACTGTGAGAATTACTGCCTCAGTGGAATGCGCTGGACGACAGCCAGCTTGATGGGAGTCCAAAAATTCGGATTCCTCCAAAAATTCAGTAAGACACACTGTAACATAAGTTTTCAAAATCTTAGCTAGATAGGGAAGAAGGGAGATAGGGCGGTAATTGGTCAGGATGAGTGGATCTGATCCCACCTTTTTTAAAAGGGGGACAACAATTGCCTCTTTAAAGGTAGCAGGGACAGTTCCTTGGGACAAGGACTCATTTAAGAGGTTAAGAGCAGGACTAGGAAAGATGGTGAAGATTTCCTTCAATATCTTGGGAAGGCAACAGTCATTGGGAGAGCCCGATTTGACTTTTGAAAGAAGATTAATAAAAATATGCTCACTTATAGGAGGAAAGTGTGTGAAAGAACTATGGTTTAAAATGGAATGAGAACTGAAATCCAAATTTTGGCAGACTGGGATACTGGACTTAATTTTATTAATTTTATCAATGTCCTATAGAAATGATAACTTTTCATTTGTGAATACACTTAGTAGTCCCTTCTTTTGGAATTTTGTGTTCTCCCATGAGGACTGGCCCACTGACATGTGTTCTTACTGTTCAGGTTATTTATACTTAGAGGGAACTCTTTTTTTAGTTAGCCTGCCTCTTTGCTTGTTATTTGTTCTGTTTACATGTGCAATGAAACTTCGGTCACATTATTTGCTTGCCGTCGCTTTATTTCCCCATGCCTCACCCCTCAACCACACTGCTTTGGTTGCTTCATGTCCCTTAATCTCCCCACACATCATCCGCGCCCCTCCCACAACACTGGTTGTAGGCCCCTGCCACCCCTCCAAGGCCACTGCTGTTTTGCTTGTTTTTGGTTACTTTATGCATAATTTGCAATGCAGTGCGCTTGTTTAGTATCCCTTCGCCATCTACCCCCACCCCCTGCACAACACTGCTTGCCCAACCCCAAGATCACTCCATTGAATTCTTATTTTATTTTGAGATCACTGCGTTGAATTCTTATGTTATTTTACATTAAATACTTTTTTGTTTTATAGCACACTTAGCCATGCTCTCAGGGGAATTAAATAATCAGCCCATATTCACAGAATGTTGGGCCGACAGCAGACTAGAACAGCTCACCAGTTGGCAGCTCTCACCACTGCGACATATCCTTTGCCTAGCCATGTTGCAGGGTACAGTACCATATATGGCCAAAAGAGGTCACAATGGACACCTAGTGACAGCCTGTGTAACTACACCCTCACAAAATTGCTTGTTTTAACGTGCAGTCGGAACTGCCATTTTCACTCCCAGCTCTACGGCACCATTTCAGGTGTTCTACATTAAAATAAAACACAACAGAACTCTATATTTTATTAAGGTGGGGAGGGCATAGCTATTGCATAGGTAAAAGACATTGGCATTTATAATGCCAATAGCTCCAACTCCTACAAATGCAAATCCTTTTGCATTTCCAATGCTTGTTTTAGGCATGTTGCTAGAGGATCCAGTGTAGGCCCATGTAGTGAATAAGGGAAAAGGGGGCCTGATATACTATAAGGGTAACAGGCATTTTTTGTGTTGTACTGGGATAGTGAAAAGCTTAGGGTATATATAAGTCATACTTTCATTTTTTGTCCAGATTTACTTATGTTGTCTTGGTGTGTTTTACTGTTTGGAGCTGGTGTACCAGTTTGCTTCAAGCTACAGAAGCTTCTGTCCTGGGGATGTTAGTGGCTTCTCTGTGAGTCTGAATTTCAAGCCAGTTTTTAGGTCGAGCCTAGTGTTGCAGCGCATGCGCTCCTCGCTTTGCGAGGCATGCAGTATTCAGTATATCATGGAAGCTTCGTGGAAGCTCCGCCCACTCTCTGTCCATCATTTTCATTGGCTTGTGCCTTTCGATTGGTTGTAGGCTTGTTAATCCCTACTTATCACGGCCATGTTGTCATTTGTGTCCTTCCATGGTTACTGGCCCCTTTACTGCACAGACTACTTTATTCCCGTGCCCCCCCTCCTGCAATCCGATGCCTTCTCGCCCGCCCCTCCCCTCGTTTGTGCCTTGTCACCAGCCCGCATCTGTACATTTCATTTTTTTCATTACTTAATTGCTTGTGGGATTTGTATGTTTGTTTTAGGAAATCTTTTGAGATGGAATCTTTCATTCTGAAGTGCTTTCTGAAATCCCCATCTGTTTGCGTAGATTGAATTTGTTGAGTCTTATGGTGCGTGCAAGCTTTCTTTCCGATCGCCCCTGGGCTGGATGCCGTTCTATTGTGCATTGTGTGCGCACGCATGCTATGCTGCTTCTTGAAGAGCTTGTGCGTGTTTAGGAAAGCCGAGAGCTCTGCAGCTGTGTTGTGTTTCAGAAACGGGCGCATGGGCTTTCGGCCTTTCAGAGTGTTAGTTATTTGAGAGAGGCACTTACACTTGAGCAGTAGCCAATGTTATGGTTGCCTGAGCAGGCTGGGGATGGACGGAAGAGGGGCAGCTATACGTTTATGCACATGAGCTAACAAAAGCTACATCTATCAGGCGTACAACTTCTATCTGTGAGTGCGTGCCTCATCCTCGGGAACGATTTCATGTTCCAGCATGAAGCGAGTTTCTTGCATCAGCATTTTTATTTCTGCCTGGAGGTTTTTTGTTTAGTTGGCATTGTAGGGCTCAATTACGTGGTATCAATGATGACTTTTTCTTGCAGGCTGAGTTACTTTGTACGCATATTTGCATATTATTGCAGGTCAAGTTACTTTGTGTAAGTGTTTATGCAGGCAAAGTTGCTTTTTTCAATGCTTACTTTTCTCCCCAAACGGAGTTAGTGTTTAGTAAAGTTTACATCTCACTGCTGGCTGTCTTTTTTTTTTGTGTGTTGCATTTCTTCTCAGGTAGCTTTACTTTGTTTCAGATTTATTTTGTTTCAATTTCTCCAGTACTTTGCAAAAGTTACTTTGTATAATAGTTTGTATCACTATTTGCATTGCATTGTGCAGTTCTGAGCAATTTGTAGCCGGCCGATGTCATTCGTAAGTCTGGCATGATGGCGTTGTCTCCTGAATCTAATGCTACTAATATCATTTAACATAGATTTAGAGTGGGTATTTGCTCTGCCTCAAGGAAGCATTTTCTTTCACCTAATGCTGTTAACTGTTTGTATGTATCTTCCCACCTCCAGTGCATGACGGACTATGTTACATCTAAAAAGTACGCTTAAACATTACTCATTGAATTCTTTTATTTTACATCTTATAAGTACACTCATTCATTACACTTTTGATTATTTATGCCAATGGTTCTTAACCTATGATCACCGGTTTGTAGCAATCCGTGGCACCTATTCACGGGGTCCATGGCCCCATATGAACTCTTAACATTGTTTTCTGTCAATAATCATAAGCATTTTGAGCTACTTAATCATATGAAAATGGTTCCATCTACATGGATTATAGTTTCATCAAGTATCAAATGTACCTCTTTGAACTCTACTGTATTGCTTCCCCAATATATTTGATCTATGCATTGATACAATTGAGAAAGATATGTTTATAAAAACAAATTCTAAGCATTTTCATAAGGTGTTTAGTTAGACGCTGATTGCCAGTTTAGGATGGTGCATGAAAGAATTTGCTCAGCCACTGTTCCCATTCAAGCACACTCTGATTTGAAGTAGCAATCATTTTCTGACTAAAGACTTTTAAGTTGGTTTTAATTTTCTAGAAAATAATGCACATCTCCAACTCCATTTAGAAAGCTAGTCATCTTTACATGTATGCATAGGTGGTCTGCCCAAAAGGCTCGCCAAGGCTTCACGGTCTCCGATCGACTGCTTTCATAAGCACTTGCATAGTTCCTGCACATTTCAGCAGCTACCACTTCGTAGATGGGATCATATACTCTGGCATGATGAACCATTGGTCTTCTAGCTTTTATGCAAATGCTTTCTTTACACAAAGATCCTGCATGGCCTCCAACATTGTCCATACTAAGCTCGATTGCTGTTATGTGTCTGCCAGAGGCCAATGCCAATCCATTTACTACTTCTGTCCTAACACCTCTGCGGAGACCTCTGATTTTACTTGATTTACTAATGAGGTGTGAATACGCCCAGTTTCTTGCACCAGTGTGCATTCACTCTCATATTTAAACATGTAGCTGTAGAAGTGCTGAATTTATGTAGTGTGGACTTGTGTATTTTCCGTATGGTTTTTTTGCGATTCAAAGCATAGATATGGCTTGCCTCTAGTTTGTGATTACTGTAACTTGCAGAGTTTAAAGGTTTGCAAAATTCTTGGATTACTATCACATATTACACTGTATATTGGGACTTGACCCTTAACACTGGTTACATCATAAAAAGTGCCACATAAAATTATAGGAAAGTATACAAATACATTTGAAAAATAATTTCAAATCGAATTAAGATAGACTTTTAACAAATTATGTCACAAATTGCTTCTATCTGAAACGTGCACCGTAAGGTAATTCACTGTATAAACTTAAAACTTTTACAGACACCTTGTGTCCTACGCTCTACCTTTGTCCTTCTTTGCACACAATATGTGAGGGCAGCCCACAGGTGCTAAAAGAAAAAGTAGGGTGACTAACCATATTGGGTAGTTTGCAAGTGAAAGCATGACACGTGCCATCACAGCACATGATGTCATAGCGCATGACATTGCATGTGATATAACAGGAGGTGACATAACAAGAAGTGACAGTAAACCTTCACACATATGTTTATCAGGTATATTATGAGTACATTTAAGCGCATTATAAGATTTAACAAATTAGATTTTGCGTTGGGGTTGTGGCAAAAAAGTAGCCCAATCCTAAGGCAAAATCTGGGCCTCAACTCATACATTTTTTTGTAAATCCTGCCGCAAAGATATTGGCAACAAGGAGAAGCATGGCAGTAGATCTGTTCTGCTTAATTGGTTGCAAAGTCTGCATTTTAAAATATTTGATTGGGTTAAGGCATCTGCTGCACAGGTGCCCTGTAAATCTCAGAGAATAGCAGTGATGGTGAGATAACTCTGGAGGTTAACGTATTTGTGGGAGAGATCTGTGTTTTATGAAGTCCCAGAATTTAATCAAAGTAGTGTAGATGTTAATGTGTCTTCTGCTAAGCACATAATGTAACATGCGGATGAAATATATTTATTTTATGTAGATAGGTAAGTGGGTCACTGCTTTTAACACAGAGATCCTTTTGTTACCAGCAGTTCATAAATTGTAATCCCTCTAATATTGCACAGTGAGATATGGACATGTGACTCCTACACCTTGTAACCCTGCCTCACGTCACTCATCTTGTGCATTGAGTACCTTCAAACATGTGAGTTTAGCATGTCTGCTGTACAAAAACACTTTTGATTGATTTAATAGACTAAACTTTTACTCCATATATAATACAGCTCTAGCCACATATAGGATACACATGACTCCTGCCTTGACTCTTAGTTTATTAACAGCATTGCCATCTGGGGGCATTTTTCTCATGCCATGTTTAATACATACAGAACTAAAGCAGGAAGTGGTAGCACACTGTCATTTGCAATCAGCAGATTTTACATTGAAATTGGTACAACATTTCATATTGACTTGCTGTTTTACTGATAAAACGATATAGTTTACAAACTATAATATTTGGAAATCGAGTTTCTACAAATATGTGTCATTGCACATCACCAAGAAAAGTGTTCTTATTTGTTTTGCTCCTATTGTAAATGACAATGCCTTTTATTTACGTGTTGTTCTTTAAAACATAAATAAAAGGCATTGTCATTTACAATGCCAATAGCTTATACTCTTGCAAATGCGAGACCGATTTGCATTGCAAATGCTTGGTGGTATCTGTTTGCAGTAATTGGGGGCAGGGGTGGGGAGGTAGGACATCAAAGAGGCTTTCTAGCAGGCAACCATTTTCCTTTCTTCCATGCCTTCTCTTTCAATGACTTCTGCTTATCCGCAATTTTGTCAAAATGTGTTTGTTTGTGTGTACATGTGTGTGATGGTTGATTAATGCCCATGTTCTGTGATATTTAAAAGCAATGTATAGGATGTATTAGGCGTATTAAGAGTTTTTTTAGTGGAACAGATATTATTGTCTTTATTGATTTTTTTGCCTAACTTTTTACCTAGTTTGTCTTTGGCCTGATGCCACTATAAAGGCCATGTATATAATTTTTAATTTCAAATGATTTTTACCAGGCTCAAATGTTACTACAGTTCGTGCTTATGTTTTTGATGCAATGTGTTGTGTATAGGCCACATAGGTTGTCTATGTAGTCATATTGTTATTTTCCACAGTTTTCTGATGCCCTCCTGAGACCCTAGTAGGACTGGATGGCTACCAGCTGTGATATCCGATATATACAAAGGAGCCTATTTTTAATTTCATTACTTTTTGCAAATTTCCCTGTTGCCTTTCCTGTGGAATCATGGGCCTTTGTGGGGCACACGCTTATTATTCCCATTTTTAATCAATATTTCATAGTATCGTTGCTGCCTGTAAAGCTTCAATAACCTTCGGTTCCGATTTTAACAAGTACAATCATTATCGCCTTTTATAAGTTAAGCACTTCACAATGGGGTATAAAATGCGGATTTTCGTGCTTTCTGCATTGAAATCTGCAAGTCCCATATTTTGTGGGCAATCTCACCTTGTACATATAGGCAACTTGAACTTTAGTGCACTTGATAAAATAAATATCACGTGCAGTAAACTATATATGCACGCCTTATAATTGCAACACCTGTGCCAACAAGGGTGTGTGCAGAGATGGTAACTGTATAGCCACTTGTAATCAGGGCCTTAGTATCTAAGCAAAGAAACTGCTCAGTGTACGATTGCCATTGGTGTGTGTCCTGATCCAGAGTCGTCAACCCCCGGCCGGCTTTAGCAGTTACAGCTGGGGAGGGGTTCTTGATGGGCCTCTTCTGTTTGCAGCTGGCAGACAAAGGTTTATAATTAATGTGAAAGGGTAGGAGGGTGAGTGAGTGAAGGGGATGGATGGATTGATGGATAAAGGGTGGATGGATAGATGCAGGGATGAATTAGTGAAAAAATGGATGTAAAGATAGATGAGTGAAAGAGAGGGAGGATGGATGGCTGTATGAGTGAAAGGGTGGACGATGGATGGATGAATGATAGGATGGATGGATGCATGATGAGAGAAAGGATGGATGGATGAGTGAGTGAGTGAGTGAGTGAGTGAGTGAGTGAGTGAGTGAGTGAAAGTATGGATGAATGAGCGAAAGTGCAAATGGATGGATGGATGATTGAGTGAAAAGCTGGCTGGATGGACAGAGTGAAAAGCTGGCTGGATGGAGATAGTGAAAGGGTGGATGGGAGAGTGAATGGATGGATGTCTGAAAGGATGAATGTAAGGATGAATGAGTGAAAGAATAGATGGATGAGTAAAAAGAAGAGTAGATGGATGGCTGGATGAAACGGTGGAAAAATTGATGAGTGTAGGGGTGAATGGATGGACGGTGAATAAAAGGATGCAAGGATGAATGAAAGGATGGATGGATGAGTGAAAGGGTAAATGGATGAATGGAAGGATGGATGGGTCAAAGGGTGGATGGATGAGTGAAAGAATGGATGGCTGAGTGAAAGGCTGGATGGGAGATTGAAACGGAGGATGGATTAATGGATGGAGTGAAAGGGTGGATAGAAGAGTTAAAGGGAGGATGGATGGGGTGAAAGACCGGATGAATGGAGGGGAAGGGTGGATGGATGTGTGAAAGGGAGGATGAATGGAGTGAAAGATTGGATGAATGGAGTGAAAGGGTGGATGGATGAGCGTAAGGATGAGTGAATGGATGGTTGAAAGGGTATGGATAAGTGAATTAATGGATACCTGAGTCAAAGGATTGATGGATGGGTGAATGGATGAATGGATGGATGGGTTTGATGGATAAGTTTGAAGATGGATGATAGGTGTGAATACAGATGGGCATATGCATGGATGGATGGATGGATGGATGGATGAAATGATGACAGATTCAATGATGGATGAAAGATTGAATAGATGACAGAATCTAAAGGTGAAATGGTGGATATCAGGATTGGATGGAAGGATGAAAGGATGGATGGATAGATGTTTGGATGGAGGAGACAAGAAAGCTCTTCTGAAGATCATCCCGGTGACTTGCTTCAATTGCTTGGTGCCATAAGAGCTTTGGTTCAAGGTGGGGGGCATTTTAATTTTCTGTCTACTCCCTTGTCCTGATCAGCAAATCACAATTTTTAATGCTGTAAATACAGTTTAGCCTCCCATCTTTCAGAGGTCAGTAAGTACAATTTGTTCTGACGTATGTACATCAGATTGTTTAGAAATGCATACAAATGCGCACACATGTAAACTATAAACTATGTACTCTTATCCACAGAATGTGTTACTGATTAGGTCATGAAAAATTAACCTATGTTTATTTACTGTTAGACTTATGGGCACCATCCTGAGTTGAAGAACTGAGGATCTATGATGCTACTCATATCCCTATTTACTCCTCACGTGTCCTTAGGCTGTGGGCTTCTTGATCCCACCCTTCCACGTAACCTCCACATCAACCCATCTCCTATTGCCCCTAGCTAGATCTCACCTTTAGTATCAGCAGAGGAGGCTGTGTTTAGGATCCAAAGAGTGATAAAGAGGGGGGAGTGAAAGGAAGCGAGTGACAGAGAGCGAGAGCTAGAGACAGATGGAGATAGAGAATGTGTGAGCACTCCAAATTTGGTTATGATGGTGAAATTAAGCACTGAGAGCCATCTTCTGCACGCATTGTCATCAGTGTGAAGTGGGTCATCCACAGGCCTGGAATTATAGGTCTAATGGGAAATCAGGCTTTGTTGCCACTCCTCTTAGTCCACAGACTACACCAAAGCCTACATTGATAGACTATAACCATACACATGATTAATGTGATATAAAACTAGCAGCTTATCAACAAGGAAAGACATTAAGCGTGCTTCTACAGGTCTAAAATATAATGTATGCAATCACAGGTTGCATCACTATTACTGTTGATGTATTCCAATCTAAAATAGCAGAAGCACCTACACCTTTGCTCCTATTAGCAGTGGGACTTTAACATAAAACCCAGATTTGTATCTGTAACAGGATCTAAGTTATGGAAACTGTTTCCTTTGAAAATGGACTACAATTGTTTTTTCCTGTAGACAAAACCTTAAACATATGTCTCCCTATCATGTCTGAAAGCATATGCTGTAGGCAGTTTACTGATTTAAAACACCCCACCGTTCATATCATGATAAATAATGCTGCTGGTACATTGCAAAGTCTCCACCGGCTCCTACTCATCATAGGACACCTCCCTCCATCACTGCACCATCAACCCTATTTCTCCCATCTCCCTACCTCTTCACCCTCCTTCCTCTCATTACTTTCGCCCTCCCTCCCACCATCTACATACACCCTGCCCTAATAACCTCTTGCCCTCTATGTTACCCTCGCTTCTTCGAACTTCCTACTCAATCATCTGGTGATCCTCTTCATGCCCAACATCACAGTCATACACTCCCACACCTAGGAGTGTATGACTGTACAACCTTGCATTTCATCAGTTACTCAACACTACACCACCAGTAAGACTCTGCACTCCAACGAACATTCTCCTATATGATCATCGCCTCTTCACGATACACTAACCGACATACACCAGCTCCTCCTATGTCACCCTCAGATATTCAACCTTCCCTTCATCCCTCCTCCGTTTGCTTCTACCTCTCACTGTCTACCTACATCTGACTCCCAACCGCGAGTTTCTCAGTACCACACCACAACTAAAACACAACAGACCAACCAACATGCCCAAAGTCTTCAACACCTCTACAACGACACAGCACATCACTTGACACCCACCTATTTCTAACTACCAACACCCTACTATACCTCCACTTCATCATACACTACCACAACATTCTATGACAATACACTCCAAAACATACAAGCTTGCCACGCAGAACACCACCTGCACTCACATCTAGCTACATCACACTACAATGGACAGACTCAATTAACCACAAAATACTTAACACTACATTTCACCATGAAACACCCAGCACTCCTACCTTAACTCACCTGAACATAGCACCCAGTCATAAAACCATACACCACCATGTTACACATAATAAACAAACTTCAGTTCAATGCATACATTATAACACCTCACTAATATCGATCTACCCACACTACACAAAATGGACATACTGATGCAGCGCAGAACGTCAAATTCTCCCTTCGGCACAGACCAACTACCTCGGCATCCAATTCACTTACATACATTCATTGGTGGGGCCCATAACACCAATATACTTACACTCGGTTGACCTGTTTTCTGCGGGAAACTACGTTTCACAATGCTGACATGAGAGGAATACCTTTACTTTACCCTAAACACATTGATATTAAACCTAAGATATCCCTCCCATACGGAGATAGATCATTTCGTTGAATTGGTAATTGATGATTAACTCGTCTACCTTTGCTCTATTACTTTTCTTTTAATCTTTTTCTTCAAATAATCGACACAACACATTTGTCAATTAATCAATTATTCTTTATCTAAGAAATATTGAAAGAAATGTTAGAAATCATCATCAGCATTTCAGAGCATCATATTTACCTATTCTGGCTAAAGTCGTCCTCTAAGTCAGTCAGTCAAAGAGAATTTATTCATCAAAGTTAGGCCGCAATTCAGTCTCTCATAGATTCAGGATAACAGCTGTCCAGCAGTGTCACCGTCCTCTCCGTCAGCATAACGTCAGGAAATCGAGTTCGTCAAAGATGAGCGAGCCGGTCGTAGCGATACTACCCTAATTCCCTACCTACCTTTATAATGAAAATACTAACAAATATGTATCAAGATTGGATTTAGAGAGTTCTCATTGGTCAATTTCGACTGGAGATGAGCGGTTCTCAGGGTGTCGTAGCTGAAGTCATCGAACTTGCTTGTTCCGGCTTTTAAATTGGGCATTGTCTCTTAGTCTTGGATGAGTTCCCGGAATGACCTTGGAGGGTACATGTTCACCCGGGGTCAGGTCCAGGCCACTGTTGCTGGCGGTGACGCATGCGAACTTCACCCAGAACCTCGTGTTGTCAAGGCAGTCACATTTACTGTCCTGTTCAGCCATCTTGTATAGGCCGAAATGGTCAACTTGAGCAAAAGAAACACAAAAACGTAATTAAAAGATGGAAATTACTAATAAAATGTTATCCCCTTACTAATACCCATATGTGTGTGTGTATTTATCTAGCAGAAGCAACACTCAGAGCGGTTTATACTCATTTAATAAAGCATAAATCACAAATACATCACTTAAAGCAACATATAACATATAATATTCAAATTTTCTACTATTAATATGCGTACACAAGTTAATTCACAATTATTATAGCCATGCAAAGTGCAATTCCCATGTATATTTCTCTTGTTAATATAGTTGGTGAGTTAATCACTTCAAACAGATTAATAATATTACAGTTAATTGATTATTCGGATTAATATAAACATGCAGAATAGGGTATACAACATTTTGTGTACTACCCGCTCCAGCAATCCCCCCTTTGGTGATTATATCACCACACTAACATAAAAGTTTGTAGTATTTTACGGAAATTTTGAATTGATTTCTTGTTTCATTCATATTTCAGTTTCCCCTGTTTCTTCTCTTTTTGTTGTTTTATACATGCTATCTTTTAACTCTTCTAGTTCTATTTCTTCAAATTATCTCTCTTGTTTCTTATCCCTTCTCCTTAAGTTTTCTCTTTTTATTCTTTCTTGGTTTTTATTCTTTCTACAACAAATACAAACTAGTCTTATTATTAATACTACGAAAATCACACAAGTTAATGGAAATAATATCTTACCTATAAATGTAGTACCAAGTTTTACTACAAAGTCTTTGCTAGCTGTTATTTTCTTACTGATCTTCTCCCAAACACCTTCAACCTCCAGTGATACAATTTCGTCATGCAATTCTGTTATATTTTTAATATAAATTTTCAAATCTCTACTTTCGTCAGTAATGTAAGTACAACAATGTTGAACTTTCAGCATTCCACAGACTCCACCCTCTTTTGCCAATAAAGTCGATTTTGCATCACCATAGCACGCATGGCAACCATTTCAGTATTTACCAATAAGAATCCTCCAGCAGTGCTTGTTGACAAGCGATCCACTACTGTTGAAAGTTTTCTAATTTTGTTCGCATTCAGAGATATTCCCACTGCGGGTATCAGTGCTAAAAAAAATGTCACCTACAATTTCAGACCAAGATTCTCTTTTACTTCGTGCTAAATGATTACCTAAGCTATGTACACCATCTTCTCCTCTATCCATGTGAAAAATCTTTGTAAAAACCAGGCCAACCTCACATGTGCCATACCAATAGTCTGGCAAACGATAATATGCCCTGTTCCCACAAATGAAATACAGTCCTGGAAAGACTGGATCTCTTCCACCTTTAAATCCCCATCCTCCCATGATCCTGTATATATCATGGCACTTACTATTCCCTAGAAAATAATTGTCATATGCCGTCTGATTCCTTCTTATACACAGTTTCCCTTTCTGAGGCCAATCTAAAGCCATAGTCTGACTCGATTCTCCTCTTAAATGTTTCTCTGTTTCTACATCCCAAACCGTTTTCTCCACTTTCCCTTCTGAAACCTTCCTTTGCATTTTCAATCTCCTTTCTTCAACCATATCCAAAAATGTCTTCTCCTCTTTCTTTAAACTGCAAGTCAAGTTATTTCTAAATATATAATCTAACATTAGTTCATTTGTCTCTAAGAAAAATTCAAACCCAAAAGAGGACACTGTTCCTACGGCCAGGCGCAAAATGTCACCCAGGCCCAAAAAGAAAGAGAAAAGAGAGAGAAGAGTGAAGAAAGATCCTAGGTGAAGGACCCACTCAGCTAATGGAAGACCACTCTTTGTCCTCTGATGCCCTCACACACCCCGAAGGATGTCATGCTTCATCATCGGGCAGTGCTCCTCGTAGGGCCGGTGCTGCAATTCCCTATGGGCCACCCGAAGGGTCACTTTATCGGAGATCTTTTGAGGACTGCCGGATGTTGCATGCGGGTGTGTGGTGAGTGGGTCCTCTGTGGAGGGTGAAAACAGTGCGTGCAATTGTGTAAAAGGTTAAGAAAGGGATCATCATGCAGCCAATGTAGAACAGATGTACCCTTAGCAGAGTCTAACTGCTTAATAAAACATTCCCCTGGTGGCACACTTTGCCCAGGTGTCTTAGGTCATAGGTCGACATGTTTCGCGCTTCTGTCGCCATAACGGTCATGTGCGCTTCTTCAGGACCAGAACTAAAATGAAGGTGCACGTGAGACATAAAAGTAAAAATGAAAATACCCTCCAAGTAGATCAGGGCAGAAACCTGTATATCCTCACTGTGGTTACAGCGTAATAGTGATAGCCGCTCCTGATCAATACCTAGAAAAGAAACACAGCATAGATAACAGGCATGTGCATCAGTAAAACTTGATGCATCATATGTGTGCCACAATTGTGTGCACAACAACCACATAAAAAAGTAAAATAGGGACACGAACTACACCAGTACATTGATGGTGCTACGTGGATTAACAACCCTGGATAACAGAAATACTGCTTTAGAAAGATTAACAATGTATATGACAGTGCATGAAGCTGTGAGGTAAAAGGTAAAAGATACGGTGTGGGTAAAAACACCTGAGCCCAGACAAGAACAGCCCAAAAATTCACCTAATACCTTTGCAGGTTTTACTTTGTTTAGCTTGTTAATTGACGGTACTTGTGAAAATATAGTATCTACATCTGAAAAATAATACTCTAATTTACCTGTTTGATAAAACAAACTAGCTATTACACTACATGTTATGCCATATGTTACAGGGAGGTGATGATAAGTCACTACTTCAGATACAGATGCGGGTAATTGCATACATACGTAGCAATCCCTTACGTCCATAGTTTTTACATATTCATACAATAACTTTGAAAACACATTGTTAGAAAAATCTGTTATTGACCTGTCTTTATGTAAATAGTTTTTATCTATTCTAGTTGGAACTACCTTTTGAACCTTCCCTATTTTAGTTATGTTATCACTATGTCCTTCTAATGTATCAAAAGTAACTTTAAATGAAATTATTAGAGCAAAAATACTCCAAAGAAGCATTAATAATCCTGTACAACAACAACACATTTTGCACCATCTTCTAAGGAAGGTACATCTACTTTTGCTACCTTCTATGTTTGCCATCTTTCTAAAATGAGCCGTGTCTTTTGACTTAGCCTCTTCTACTTCACACCTAGTTTCTAACTCAAGGCTTCTAAGCACCTACGTGATTCTACCAGTTTTTGTCTTTTTTTCAGTATTTTATTGTCTTTCCATTCATAATTTCTTATCTCATTCAGTTTGGCATCTCATCATCTTTCACCTTCCCTTCGTTTTCAACATACAGGTTGTCCTGAACATCCGCTTCTTCTCCAATATCGGACAAGATAACTCTCAGGATTTCCGGTTCTTCGCCATCCTCAACCACTTCCGGTACAACCACCTCTGGATTTCCTTGGCTATCCGCCTCTTCCTTCACTTCAGGCAGGGCCACATATGTCCATTCCGGTGATTTTTACTTCTGGTTAGGTTTTCTTGTTCTTTTGCTTTCTTTGACTACTGTCTGTTCTTCCTCTTTCGATTTCTCCTGACTCGTTACTTCATTCGCCTGTTCAGCTCTTGGCGAATTTACACGTGTCAGCCGATATCTCAGTCTCTTTATTTTGTTTGGCCACACTTCATCTTTGGCCGCTCTTTTCAGTTTACTCCCTTTATCATTCTTTTCAGTTCTCCAAGCTCTCTTTCTCAGAACTCGGCCTTCTGGTATTTCATCCTCGCTTTCCTCAGACTCTGCTTCAACTTGCTTTTTACCTTCAACGAGTTCTTTCTCCACCTCTTTTGTTTTCCCTACTTCTGTCCCTCCTCGAATCTCCGTCACGCAATCTTCCTGCTGACTACTTATCCCTGCTTCTAACTGGATGTTGGAGTTCCCTACACCTCCTCGGGGGTCTTCCGCAATAATCATTCCCTTTCTCTCTGTATCTGGCACCTGTCCATCTAAAGGTGTTGTTTCAGGTGGAATTTCTCTCAATCTTTCATCTGGCACTTACTTCTCACAGGTTTCTTTTATCTCTCCATTGTCCTTTTCTTTGTTCGCTCTCTGAGTCTGAACTGGATTCAGAAATCTGCAATCTTTTCCTCAGGGAGTTGCTTCTGGGGACCAAAGTTAACCTTGGCTCTGTTTCCCCCCTTCCAGAGTTTTCTCCTTCCTTATCCTTTGGCTCTCTGTCATCTGACTCAGTACTGGATTCTGGCTCATCAAAATACTCTTTCTCTTTATAATCCACTGGATTTGGAATTCTCAAGGTATGACTTGCATGGATCCAGTCCTTCAATCCAGCACACTTCACAGCTGTTGTCGTAGGCAAGAGGACTTGCCTTGGTTTTCCCCACCTGGGAACCAAACAGTTTCTTCTTCTGTGTACTTTTATCCTTACCCAGTCCCCTGGGCTCAGATCATGAGCTGGCTTCTTTTCAAGAGTGGTGGCATCCGCTCCAACCTGATGAAACACAGAATGAACTGCGTCAGCCAGGCTTTTACAGTATTCCAATACCATGTCATCAGTTATTGTCATCAGCTTGTTGACTGGTATAAATACATGTCTCATTGCGCGTCCCATGAGGATCTCATGTGGACTCAAACCAGTAGTTCTGTCTGGTATTGATCTAATAGTCATGAGTACTAGAGGCAAGACATTGGGCCATTTCATACCTGTGGCTAAACACATTTTCCATATTCTGTTTTTGATAGTACCATTCATTTGTTCTACTACACCAGAAGCCTCTGGTCGGTAGGCACAATGCAGTTTTTGTCGTACATTCAATGCTTCACAAATCAGTTTTATGATCTCTTTATGAAAATGCTCTCCTCTGTCTGATTCAATTGTTACTGGGAACCCAAATCTAGGTATAAATTCCCTCAACAATAATTTTGCCACTGTCATTCCATCATTTCTTCTTGTTGGGAACGCTTTTACCCATCTAGAGAATAGGCATACCATTACCAAAACATACCTCAATCTGTTACAAGGAGGCATCTCAATGAAATCTACTTGCATTCTGGTAAAAGGCCCTCCCTCTCGGCCTATTGTTCCTATACTCACCACTGTCTTTCTTCCTGGATTGTATTGTTGACAAATTAGACATCTTTGACAAATACTTTCTGCCACAAGCCTGAACTTGGCATTATACCAAGTTTGTTTAAAGGACCGAATCATGGCATCTCTCCCTATATGTCCCTGTCCATGATACATCCGTGCCATGGCAGACATCATGCTATCAGGCATTACTGGTCTTCCATCTCGATAGACCCACACATGGTCTTTCTCTCTTGGGGCACATCCTACTTTTACCCACCTCTGCTTCCTGTAATTGTCTTACCTCCTTCCAGGTTCCCACACTGTTAGTAAACATTGGGAAACACGAAACCAATTATTTTTCCTTTGCCCGATTGATTGAATTCTGATTCCGTGTACAATATTGTGCCATGTCATTGGAAAACTTGTTTCCAGTGGCAATGTAATCACCACTGCGGCTATGAGCAGCACATTTTACCACAGCCAATTGCCTGGGCAGCTGTATTGCCTCAAGCAACCTTCCAACCACTTCAGCATTCTTAATGGGTGTCCCACTTGAGATCAGGAAACCTCTTTGCAGCCAAATTTGGCCAAAATCATGGACCACCCCGTAGCCATACTGGCTATCAGTTATCACAGTCACTCTTACACTTTTCCCAATCTTACATGCTCTGGTCAGGGCGATAAGTTCAGCTACTTGGGCCGACCTTACACCTTTCAAATAGGATGCTTCCATCACTGCAGCAACTGTACATACTGTATATGCTGCACTCAGCACTCCATCATCTGTTCGCAAACAGGATCCATCAACAAACATGACATAATCACTATCTGGTAAAGGGTCATCTTTTATGTCAGGCTTTGGTTTTGTACAAAAATCAAGTACATCCAAACAATCGTGATCTGCTTCATCTCTTACCTCCACATGCTTCACATCAGGCAACAATGTTGAAGGATTCACATTTACGCATCTCACAAGACTCACATTTGTTGCACCCAAAATGACCTTTTCATACTTAGTCAGTCGGCTGTGCGTCATATACTGACTACGACTCCTTGTTCAAAGAATCACCACATCATGAGGCACAAACACTTTCACAGGATACCCCATCACAATTCCTTCACTCTGTTCCAAACTTTGACATGTAGCAGCTACTGCTTTCAGACACCCAGGAAGGTCTACAGCTACTGGGTCCAACATGGATGAAAAATACGCAATTAGTTTCCTCAGTTTTCCATGCTTCTGTACTAGAACAGAGAGTGCACATCCATTTCTCTCACTGCAATACAACTCAAACTCCTTGTCATAGTCAGGCATACCCAATGCAGGCGCTTCACACAGTCCTTCTCTCAATTTCTTGAATGCTGCCAACTCCTCTTTGTTTAAATCAATTGGATCTCTCTCATCACTTCTTGTCAGCCGTACCAAAGGTTTTGCAATCAAGGAAAAATTTCCTATCCATTGACGACAATATCCAACCATTCCCAGAAACATTCTCACTTCTCTTTCGGTCATTGGTGGACTCATTCTTTTTATGATCCTGATTCTGTCTATGGTTATTTTCCTGTGTCCTTTCTCAATGCTGTGTCCCAAATATTGGACTTCTCTTTTACAAAATTGTAATTTTGATGGTGACACTTTTAGCCCTCCATCTGCCAAATGATTTAACAAAGCTACCGTGTCTACCTCACAAGCTTCACGAGTTTTCGATGCCACAAGTAGGTCATCGATATATTGGACTAGTACTGAATTTTCAGGCATCTCCAGACTCTCCAAAGACTTCTTCAATAGCTGATTGAATATCGAGGGACTTTCTGTATACCCCTGTGGAATTCGGCACCACGCCAAAATACGCTCGCCGAAACCAAATGCAAAGATTTGCTGGCTGTCATGGTGTAATGGGATAGAATAGAAAGCATGGCACAAATCAATCACTGTGTACCATTCTGCGTCATGAGGAATCTGAAATAAAATCACAGATGGATTTGGTACAATGGGACAACATGGTACAACAATTTTGTTTATCTTTCTCAGATCTTGCACTATTCTGAACTTCCCACTAGGCTTTTTCAGTCTCATTATCGGTGAATTACATGGGCTACTCATTATTTCTCTCAATATTCCTTGCCTTATCATTTTCTCAATCACAGGAGTAACTCCTTCAATTATTTCAGGAGTCAATTTATATTGTGGGACATTTGGATAACTTACACCTTCTTTTACAGTTATCTTTACTGGATCTATATTCCTCATTAATCCAACATCTTCTCCTGTGAAATCCCAATCTTCTGCCTTTACTGATTGTTTCAATTCTTTTGGTAGTTCGTCAGGGTTGAATACAGCATATGTTCCTGTAACCTCTTTCTCTCTGTTTGCTAGTGTCATTTTATACAACACATCATCATCGGGTGTTTCAAAAGCTATTCCATCTGGAGTACAAAATATAGTGCAATTCATCTTGCACAATAAATCCCTACCTAACAAGTTCACAGGACTAGTGTCACACACTATGAATCTGTGCATTTCAGAAAATTTCCCTATACTAACTTTTACTGGTTCTTTAAGGTACGTTTTAATCTGTCTGTTGGAGACCCCGACTACTTGGATCATTTCATCCGAGAGAGGAAGATTCTTAACATCAGCTGATCTAACAGTTGATCGAGTAGCACCAGTATCAACTAGGAAAGTAATATTTTCATTATTAACCTTTCCATCTACAAATGGGCCTGTCTGGTCTACTTCTAGAGTTGCGCCAAGTACGCACTCTTCTTCCTCCCTTCGGCACCGTCAGTAACCCTCTTCTGAATCGCTTTCATCGCGTTGCATCCAATATTGCGAAGCAGCGCTAGCGTGTTGTGGCTTATTTACCTGTTCTTCGTTGTAGAATACATTCTCCTTACTATACGTCTGGCAATTTTTGTTCTGTGGAAAAGGTGGTTTTGGTACCTGATTCTGTTGTGTTACACCCTGCTGCTGTCGTTGCTGTTGACCACTCACCTCATTCTGCACCTGTGGATTCAATGAGGAATTTTCATCGTTAGTACTTGGAGGAAATTTACACTCGGATTTCCAATGCCCTATCCTACCGCAATTTCTTTTTAGGTTCCTCAATATTCCCTATATTTTTCCCAGGATTAAATCTCAGTTTTGACCCTGCTTGTTCCACTAATTGTGCTTCTTGTCTCTCTGCTACTTTTACCTGTGCCCACATTGCCTTCTCTTTTAGTTTTCGCTGTTTTGCTTCAATTTCATCACTGAAATATTTAGCATGTCTCAATACTTCATCTATTTTCTTGTTTTGCCAATCTACCCTATGCTGTTTTATCATTTCACTAATTTCTGGACGAAGACCATATACAAACCTATATAGGAAATGACTAAAATCCTTGTCACTCAAATTCTCATCTCCACTGAATTGTTTAAATGCTAACATTAACCTTTCATAATAGGCATGTACTGATTCCTTGCTTTCCTGATGTGTTCTGTCAATTTTCACCCAATCTGTCTCCTTAGGGGGTACTTTGTTCTTCAAAAATGCTATAACCTATTCGTATTTCTTCATTACCTCAGGGTCTGGGGCTCCTGTCTTAGGATCCCTCGGGTATTCCTGGGTTGGCAAATCTATTCCTATTTTGCATTCTGTCCATAAATCACCTGGTACAATTATGTCAAACAAACTATTCAAATCAATCCACAATACTTTGGTTAATTTCACAAATCTGTCTACCTGTCTATACCACTCGACGGGCTTTTCATGCTGTCGAGGCAAGTCATTCGTAAATGACAAAATATCCTGTCTAGTCCATGGGACATGAACATATCCTCCTCCTGGAATCTCTCTCATAGGGTATTCTGTCACAACCTTCTCTTTTTCTCTCATCGGATAGGCTGAAAATGTTTTGGCTGAAACTTCGTCTCGCTTACGATACCATCTGCTCTTCCATTTGTCCACGTCTCCCCATTTTCTCAACAAAATAATTATATCCTTAATCTGACCTATTCCTCCTGTAGTATTCATGTTTTCAATGTCTTTTTCAGTGAAATCTACTCGATAGGGTTTCTGTAAGGCTTTTACCTTTTCAATATCAATGCCCATTTCATTTGCAACTTCTTCTAATCTTTCATGAAGATTTTTCGCTCTCCATGTTACGCTTTTACATAGAAATAACAATTCCTCATCTCATCTTTTTAACTTCTCTGTCGGGATAGTACCTACTATTAATTCTTCCAGTACCATTCGTAATTTAGCTACATCTATCGACTGAGATTCCATGTCGTTCTTTTGCAAGCTTCTCAACCATTCACTCAACTCCTCTGTAGATGGTCCTACTGGCTTCTGTACATTTCCTTGTCCAAAATCTTTTTGTGTTTCTGACATGGTCTCTATCATTGTCATATGCTTCTCTGCACAGTTCTGATCTACAAACGGGTTGTTTGAAAAATTTGGTTCAATCATACTCATAGTCTGTCTCCATGGATTCTCACTCTGACTCACTCTTGGTTCTTCAACTGGTTTATTACTCTTATAAGGGACTCTCAAACAATGCTCACTGTCCTTTTGCTTGTCAAAAATAGGCATTACTGGACCTATCGTTACTGGTACGGTTACTGCTTCCAGATTTTTAGTTAATTCTCTTATTTTCTCTGTTAGTTCTAGGGTTGTTTTGGATAATTCTGCTGAATTTCTCTCCATCCAGTTTTCCTCCAGACTTCTTTTCTACCTCTTTATTAGGATTATTTCTTTCCAAATCTTGGAACTCTGGTTCCGATTTTATAATTCGTACTGTTTCTTTCATTGGGGCACTTGGAGTTAATATTTCTGGTCGGTATGGTGGTGGATTCTTATAGAACATATCATCAAGAACATCATCCTCAGATTTATTCACTCCATACCCTCTCGATTCCACATTATGCCTCTTTTCTACACACTTTTGTCCTTCGTGCTCTCCTGCAGTTCTTTCGGGAAACAAACCCTCAGTCATACTTGCATTCCGCCACCTTCTCATTCGATCCTCATGTGTCTCATGTCCGTACGATCTGCTAAACAAATACCTATATCCTCTACCATTTCGTCTTCCCATTCCGTCAAAGCTTCAAATTGAGTCGGTCTAGGACTCGGTTCTAAATTCATCATTTTCTCTCTCAAATTTCTCAAAACAGCCAAATTAAATGAACCATGTTCTGGAAAAGCTAACACTCCGTCCTCTTTTGTATACTTGACCCAGTTGTCTAACCAAATACAGGTGTGATATCCATATTTCGCAATCATTAAAGATGCAGGGGTTTTCGGCGGAGGAAGTAACTGTCCTTCCCTAGTTTTGACCTGTTTGTCTTTCTTAAACCACTTCTTAATTTTCCCGAACCATGACTTTTTCTCTTTTTCTGGTGGATCGTAATACATTTTCCCTTCTTTTCGTATCTCACTAGTTTCTCCTTGCAACTGTACCGCTATTCTATCCAATCACAGCGCGGCTCACACTAACTCACCAATCCGGAACGTCTATGACACTGTCACAATCCTCCAATCCCAGCGCGACTCACACTAACGCACCAATCCGGAGCGTCTACGTCACCCTGTATTTTTCCAATCGCAGCACGACGCACACTTAACGCACCAATCCAGAGCGTTTTACATTTCTGACCGACTGTCCAAGCCCAGCGCGGTCGTTCTGACGTCAGCAGCCGCTGTGGCAGATCCTGCTCCTGTCTACCCCTCCTTTACAAATCTGCTCAGTAACATTTTGTTACAATTTTTACAATTCTGTTAGTAACAACATGAAAAAGTCTCCATTGTCCACTTCGCTAACCAAAGAATAGCAATAGACCTTTCCCACGAGAATTCCATCTTTCCCGAGAACAGCGCTTACCTCTGCCCTACTACGGAATCGTTATTTCCGTTGATAAAGTAGCACATCCCTCTACTTCACCCTTCTAACAAGCATTAGCTAACTGTTTCTCTAGTATTTAAGACACATAGTTGCAGACCCAATGCTCCTGAGAAATAAACCCAGAGTTTCGCAATTAACCCAAATGCTATTTCGTTCACGCACTTCCACACAAGAAAAAGTAGTACATTCACACGGAATCCTGTCTTTCCCGAGAACAGCGAACAGTCTGTTCTACTACAGAATTATTACACACGTTAACAAAGCAGCGCTTACCTCTCCTTTGTCCTTCTAACAAGCTCAGAGAGTACCTATTACCTTTCCAATGATAAGCGTTATCGGAATGCCAGTTGGATCCCTGGTACCTAAGACCAGAATTTCACAGGTAACCTTCACTATCTCTCACACAGAAAATGTCTCTAATGGCAACACACGGCGATGTCACCGAATCGAACCCAGACTATGCGTCGTGCAACTTAAATCGTCACACGTTTTTTCCTGTGTACCTACAGGATAACAACAATTCCGTCTTTCCCGAGAACAGCGCTTACCTCTGCTCTACAACGGAACCGTTACAAACTTCCGACTTCCTACATCCCAGAAAATGTGCTAACGACATAAAACGCGACGCAACTCAACATAGAGTGTTAGTACATAACCAGTATCATTAACCAATAATCAATAAGCTATTTACAAGCAATAATCACCAAACCAAGACAATAAAAACCATTGTCTTGATACCAGAAAACTGATGCAGCGCAGAACGTCAAATTCCCCCTTCGACACAGACTAACTACCTCGGCATCCAATTCACTCACATACATTCATTGGTGGGGCCCATAGCACCAATATACTTACACTCGGTTGACCTGTTTTCTGGGGGAAACTACGCTTCACAACGCTGACATGAGAGGAATACCTTTACTTTACCCTAAACACATTGACATTAAACCTAAGATATCCCTCCCATACGGAGATAGATCGTTTCGTTGAATTGGTAATTGATGATTAACTCGTCTACCTTTGCTCTATTACTTTTTTTAAAATCTTTTTCTTCAAATAATCGACACAACACATTTGTCAATTAATCAATTATTCTTTATCTAAGAAATATTGAAAGAAATGTTAGAAATCATCATCAGCATTTCAGAGCATCATATTTACCTATTCTGGCTAAAGTCGTCCTCTAAGTCAGTCAGTCAAAGAGAATTTATTCATCAAAGTTAGGCCGCAATTCAGTCTCTCATAGATTCAGGATAACAGCTGTCCAGCAGTGTCACCGTCCTCTCCGTCAGCATAACGTCAGGAAATCGAGTTCGTCAAAGATGAGCGAGCCGGTCGTAGCGATACTACCCTAATTCCCTACCTACTTTTATAATGAAAATACTAACAAATATGTATCAAGATTGGATTTAGAGAGTTCTCATTGGTCAATTTCGACTGGAGATGAGCGGTTCTCAGGGTGTCGTAGCTGAAGTCATCGAACTTGCTTGTTCCGGCTTTTAAATTGGGCATTGTCTCTTAGTCTTGGATGAGTTCCCGGAATGACCTTGAAGGGTACATGTTCACCCGGGGTCAGGTCCAGGCCACTGTTGCTGGCGGCGACGCGTGCGCACTTCACCCAGAACCTCGTGTTGTCATGGCAGTCACGTTTACCGTCCTGTTCAGCCATCTTGTATAGGCCGAAATGGTGAACTTAAGCAAAAGAAACACAAAAACGTAATTAAAAGATGGAAATGTCTAATAAAATGTTATCCCCTTACTAATACCCATATGTGTGTGTATTTATCTAGCAGAAGCAACACTCAGAGCGGTTTATACTCATTTAATAAAGCACAAATCCCAAATACATCACTTAAAGCAACATATAACAATTTTCTACTATTAATATGCGTACACAAGTTAATTCACAATTAATATAGCCATGCAAAGTGCAATTCCCACGTATATTTCTCTTGTTAATATAGTTGGTGAGTTAATCACTTCAAACAGATTAATAATATTACAATTAATTGATTATTCGGATTAAAATAAGCATGCAGAATGGGGTATACAACATTTTTTGTACTACCCGCTCCAGCAATACCACAATAATTCTTATTAATTACTATCAAAATGTTCTGTCATGCCAGTGCACCCCTTTCCACACTGCGCTTCTCTTCCTCACACCACTGAAACAGAATATCTGCAAAACACACAGCTACTTTCCCACAGCACAATCTTACCATACAAATCATAATTAAACAATAGTCAAACACTGCCACATAGTAGCCCATCTCACAAATATCTGACACCATACACTCACATACCCTCTCTTCACGTGCTTACACTCTACACACTAACAATCCCAGCTTCAATCTGTTTCTAAACTCACCTCCTTAGTTTCAACCTAGTTCTCCTACTCTACCATTACAGGCAAGACCAGCTATTCACTTAAGAACTAAAATGTTAAGAAGTGCCAGGAACTGCTGGTGAAAGCCAAACAGTTCTTTATCCACCGACTATGGCCATGACACCAGGCCAACGCTCCACCCTATTTTGCACTGTACAACTACCATCTCAATTAGGGGTGTCCATGATAGATCCAGGAGGGCCATATCCATGCCACAATTACAGGATATCCATAAAAACATATGTGCTTACAAATATTCAAAATGTAGCTCATTTACACATTTACATTGTCAATGGCTATCATAAAAAAGCTGTCATGGATCAGGCCCACCTGTCCTATATTGGTCAACAAAGCTCTAAATTATCTCCCACAATCCATTGCTCATGCGTCAAAAATTCCTGACAGACCAAGCACAGGAGCCAGAAGTATATAACTCCATAGTCAGTATTTACAAAGCTAACCTAAACATCAGGAAGGGTAGTATAGGAAACATTATCGTAAATAGGGAAGCACGGGAACCAGGGATAGGTTTTAGGACTTAACATGATAGGATAACACCAGGAACTCAAGGTCTCAAGGAAACAAGGGAAGAGCTACCAACCAAAGGTAAAAACTCCTGAACACCCAATCCGAACCCAGCATCAGGGTCCTTACCCCAAACTAGAAGAGTTTGTAGAAGCCCCAAGGTATAGCTACTCACTCATAACAGAACACAACTACAAACAGAAGCCATTACAAAGCGCCAAAATGCCAAGTGATTGGCAAATAGTGAAGTGGTAATATACACAGTACTGTAATATAGCACAAAACTAATCACTACGTGTGATCTTAGGCATATAGAGCCAGAAATGGAAAGAGGAAATAGCACTTTGGATTTTAACAAACAAGAAGCAGAGAATAAACTAGACTCCTGATTGATCTCTTGGTGCAGAGCAAGGAACCGGGCAGGTTATATTATCATTGCATCTGTTGGAAACAGAGCTAATATGAGAGTTCAGAAGATCTGACTGTTTTACTGACCATAATGTCCATGTGTTGCTTCTCCCGCGCCAGAATGTTACACTCTACAATTTGAGACTATGACTGACGGAGTACCAACGCACCTTTTAAAGTTTGGACCGGATGCGCTTGTTAAAGTGTGGTAATGGTGGAATGTATCCCCGTCTGCCCGCGCGGCTCTTTCCGAAGGAGCAGCTGATCCACAGTGACCCAGATAGCGCCGAAATGTAGTTGGGCGCACCGGAGCTTATGTTTTGAACATTCGTCTCCAGGACCCTTAGCGCGGTATCAGTTCTTATAAAATATTAGCAACTCAATTGCCTATAGATGCGGTTGTGCTTGAGCAGGACCTAGGACTGCAAGGCAGGCGAACGAAGCACATAAACCAATGGCCCCAGAAAGGAATTTTCTATTAAAAAACACCCAGAAAATGTAGCAATTTCAGAGGTCATGAAGCTGGGTGCTGTATAACAGGAGATGTAACAGTTAACTTCACTAAAAGGTTGTTAACGAGCAGAGATGTTCGAATCTACTCGATAAACTGCACTCTCCTTCTTATGTCTCAGGATGCAACCAAAATAAAATGCGTGGGACTGCATCACATTAAGGTATCTAGTCCCTGAACTTCAGACATGGAATCATTGTAAGTAAAACGCACAAATATTTGATCGCGTGCCCCTAAAGGAATTACGACTGACCAATGCACAAAGGCATGAATTCACAGAAAAACTCGCCTCCGCGCATGGGCTACAAAGAGAGCCATCTAAGCCCAGCCCCTGCAGCAGCGCAGTCTCTGTCTGACCTCGAGGCACGAGGACAGCCCTAATGACCAACCAAGCACTCAATCCCCGGGCGGGGTCAGCGAGGTCCAGACAGGCTGAAGCGCTATGTCAAGAGTTTGTTTAAGCTGGGGCGGCCATTTGGGACTGGGCAGCGCTTCGGACAGCACCATTCAGAAAGCGGGGAGAGGTCAGGCCGGAATGAAGACGTTGCTTTTTGAGAATTCAGGCCACAGGAATCCCTTTCAATGGGTATGCGTGGATTAAGATTTTCCCATGAGTCCTTGTAGATGTATCCTATGTAAACATCAGAGCACTGAGGGAATTTACCCTTTAGGAAGTTAGAAAGCACACCAAATTACCAATGTCGATACTTTAATAATTTCTTCAAATTTTTCGTAAAATAAGAATTTTCCCATGAACAATAGCATCAAGTGGTGAACAATTTAAATGTGTGGCAATATAGATCTAAGGGGCATATTTACAAGCCCCTATTGCCACCAGAACGTCACTTTTATGACGTTGTGGTGGCGATATGGGCTTTGCCTTATTTACAAGGCAGCGTCGTGGGTTAACGCTGCCTTTTAAATAAGTCACCCTTAGAAGTGGTGGGCAATGGGTGTTGCGGTGGGCGTTCCACCACACCACTCATTGATTTTGATTCAGCCCCGTATTTACAAGAGTGGTGTAAATATGGGGAAGCGCCAAAGCACCAACCTTTAAGACCAGGAAAACCTGTTCTTAACAGGGGCGCAATGAGGAGAAATGCTTTATTTCTCCTAGTTTTTGCTGTTTTTATGCATGATTGTTTATGTACAGGAAGTGTCTCTTCCTGCACATTAAACAATCATTTTAAAAATGATGAGTTGCAACTTCTATGTATGCTGCACAAAGCAGCACACTTAGAAGTTACAAATCACCATTTAAGATTATGTACAGGAAGGGACACCTTCCTGCACATAAACAATCATTCCCTTCAACGCAGGCAACCTTGCACTATTGTGAAAGGGTGCCTGAGTTGGCACTAGGCAGCTGAAATTTGTGCCAGCGCAGGAAGAAACACAGGGCTGGACCGTATTGTTGTAAATATGGTGCAGGCCTGCTTTTCAGAAGTGGCGGAGCGCTGCGTTAAGCCAAGAAGACTAACGCTGCGCTCCGTCACTTCTATCAACAGTCTATTCTCACTCATATAAGACATGCTTCTCCTGGGCACATCATTCACAAATGATCCTAATGTATCAGTTTCAAAGACATTGAGAGGTGTAGTATAGAGCTTATGAACAGGAGTCAACGAGAACTTCCTGCCATAATGCAAACCTTGAACACAAACCAGTTTGATGTCCATTTGGACATCAAAGCTCTCCAGTCCTCAAGGTCGCATTCAGATATCCGTCACATTTCAGAGTAGGAGACCCATCTATCTCACAGACTCTTCAAAGTGTAGTGCATAAAATGGCTGGTTGCTCAGGTATTTTGAGTTCTTTCTTTGCCAGATTGATCCGAACACTCTCACCTTATTTGTTGTTAGAGGTCCTCTGCAAACACTGGAGTGACATCAGCGCTAATCAAGAGTCTTCTGTCTGACTCAACAGACTTATTTGCTTTGACTGCGCACCCACTAAACTGCCGGGTCTTTGCTTTGGCTATAGTGACCTACATTCTTGACTAGTCTGACTCGTTCTAGAACAGCTTGTTCTTCTAGTGGTCTATCAGACATTAGCCTGTTACATTTATTGTTCCTTTGCAGGGGGCACCTTTGCTAGTAGCATTGTTTGCCCACCCACATGAAGTCCAGCTTCCTCCATCCAGTTCCATGCACCATTGGGGTATTGAAAAAGTGTGTTGTGCCTTCTTTGATGATGCACATTTTGGAGGGATACATAGGGAGTATTTTATGTCTAGGTGATTTAATTTTTTCTTCACCACTAAGAAGGATATCTGCTGCCTTTGCATCAATGGAAGTATAGTCTAAAAAGAAGTGTATTTTACTTTCTTCGACTTGCTATGGTCTGTGTATTCTTGTTTTCTTAGCATACAATCCCTAGCTCTAAAATGCAGCAATCTGACCACCGTGTGCATTGGCCGTGACCTGGCTAAAGGTGGAAGTACAGGTACTCTTTGGGCCCTCTCCACAAAGACAAATTTAGATGGGGTTCCACCATAAACATTGTGTACAAACCATAGATCCATAAATAGGTCTATGCTCTGCCCTTCACAGATTTCGGGCAGCCCAACAACACAAAAGGTAATTTGATCCGACTGCCCTTCTGCGTCTTCAGTCTATTCCTGCAACTCATGAACTGTGCTCCAAGTCAACATGAACTCCCTTTCAATAATCCTATCTGTCAGCTTATTATGCTCATTTCTTAGTCGCCCTACATCAACTACCCCAGTGACTATCTTCTATCAGATTGTGATTCTTGTATCCATAATGGCTTGTAATATCTGTTAACAGGTTTCTGTGTGTGCTATCAACATTTTCTCCATACATTTCAGAGGGTCTAGTCCTGTCACTCCCTGTATTTGAGACAATGCTGTGACCTCCATCGCCATGTGCATCTTGGTTGCCTTTACTTTGGCCATCTTGATTGGGAGTACCATCTTGTGGCACCCCTCCTGTAACAAGACAGGCACCAACACTGCACGATTGTGATTCCTTGCCTTTTCACACACTCCTTGAGATGCACCACTAGCTATGGAATAGGTATGGTGCTCACTGGCCTTTCCAGGCTATTTATTGAGACTCCTTGCTGCCAGTAACAAGGGGAATTCACACTACCAATCCGAACCATGTCCAATCGGATGCTCATGTGCGCAATATGCCCCCTTGATTGTTTTTTGACAATCACCCCTGATCCACCAAGCTGCTTGTGATCACAGCCCTCTGAATCCAGGCCCCGTCTCTGTCTGTCTCTTCATCCCATGCACCCTTGTGTTGTTCAATTTTGATTATAGGCCACAAGACTGTTCCCTCCAACAAGGCCCACTCTCACTTCCAAGAGACATGGGCCAGATTCAAATCTGTTGTTGCCCTCAATCTCTCGTGTCTGGGGAGAAGGGCATCAAGCCATCATCACCGAGATTGCTCAGGTGGTACACTTTGCTTTGTCTGGGCTCATTTCACCTTTTCTCCAGAGCCACCTATGGGGAGAAGGCATTCCTTTGCTCTATACCTGCCTCTGATCCGAGCAGCCACAGTACCTTACTGCCGCTGCCATTGTGACTCCAAGGGTGAGCCTGGATCTCCGGATTAGTACCCTGAGTTGCCGGCAATTTTGTTTCCCCCACCGCTCAGCCACCCATCGCCTTGGGTGGGCAAAAGCTGTTCCGCAATATCGGGGCAACAGTAAAGTGTCAATTAGCACAGAATTATTGATTAAGCGAGGGCCCGTCTTGGGACTGCCAAGTGAATCCTACTCCATAGATGCTCAGACCATGCTCCCTGTGCCGATCTTGAAAAGTTTAATGCAGTCTGCTCCTTATTTCATACAGTCTTCTCCTTAGAGTATACACCTCTTAAACTCCTTAAATAGACAGTTAGGTCTCGTTCTGGAGATGTGAAGGGTTTGACAAATATAGAGCATGTGGTAGTTACTCGTATTATTATTAAAACATTGTGAACATTATTGTGATTATCTACGGATTTAGTGAAAATCCTACCTATGACGTAGAGTTAACCTCGATCACCAGCAAGGATTGTGAATCTTTCGTCCACGTTTGTATCAGGTTCATTTTTCCTCTTGCATAATTAGATCATAAACCACATGTTGTTGAACTGTTGGGTCAATTGCTCATGGAAAGCTGTTTGGTAGAGAATGGGGATGAAATTTATGAGACAAGGTCATGATGCAAACACATTTTGAAAAAAACTTCCTAACACATAGATCCCTAAATATACCTGGGCTGATATCTCAGAAATGTATTTAAGCATTGTTTGCACTCTTCTTTTGTTTTATATGACCTCATAAACTTGATTTGTGATTTGATATGATGTTTGTTGAATGTTCTTTCTTTAGTATAAATTAATTTACTTTTTGTTGCCTCGTGTATGAAATCTTCCAATGAAAACAATTTCAATGAAAAATGAGATTTTATCAAACAAGAGACTATTGAGTGGTTTACTTTGCCAAGCTACATTCATTTGGAGAGAACATAAGAGTTGATCATGAAGTTACTTTTTGAAAATGGAGTAATCCTACAAAGAGATAACCTACAATGTATGTGAGGAATCTATGGTGCAAGGTGACATTATGGAAGTGAATACAAGCTCGCGATGTGGTAGATAACCAGAGGACAGTAGTTTCCAATCACTGTTATTCCACTGCAATGTATTGATTCACTAAAAACTCAAATGCCAGCACTACAAAGAGCCTGGAATGGGCTCCAGGGTTCTTCTGGTATTCGTAGGAATATACAAGGACCACAAATGATACTCTGCATAATTTTAGATGATGGTCAGATGTTGAATGAGATATGCTGTTCCTTATTAGCTTCATCTAAAAATATAAGCTAGAAAAATTGACATAAAGGGCCTCATTACGATGTCGGGAGGAAAGCCTCCGACCAGCGGTCGGAGGCTTCCCACCCGACATGGTAGGTTTACAGTTCGACTGCCGTATTAGGATGATGGCGCTCGGAGGTAAACCTGCTGGGGGATTCGGACATGGTTCCGACGGGCTCCTCCATCGGACAGATGGCATAATCCCTTAATGACGGTGGGTCCGCCGTCAGGATTGTGATGTTAGTTTCCGACAGCCATTCAATGTTGGCCTATCCGACATGGAAAGGCTGTAAGAAAACAACATTGGGGGACCCTAGCAGGGCTCCCTTTCCGCCTGGCACTCCATAATGGGATGTTTCAAAACCTCAATTTCTTAATGGAAGCTTGTGCTGCGGCCTTTTCCACCTGCCGCACAAGCTTCCATTAAGAAATGGAGGTTTGCGACCGCACCATGAGTGGTCGCATCAAAATACTGCGGTCGGAACCACCGAACTGAGGTCGGGCGGTTCCTTTCTGCAATGGTGTTGGGCAGACGAAAGTCCGGCCAACATCGTGATAAGGCCCTTTGTGCTTCCCTGTACTGAGAACTTCCTAAGTGAAGTACTTGTGTTGTTTTGTTAATAAAGTCCATTTTTTTCCATTAATAAAAATGCGAGGTTACAATTAAAAGAAAGAAAGAATGTCATCAACAAAATTTGACACAAACGGTTCTACAAACAATCAAGCTAAATATCAAAAAGTGATTTGGATTAGTTTCTGTTTCCCTATAAAACAAGTGCCATATTTATGACCCAGTTTGCATCGCTCCTTCACCATGCATTGTGGTGCAGGATGACACATACCTTAAGTCAGATTTTTGAACCATCCAAAGCCACTTTGACTGGCTTTGAGCGGCTCCAAAAATCTTGAGTAATGCAATGCAGCATGGGCGTTCCGAAGGAACTCCCATGGTTTTTGATGCATTCCGAGATTTACAAGACCTTGTAAACCTGGGAATGTGCCAAAAAGATACACCTCCCCAAGAGAAGAGTAAGGAGGAGAAATATCTTTATTCCTCCTTGTTACTGCCTCTTTTTATGTGTGCTGCATTCTGCAGCACCCATAGATAAAGGAATATGCCTCTTAGGATTGTTTTTGTGCAAGAAGGAGTCCCATCCTGCACAAAAACAATCCTGCACGCAACGCAGGCACCCTTGCACCATGTTACAAGGGTGCCTGCATTGGTGCTAGGCTGCCCATTGTGCGCCAGTGCAGGGGGAAAAGTCGGGAATGCGCTGTATGCCTTAAATACAGCACATTCCTGCCCTTTACCAGTGATGCAGTGTAGCACAACAAGGTGACTTGCTGTGCTGCGCTGTGCCACTATTTCATAAATATTTCCCCAGGAGTGCATAATATTCTTCCCTGCGACCACTACAGCTATACAGCCTGAATCCATTCTTGTGGGACTACTGGGATGCCCTATACTTACTAATTCACTTCAACTAGACATAGCTAAATAAAATAATCGCCTGCACCCACCCATAGAATGACATCTCACTGATATAGGTTTAGCACCCCACCAGCTAAAAACATGCCCTTGATCCAACCATGGTTGGTATAAGATGACATGCCTCACTTCCCTTTGGCTCTGAAGAGATGTAGAAAAAAGCCTAAAATATAACCCATGCTCGGCTATCAATGATGCATCAATGGTGGCACCAAGGCACAGAAGCCTGAGAGTCAGATGTAAGCCTTTTAAACAAATATTTTACTACCCACACAGCAATCCGGTGCCTATTGTACTTGCTTGCACCAGGGCACATGGCGCACTTGCTACACCACTGCCCATGCTGTGGCAGGTGCAATTTTCCCATCTTTGTGATCACAGAGACTGAGTGCCAGCTCCCTCTTAGTAAATGGTCGACCTTCGCATATTCAATGGAGAGACTGGTCCTAAAACTCCCAAGAGGCTATAGGGCTGGATACCCTCACAGATGACAAGTAGCGCTCTACAAATTTACAGATTGATTGATTTATAGGGAGCACAAAACGTTGCACTGAACTAGCTTTATGAAAAAGCAGGCCCTGGGTTGAAATCCCACAAGCCCTCACAATGGGCATCATTAGGATGGCGGGCAGACGACGTGAAAAGGGACCGCACGCCATAAGTGCGGCGGTCCCGTTGGGGAGATTAGGATGCGCCCGCCACACTGGCGGGCGCATTCTGCATATTTGCCATTGCGGCGGGCGGTGCTTCCAGAACCACCTGCTGCAATGCCAAAAATGCATGTTATGCCTTTGCATGCACAACGTGGCAGGCACTGCGCGGTGCCTGCCATTTTGAGCATGCAAATGCAGGGGGGTACCATAGGTGTCCCCCATGTGCACCCCCCACCCTGCAAAATTCCTGGGGGCCCGCTACGGGCCCTCAATGGCAAATCCCCGCATGTATCCTAATATGGATGGCGGTGTCTAACAGACACCGCCATCATATTAAAACCTTTTCCGCCCGGTCGACTCATCGACCGGGCGGAAAACCGGCAGACGGTCTTTCCGTCCGCCGGGGTTCCCTCCGCCATAGGAATCCGCCCGACATTCTAATTGACCCCAGTGACTCTTCCACATGCGTTCTTGTTGGCTTAGGTTCTAAGACACCAAGAGGTTTCAAACTGAGTTCACCCTGACACCGTTATAAGGCTCTGGAGCTAAAACTCTATGTAGAATGCTAGCATCAATAGAACTAATCAGTCTCTGTGCCATGTGCCAAATTTTCTTGAACCAGGCGGTGGGGCGGAATAATAAATCACGAAATATGCTCACACTGAATATCCCAATGCAAGTCCCTAGCTCACTTCAATGGAAGTGTATTGTTTGTGTTTTATTGTGACCTTGCTGTAGAAGATAAAACATCAACACACTGGCATTATCAGCATGAAACAACTTGTCTACTGAAACCAGTGGCTACAACCCTGTGACTAGATTTTTACAGGTGTCTCTGAGAGTGCTAGATGTGTGATTTAACAGGTTAACTGGGTTTGAAATTTCCCCTTTCCTCGATGCATGAGATGGTAAACACAAAGCTAAACTTTAGGCAAAAAGATAGTTTGATACACAAGCACTCCAGTACCATCAAGTAAATTTGTGTAATATTTCTTTTTTTGTATGAATGAATTTTATTATTTTCAAACACCAACACAGTACATGCAAATCATCAATGTCACAGGTAGTACCACGTTACATAAAGATTAAATTGTTAACCCTACAGATCCAAACCAGAGTATTCTCAGCATTTCTCCCATTTCTTCCCATGTTTCCATGAGCAGCCCCTTGCAATATAGATAGGTTTTTCTTGTAGGGCACTAAAGTCCATCCCTGCCCTACATTCCACCATTAAGGGGGTCTGCAAGGAATTCCATTCCCTAGCAATATCACACTTGACTACCAGCATGGGGACCCCGATGAACGTTCATTCCACCTGTAGGCCATCATGATCCTCCAGCAAGCCCAACAAGGCCATTCTAGGAGTAAGGTCCAGCGGACAATCAAGCAACTGTAATAGTTTTCATGTTATTTTCTGCCAGTAGCACACCATCGCAGGACACGACCAGGCTAGAAGTCCACGTTAGACGCAGAGCAGCTGCAACAGGCGGCCTGGGAGATTCTACCGGCTTGATGAAGTCATGGGGGGGGTCATGTAAGTCAAGTGGCGTCATCTAGTTCCCTGACCCACATCTCCCACCTCTGTTACATTGTGTCGAACCGACTTGGGGCTTTGATAACCAAAGAGTGCTAAATCTCAGAGATAGCGTCCCGGACAAGCTTCCACATCAATAACTTGGCCTCAAGAGGACTGAACTCAGGGACGTTAGTGTCAGGGGGAATGTTACCTGTGACGCATGATGTAATTGTAGGTATTTGTGAAATTGGGTGCTGAAGAGTTGATACTGGTCCTGTTGTTCTTGGAACGTTTGCATATGGTCTTATTCCCATATATTTTCAAGGACTGTGATGCCTATCTTGTCCCATTTCTGGAAACCATAAAGTTCCACTTTGTGGTGCAACCACTTTCCCTGCCATAGGAGGGTCAACAGCATCAGCTTACGCTCCCAGCATATGAGACCGAGAGCTGCTCTCCAGCACAAGAAGATCTCACGGGTGACATCCGGAAGAGAGCAGGGGATTGGTACTCCACACAGTATTCCCATTATTTTGTCAAGGCCTAACAGGGCAGATGCAATGTTGAGTGCTGCGGGCCAGCATAAAACCGCATTGGTCTGAATGGATCAGGTAGGGTAGGGTTGGCTTTAATCAGTTACCTAGGATCGTTTGTCAAATATATTAATCTCAGCATTCATTAAGGGAATGGGCCTATAGGGGGCATATTGATCTGGAAGGTGGCCAGTTTTCGGTATGACCACAATCGAGGCCATGTCGAACCCTGAGGGGAAAGTCCCTTTAGTGGCTGCCTCAGTGTATAGAGGGAGCAAGTGGGTTATCAGCAGAGCACAGAATTTCTGGTAGTATTGAAAGGTCGAAGCCATCTGGTTTCTTTGCCTTGGTTAAACTCCTTCGCTAGGCCTCTGAATGCGGGTTAGCTAGCCGCTCAGAGGATGCCCGCTGTATTCTGGTTAGTCTCAAAATAAGAGTGTAGCTCTGACTCCATGCATTAAGCACATGATTGGTGAGGTACCATGTGTTGAGGCTCCAAATGGGTCTCCAAACCAGTTCTGTGGGTTCTGAGCAAATTGTGAGTGGGCATGGTCAGATATTCCTTGAGGAAGGATGTAAATTCCAGACATCTGAGAGATGCCCGTGGCTGGGAGGAGGTCATTGCGAGACTCTGCCTTGTGGGTCGCGGAGGTGTGTGTGTAGGCCAGATCGTGAGGATGCAAGGTCTCAGGCTGCGAGTTTGTGGGCTTGGGAGCTATGTCCCAGTCCAGGGGAGCCAGTGGAGTAAACCTCCAAGTCAAGTACTGCATTGAAATCGCCTCCTGTGGCAGTGGTACACAGTGGCAGGCCCGAAAGGACAGTGGTCAGGGAGCTCAGCGTGGAGGAAGGGTGTGGGTGGGTATGTAAACTGACATGAAGTGGTGCTGTTTCCCTCGAGGGAGCTCACCACCCCCATGAATCTGCCGTCAGGGTCCGTATGGGTATTTGCTACCACAAGAAGGAATCTCCTAAATAGCAGGATGGCCACTTCCCGGATCCCCGAACGAACCCTGAGCAGTATAATCTATCACATTCGAACCATTAAAGGACGAAACATCAGGTGGGTCTCTGTGAAAATGTCACTGAGTTGTATGGGATGGATTAAAAAATGCCCTGACAGAACAGAAAAAAATCTTGAACTTTTTCGAGAAAGTAAGCACTGAAAATAAGGAGTGGCGAAACTTGATTTTCTTTTGCTTTTGCCTGGCATATCAAATAATTCGAGTTGTATCTAAGGAATGGTATGTGGTTCAGATTTGAAAGCCATAATCGGAAGCCGAGAGAAATTGAACATTTGAATTGGTCGAAATCCTGAATTGCATTGCATGGGACAAGTTTAATTGAGCGTTACACAATACGAAGTTTTTGAGCATCCCACTCTGAAGTTCATTGAATTTCACATTGATGTAAGACACACTTGCTATTGGTGGAGGGAACAAAAACCTTCCAATTGCATGGACAGTAAGTTGTATCTCATGAAGCAGCTATTTCAAAGTCGCTGTTTTTTTCTACACACATTTAAGTCTAGACAACTGGGTTGAGCTCTCCTAAAGGTGTTTTCCGTCTTTGCACATTAAGTGGAAAAAGTTGCTCATTTTGCCCAGACCTGAAGTTCTTCCATGGCGAATGTCCATGGTGGGGCCTAGCATGGCGAAAGGATTACACCAAACCCAAAGAGGGGGAGTATCTGCAGGTCACGGTTGAGGTCACTGATGGGGCAGAAGAAAAGGACCCACAATGCAGCTGCCCGCGTTACACCTCGAGCCTGCTGGAAAGCGGGAGGGTGACAAATGTTCAATATTTAGCAACACAAATATTCCTCCCACAACCTATGCTGCAAAGATTTGGTAAAGATGAAAGGGATTGAAAACGTCAGTCTAACTCTAAAGCGTGAAATCTGGATCACTTAAACAGGTTAGAATACTTTAATGGATATATATATATATGAATGCCCAAGTGACTAAATATATGTGTGTGTATACATATATGTATACATGAATGCGTGTGTGTGTGAGTGTGTGTATCTATGCATATCTATATATATCTGTATCTATCTATCGCTCTCTCTCTCTCTCTCTCTCTCTCTCTCTCTCTCTCTCTCTATATATATATATATATATATATACATATATATAGATATATATATATCTTACCGAGTGCTGGTCGCCACTGGGTAGTTATACTTAGGTCAGCATTTCCATAGCATGTCACAGATCCTAATTAGCGAGTCGCAAATAAATTGCGATTCACTAGTTTGGGTTTGTACATGGCCCTTAGGTATTTTCACATGCACAAACGGGTCACAAACCCGTTTGCGCATGCAAAAATACTTCGCACATCTGGCCCTTAAACCAGTGCAAAGAGCCCTCTGCCCACCACTCCTCTCTGCTGGCACTTAGCAGGACCCGCCCCATCCTGACGCCCGGTTCAGGACGGGACGATGAAAAACAATATGATAATTAATTGCCATTTTGTTTTTCATCTCGGGGGGCGGGCTTTGGAGGGCATTTAAGTGGGGAGACGCTCCTCTGCTCCAACGGAGGAGCTGCCCTACATTTTAATAGATAATAGGACTTTGGCAAACCCTAAAGACTTCTATGTTGAGAGTTGACACAGTAAGAAAACATTATGGAAGCTAAAGTGTTGGTTCATGCTAAATCAACCAATTAGAATAAACTTCTAGATAACAGCAAATTACAGTACATCTTTTTAAACTCTTTATTTTTATTTCCTTGATGCTGTCTTCCAATCTTCTCTTGCTGATTAATCTTGGTATCAGACAAATAAAAGCTGCATGAACCGATATAAAAGGGGCACACGCAGAGTGTCTTATGCACTGAGGGAGTCCTGAATACATGTGGGGACATATTTTCACCTTCTGTAATCATGTCTGGCTTTGAGACTGCTTGAGCTGCCTCACCAGCCTCATACAGGGGCATTCGGTCAGCCATCTCCAGACTTTGGTCTGTTCAAATGTAATTCACATTTTTTCCAGACTGCCATTTTACACTGCATGGGTCAGTGGGTCAGCCCACTTAATTCATTGGCTGTCTCACACTGTGAATGACTGTATTGTGAGTGACAGTATTTTTTCCTGACCACAAGTGCTTAGCTGCCTAAAAAGGAGTGTGCTTCAGTGCTGGGGATGTTGTGCCTGGGCCGCATGGCCACTCCTTTATTTTTTATATTTTTGCATGGAGAGGCCCTGGCTAGCATAACAAAGGAAAGGAAGCCTTAATGGTCACCTCCCTTCAATGCTGTTCCTTAGGGGTAGGTGTGGAGGTCTTCCACCCAGAGAAGGCTTTGTTTCTGACCCACAAGAGCACAAGGCTCCCCCTCAGGGGGTCAAACATGTCTTGAAGTGGCAGGCTGGTGCAGACCAGTCCGCTACACACTAGCAGTTGGTTAAGTTTTCAGTTTTCAGGGGGCACCTCTGAGGTGCCCTCTGAGTGCATGTGTTGATAAATCCAACAGTGGCATCAGTGTGGGCTCATTAATATGAGATGTTTGGTACGAAACATCTTGGGATTTGGCAAAGCCATCAGGGAGATGTGGAACTTGTATTGACAAGCTCTCAGCCCATGTACTCCGTATGGCTTCTCTAGTAACTTAAGAATAGACTTAGACACTATATTTCCGTCCTGTAAGAGGCACAGAATCTGCCCCCCTTGCCACCTGGGATGACATGAAGAACACAGTAGGCCGCAATGGAGTTGCTGCGCTTCTCCTCTTGGACCTCTCGGCTGCCTTTGACACGGTTGACCATCACACTCTGAAACAAAGACTCTACGAAGCCGGCATAGAGGGGACTGCTCTAGACTGGATTGCGTCCTACCTTCGTAACAGAAATAATGTCATCCATACCACACCTTTTTCATCCAAACCATACACAAAAGCAGGGGTCCTTCAAGGCTCTATCATCTTGCCCATGCTTTTCAACATCTACATGAAGTAATTACCGGTACTGATCAATGAATTTCACCTCACGTTCTATAACAATGCAGATGACACACAAATACTCCTTCAACTGGAATGCCCTAATGACATTGGAAACTCCCCAATTTTCAGTTGTCTCAGTGCCGTGGATCAGTCGATGACTTGGAGCCACCTCAAATTGAATGCTTCCAAAACGGAAATACTCACGTGTGGCGATTGGAAACATTATGACCCACTTGCCGCCTGGCCTGATGAACTGGGATCACCACCTACAGTATCGAAGGAAGCAAGAAACCTCGGATTGACAATGGACTCCGAGCTCTCAATGAATGCCCAAGTGGACAAACTAGCAAGATCAAGCTTTGTCACTATAAAAACGCTGCAACAAATTTTCCCTCATTTGGGATTTCCACACAAGGTCCAAGCCACCATCTCCCTTGTTCTGTCCAAACTCGATTATGCCAATAGCCTCTACCACGGATCACCTTTAACGACCATAAAAAGACTACAATGGATTCAGAACTCGGCTGCCAGACTACTCTTGCATATCAAACCGGGAGACCACATCTCACCTGCCTTGAAAGCCCTGCATTGGTTACCGGTTGCCAGAAGATACACGTTCAAGCTGCTTTGTATCACCCACAAAGCAATATATGGAATGGGACCGCTCTTCATCAGGAATAAAATCACCAAACACATTCAACAAAGGAACCTCCGTTATAAAATGGCACCTCGCCTCAAAATCACAAGATACGAGAAAAAACCATAGGTGACACATCTTTCTCTGTTCAAGCAGTCAAACTATGGAACTCTTTACCCCCAACATAAGATCCACTGACAGCCACCTTATCTTGAGAAAAAGACTCAAGAATTGGCTCTTCCCCACATAAGCACCATACGCAAACAGAAATTCACAGCATACCCCCTTGAATATAATCATTTATTTTTACTATAGATATGTACCTTTCTTTGTGTATTGGTTTGTATAGACATGTAGAGTAATTATGTTAAAAAAAAAATAATAAAGTACAATAACACTTGAAAACCGGAGTTTATCTTTTGCATCTTTGGTCTACATGTACTTCTTCCATTGTGCATTTATGTACCTTCCATGTACTTTGATCTGTGTGTTTGTTACTTTCCTCCTGAAAATAATATCCAATGCACTACCCTATTTCTCAACCTGTACCTCTATCAATATCTTTAATCTACATATACCTACCTCCTTTATGCATTTAAATACTTTCAATGTACTTACGGATCTATATATTTATCACTTTCTTCTAATTCGGCATGTCCAATGCACTACCCTATTTCTCACCCTATACTTCTCTCAATATATCTTGTAACCCAACTTTCTGACTCATCTTAAACTTCTTTCTACTACTCTTTCCAATGCCCTACCCTATTTCTCACGTATACATCTATCAATATATCCTCTACAACCACTCTCTCATTTATCCTCCCGAACCCCATACCACTATCATGATCCCCAAAATAACCCTATCTAGACTCTCCCATACTCTACCCCTCCTTGCATCATCTGCCACCTCTTTTACTATACCGATCCCCAAAACAAACCTTTCTAAACTCTTCCCTCTGACTCTTCCCCTCCACAACCCCTTTTTATGACCCCCCCCAAAAAAAAATCCTTCACTCTCCTATCCCTCCACTATCCTTTTCAATCAAAATAACAGACTAACATGTTCACTTCTCAAATTTCATATTCCACTATACTAACTCACCACTAATCTTTCATGGGTCCCAGAGTAGCGTGCTACTCGCCAAAAAAGTGCTTAAACACCTCATCAGAGGTAAGCAAGCATTATATGAATGCAAGCCCTTTTCCCTCTTCTATCCCTCCGCTACCTTTCTCTATCCAACTGAATAACACATACACCACTCAAACTACTTTCATATTTGACTATACTAATTTTCAACACTAATCCTTTATGGGTTCCGGAGGAGCGTGCTGCTCGCCAATAAAGCGCTTCAACACCCTATCAGGGTTACAAGCGTTAAATAAATGCAAACCTTTTCCCTTTTCTATCCCTCCCCAACCCTTCTCAATCCAAATAACTGACTAACATATCCATCACTCATATTACTTTCATATTTCACTATACTAATTGAACTCTAATCCTTATGGGTTCCAGAGTAGGGTACTACTCACCAAAAAAAGTGCTTCAAATCCCATCAGGGATAGCAAGCGCTATATAAATACAAACCTCTTTCCCTCTTCTATTCCGCCGCTACCCTTCTCTATCCAAATAACTATCAATCAATCAATCATAGGCATTTGTATAGCGCACTGCTCACCCGGAGGGTCTCAAGGCGCTGGGGGGGGGGGGGGGGGGGGGAACGCTACTGCTCGAACAGCCAGGTCTTGAGTTGCTTCCTGAAGGCGAGATGGTCTTGCGTTGTCCGGAGGTGGATGGGGAGGGAGTTCCATGTCTTGGCTGCCAGGTAGGAGAAGGATCTTCCTCCGGCGGTGGCTCTGCGGATGCGGGGGACGGTGGCGAGAGCGAGGCTGGCGGAGCGGAGCTGGCGGGTGGGCTTGTGGAAGGTCAGGCGGCTGTTGAGGAACTTGGGGCCCAGGTCGTGGAGGGCCTTGTGTGCGTGGGTGAGGAGTCGGAACGTGATTCTTTTGTTGACGGGGAGCCAGTGCAGGTCTCTCAGGTGTCCGGAGATGTGGCTGTGTCGGGGGATGTCCAGGATGAGTCGTGCTGAGGCGTTCTGGATCCGTTGGAGTTTCTTCTGGAGTTTGGCGGCGGTGCCGGCGTAGAGGGCGTTCCCGTAGTCCAGCCGACTGGTGACGAGGGCCTGGGTGACCGTCTTCCTGGTCTCGGTGGGGATCCACCGGAAGATCTTTCGAAGCATGCGCAGGGTGTTGAAGCATGAAGACGAGACGGCGTTGACTTGTCTGGTCATCGAGAGGGAGGAGTCCAGGATGAAGCCTAGGTTGCGTGCGTGGTCCGTTGGCTTGGAGGTGGCTCCCAGGGCGGGGGGCCACTAGGAGTCGTCCCAGGCGGAGGGTGATGATCCCAGGATGAGGACCTCCGTCTTGTCTGAGTTCAGTTTCAGGCGGCTGTTCTTCATCCATTCGGCGACGTCTTTCATCCCTTCATGTAGGCTGGCTCTGGCGGCGTCCGGGTCGCTGGTGAGGGAGAGGATCAGCTGGGTGTCGTCGGCGTAGGTGATGATCTTGAGGTTGTGTTGACGTGCGATGGTTGCGAGAGGGCTCATGTAGACGTTGAAGAGGGTGGGGCTGAGCGATGACCCTTGTGGAACGCCGCAGATGACTTCGGTGGCCGCTGACCGGAACGGGGGGAGGCGGACTCTCTGGGTTCTTCTGGCGAGGAATGAGGTGATCCACTCCAGGGCCTTCTCCTGGATGCCGGTGTTGTTCAGGCGCTGTACCAGGGTGCGGTGGCAGACAGTGTCGAACGCTGCGGAGAGGTCCAGGAGGATGAGGGCCGCAGTTTCCCCGTTGTCCATTAGGGATCTGATGTCGTCTGTGGCTGCGATGAGGGTGGTCTCCGTGCTGTGGTTGGCTCGGAAGCCGGATTGCGAGTGGTCGAGGGATCCGTTGGTCTCGAGGAAGGCGGCTAGCTGTCTGTTGACGGTCTTCTCGATGACTTTGGCAGGAAACGGGAGGAGCGAGATGGGGCGGTAGTTCTTGAGGTCGGAGGGGTCTGCAGTTGGTTTCTTCAGCAGGGCACTGATCTCGGCGTATTTCCAGCACTCCGGGAAGGTGGCGGTGTTGAAGGAGGCGTTGATGATGTCGCGGAGGTGGGGTGCGATGATGTGGTCGGCCGTGTTGAAGATGTGGTGTGGGCAGGGGTCCGTAGGGGATCCGGAGTGGATGGTGTTCATTGTGCGTGTTGTGTCTTCGGTGCTGACTGGGGTCCAGGTGCGGAGGGTGGCGGTGGGGGGCATCGGGAATAACATGTCCACACTCAAAGTACTTCATATTTCACAATACTAATTTTAAACACTTATCCTTTATGGGTTCCGGAGTAGCGTGCTACTCGCCAAAAAAGCGCTTCAACACCTCTTCAGGGATAACAAGAGCTATATGATTGCAAACCTTTCTCCCCCTTCTATCCCTCCGCTGTCGTTCTCACTCCAAATTACTGACTAATATCCACCACTCAAATTACTTTCATATTTCACCATACCAATTCACCACTAATCCTTTATGGTTTTCCGGAGTAGCGTGCTACTGCCCCCCTCCCCCAAAAAAAGGTGCTTCAACACCCCACCAGGGGTAACAAGCGCTATAAATACAACCTTTTATCCTCTTCTATCCTTCCGATATCCTTCTGAATCCAAATAGCTGACTAGCCTATCCACCACTTTAATTACTTTCATATTTCACTATACTAATTCAACACTAATCCTTTATGGGTCCCTGAGTCGCGTGCTACTCACCGAAAAAGAGCTTTGACGCCTCGTCAGGGGTAGTAAGCGCTATATAAATGCAATTACAATACAATACAATAGGAAATGCCTTTTTTGATTTGCTAATGACTTTGGGGCTGTATGACAAATTTTAAAAAAGCTTTCCAAAAAAGTGCTCTTTTTCTCCCTGTTTGCACATGGAAAGTTTCAGGGTGATCCGTAAGGCGGAGCCAAGAAAAAGGGGGGTCCCAAAATACAAAATCCCAATGCATTCTTTAGGCAGAGCTACAGCAAAAACTGCTGAAAGGAATTTGTTGTAATTCCATTCAGTAGTTTTTAGGAATTGTGGTACGAAAATATTTGTATATCTGGATGGTTGGGTCTGCGAGAGGCTATTAAGAGTTTTGCCCAAGCACCAATATAAAAATAGAGCGTTCTGATTGGACCAGGGAGCGTTTTTCTCCTTGGACCATCTTGCTCTTGTGTGAGTCATACTCCCATGAGAGCGAGATGAGTGAGTGAATGAGTATGAGCGAGGGTGTCTGAGTGGCTCTATGGATGAGTGAGTGGGTGTGTGAGTACTTGTATGTGGCTGTGAATGGGTATCTGAGTGGTTGTGTGGTTTTGTGAGTGGGTGTATGAGAGGTTGTATAGGGGTGTGAGTGGGTTTATCAGTGCTTTTGTGGATGATGTCATCAGTGATGTCATTTGAGATGTCATCAGTGATGTCACGGACCATGTCATGAGTTATTTAATATGTGAGGTCATAAGCAGTGCATTGTGGGGCGAATGTTATAGTTAGCTCAGGTAACTATAACTGCTAAATTTCACTGGAGTGAAATGTGAGGCTAACTATAACATCTCTGTAGCTTTTTTCAGTGAAAACAAAATATATATATACATATATATGTATATGTATATATATATATCCCAAGAACTCCGTTTCTGCCTCCTCATGGACAACGGATACAGACCACAGTTTCAGTGAAAATTTATTTATTTCAACACGCACAATGCCGCCATGACGCGTTTCAGCCCGACCTTGGGCCTTGATCACATTACACGGTAAGGTATCACCCTATTGGTTTATATGGTGCATTTCTAACAAGCAGTATAATTGGCACATGTGTTACAAGCAGCAAACGACATGGAAGAAAGACTACAATTTGTAGCAATACAAGTTTTGTGTAGGCTGTTAATACCAGTACAATACAAGTAAACAAATAGATTTATGCAAGAATCAAAAACAATATTAACATTCTTTAAAAGAATAATTATTCCAATAAAACTATTTCAGATTAGATAAGATTAGGCAGAACTCATGCTTGCATATATCAGATTCTGCCAAATTAAGTATGTGAATATTCTGAGATTATAAAATGCAATTCACCAAAAGTGAGAGAGAACATATTAAATATACAGTACAAAATATTAGTGTTAAAAGTGTTAAAAAACTAATTACATAAAATATCAAATGTGTACCCATCTGTAATGTCCTGAACCACCAAAATTTGCGTAAAACAGATTTTTTCGTGAGAGGAATTTCATTACATTCCTCGAGAAATCTTTCAAGCAAAATCATCATTTTAAATGCCTAAATTTTAGGATTTTCACTGGAGCCCCAGTGTTTCATTTTGGTATGCATTTGTTTGTTTGTATTATATTTGTTTAATATATTCTTTTATTATTTTCTTATGTATTTTTTTATATTTCATCTATTTCATTTTGCCTTCCATAGTAATTTATTAAAGCCGACTCCTTTGATTGCGCTCTACAACAGATCCGATTGAATACACCACAAATAGGGTTTAAGCAAAGGAATACTAGTTGGCCCAGTGTATGTCTTATTTTGTTCACCTTCTGGGCCTCTGTACCTCATGCTCTGGGTTCTATATTTACAGTTTACATAAGTACACATTTTTTCGTAATTTGAACATTTTTGGTGTATGTTCTTTTCAATGAAGCCACTTGGTGAATAGACAAGAATTCATCTGCTAGTTAGGTGAATAGAATGTAAACTATGTAGATCATAACAAAAACGTTCTCTAGTCCCTGTCCACATAAATAAATAAGCAATTTCCATGTATAAGACCATATCCTAAAAGCCACATAAATAAAATCCAAAATAGATACTAGTGTGCTTTGAATATTTAAATACATAATAAATAGATAAATAGGGAGCAAGATGGCAGCCGTCACCTCGGCTGTGTGAGGCAGCGTTTGCTCCACTGACCGCTGGACCGCAACGGACCTCGAATGAAGATCCTGCAGTGCTAAAAATATCGCTACTTTGAAGATAAGCTGAACTCAAAAGATGAACGGTTAACGGAACTCCCTAACGACTTATCTTCTGATTTGGCCTTACCTTGAAACTGACTGGGCTTTGCTGGATTGCTGGCGGACGGCTTAAAGATAGCTTCGATATCCTGACTGGCGTCCCAGGCACAACTCCTCCTTTCTAAGCACAGCGTTTGTTTTTCCTACATTTTCTACTGACCTCAGGGATGCCTCCGAAAGCTCCATCGAAGGCTCCCTCTAAGGCGGCGGCGGCTGCTGCTTTGAAGACCCGTGGCTCTGCTCGAAACGTGCAGGATATCGATACGGGGAGCTCCGGTTCTTTGCCTTCAAAAATGCGAGCGCAAGATTTGGATAAGCCTCCCACTTCACATCCCGCAGCTGCTGCTACTTTGTCTCCGATGCTTGCTAGGGGACAAACGCTACCGGATATTTTTAACAAGCTCAATACAAGAGAGAAGCCTTCGAGCCAAAATTCAGCCGCCGGTGTGTTGCCTGCTTCATGAGATACTGCTCCGGCTCCCAATGGTTTGGTCGGTAAGGAGGGGGGAGATCTGTATATATCTAATGATTCTGTGACTCCGTCTACTATGCTAATTGTGCAGGCCCCATTAAATTTTACTCAAGAGGAAATACCCCGGGTCTCCGGCTCTTTCAATGTTATATCTCCCCCGGCCCATTGCATTCTGGGTAATGTAGTCCAACTAGCTGATACATCCAAACCTGGTATCCTGGAGCTGCCTGTTGATCGATCTCATCATGCTAGGGGGTCCGAGGTCAGCGAGTCTACAGACAAGTTTTATTCTGTCTCTGATCACTCTGGCTCTGGGGAGGAGGATGACCCTGATTTTCAATGGTCTGATAATGACAGCGATGCGCCTGATTGGCGACCCAGTAAGGCGCCAAGTGATAAGGCGGCAGACACGGTACGCAAAGTACCTGGATCTAAGTCATCTTATCAGTACACTGCAAAAAACTCACAGAACGATTCTCGAGAAGGTCAATCCCAACTCGAACTACAGGAAAACTCAGGCAATAACGGAGGGGACTTATTCGATATTCCTGAAGAAATCTCCTTGGCGACAATTTATCGTACTATAATGATGCATCGAGAGGCAACTAGGCAAGAAAATATCCGCACCCAAGGGGTTTGCCGCAAGATGCAAAACTCTTTGCGCCGTGTCATTAAGTCCTCTGTTGAGACGGTTGCAAGGGTTGCGGAAGCTGAGGAAAGAATATCAGCTCTAGAAGATGCCGTTGCATCACAGAAAGATCTAACCATAGAGGTCAAAGAACAACGTAAGGATATCCTATGGAAACTATCTGATCTTGACAATCGGGCTCGAAGAAACAACCTGCGCGTCCTGGGGATTGAGGAGAATAAGGAGGGCGACGATGCTCGAAAATTCATAGTTGAACTTTTTTCAGATGCCTTCCCTGAGCTTACCCAGTGGGACTGGAATCTTCAGATACAGAGAGCGCATCGATTCCCATTTACCAGGAAAAAACAGTCCTCTTCCAACGCTGATAACTTATATCCTCGAGCTATCCTGGTGTCTTTCAACAACTTTTTGGCCCGAGAGTCCATATTCGACCTAGCCAGGCCCAATAAAAAGAGGTCTGCCAAGGGCTGCCAATTTTTTGTTCGACCGGACCTCTGTGCAGAGACAGTTGATCGCCGTTGGCACTTACGCCAGTTAATTCCTATGTTTCAGGTGAAGGGGGCCCAGGTGTTTTTGCTTTTTCCGGCAAAATTTAAAGTGATTTTCAACAATCAGACAAGATTTTTTTTGTCGGAAATACCCGCTAAGGAGTTCCTGGACTCAATTTAGTTAAACTCTCTAAGGCTTTCTCTTCTTTTTTTATTTTTCCTCATTGTTTATTTACTATCTTTGAGCAGATTATATCTTACTCTGCTTCTTAGCCTTTAGGGAATGATACTATTTATAGATATGTATTTTTGGGAAATTCCATCTGTTAAATGTTACCCAGGATCTTAGGGTCTTTCCCCCTTTTTTTTGGGTGTTTTTTTTTTTTAGGGAGGAATTGCTGGTCCAGCGGAGTGTGGGGTGACGTTCACTCAACCATCACAAGGACCTCGGTCCTGTGCTCCGAATGGGGGGAGAGGGGTGGGGGGGGCAATGGGTGGGTGGGTGGGTGGGTTCAACAGGGGGTGGGGCGGGTGGAGTGGGTGGCAGGGTGGGTGAACTGGGTGGTGCTGTGGTGGTGGGTGGAAGAGGTGATTGGAATTGTTGACATTAACTTCAGTAGGATGATTATAAATGCATGTAAGATGTCAGTTATTCGTCCATTTTTCAAGGTGAACAGGAGGAATACATTCTATAAATTTCTAAACTATTACTTAGATATATTTCTTTTTTGATCTTTTTTTTTATATACATAATTAATGACAGGCCCTAGATTGACGTGTGCAACTTGGAATATTTGCGGATTGAATGACCCCAAGAAGCGTAGGCTTTTTTATAAGTTGCTACAGATGATGCAAGTGGACCTAATCTGCCTCCAGGAAACACATATCCCTTGGGGTAGTCGCCACCATCTTAGATTTCTGGGGTACGATTTAGTGGCCTCCACTCGACAAACTTCCACCATTAGGGGTGTAGCTATTATCTCAAAAGCTCGAGTTGGACAGGTTAAAAGGATTAAGCAGGATAATTCTGGAAGATGGCTAATCGTTGAGCTGCTGGTTAACAATCGTCTGCTTTCTATCTGTTCAATTTACGCTTCTAATTTAGATGACCCGCAGGCTCTTATAGATTTAAACGTAGAATTAGCTATGTGGCCACACCCACTAATCTTCTGTGAAGACTTTAATATTAACATTCCAAGTCAGTTAGATATTACAAAGCATAGTGCTTACGTTGGGCGGAAACCTCAGGTTTATAAGGCGCTTCGTATATTACTCTCTGAACATGGATTGGCAGACGTATGGCATGTCAATCATCCAACCTATGACGGGTTTACTTTCTATTCAATACCTCACCAAAAGATGGTCCGCATCGATTTTGTTTTCATGTCTTCTGAGGTTATGGGGTCTACTAAGATTAAAATTGACCCTCGGACCATATCAGATCATAATTCCATCATTTTTAGCTTTTCATGGGATCGCCCAGTTAATCAAATTAGGTCATGGACCTTCGATAGGAAGCTATTGCTTGATAAATTATACCAGGAACGGGTGTCGGTTTGGATTCCAGAGTTCTTTGAAATCAACAGCTCTACCGCACCAGTTGGCATAGTCTGGGACACTTTTAAAGCCGCCTTGCGCGGCGAAACTAAGAGAATCGCATCCCATCGCTGGCAAGCAGAACAGCAAATTCTCAAAAGTAGAGTAGCAGCACTTCAACAAGCAGAGCTGGACTTGAGCACCAACATTCTCAGGGGTGAGGAAGTAACAACTAGCCAGAAAGCGGTTGCCCTGGCTAAGGCCAATCTTTTGGATCCTCTTTATGAGGACATAGCAGCTAAGTATTTTCAATTTCGATCTTCGATGTATGAGGTGGGTGAAGCTGCTGGAAAGGTCCTTGCAAAACGCTTACAACAAAGAGCAATAGCCAACCAAATCCTCAGGGTCAGGGATCAATCTGGCACAGTACAAGACACACCCGGTGGTGTTGTTAATACCTTCGGTGAGTTTTACTCAAAGCTATATACTGAGGAGGCAAACATAATTGAACATCAACAAACCCAATTGGAGCATTTTTTTAAACCCCTCGACACTCAGAAGGTCACTGCCGATCAGAATCTAATCCTTGTAGAACCCATTAGTTGGGAAGAAATTGTGGCTGCTATAAAATCTCTTTCTGCTGGTAAAGCAGCCGGGCCTGATCTTATTCATCTGGAATTTTATAAAACTTTTTTACATTTACTTAAGCAGCAGCTACTAGAAGTTTTTCAACTTGCCCAGATGGGGGTCATCCCTGATTCTTGGCGGCAGTCGACAATTGTAGTATTTAAGAAGAAGGGTAAGGATGAACTAAACCCAGCTTCATATCGGCCAATAGCATTAATAAATACTGACAACAAAATTTACTCAAGGATTTTAGCGTATCGGTTTGCGCAAATAATTTCTCCTCTAGTCTCTATCCGCCAACACGGGTTTATCCCTGGCAGGGACACGACTGACCATATCAGGCGGGTTATTGCCCTCTTAGATTGGGCTCAGGTGACCAATTCTCCCCTCGGGGTGATCCTGTTGGACGCCGAGAAGGCGTTCGACAGGGTCTCCTGGGGGTACTTATGGGCTGTTCTACACTGGAAGGGTATAGCACCCGAATTCATTCTAGCTTTACAAACCCTGTATATATCTCCAATTGCCAAAATCCGTATCTCAGGGAAGGAATCAAACTATTTTTCCATCAATAGGGGCACCAGACAAGGTTGCCCCTGTTCTCCTCTTCTCTTTGCCTTATTCATTGATCCCTTTCTGTCCCTGATAGAAAAATCTCAAAATATCCCTCCAATTGTAGCTCAGGGTACTGAGTATAAGGCATTGGCATATGCCGATGATATAGTCGTACTAACAGATAATGTTGCTGACTCTTTTCTGGCATTGGAGACTCTAGCAGTTCAATTTGGCTCAATCTCGGGTTATAAGCTAAACATCGCAAAAACACAAATCTTACAAACATCAGCTATGCCAATATCTCAGGTTCCCATTAGCACACAGGCAACATACTTGGGCATCCAGATCTCGGTCGAAGTCGATCAGATCCCTGACCTGAACTATTCTCCTGTTATTGATCTGCTTCACAATAAGTTAGAACGCTTGAATCATCTCCATCTTTCTCTATATGGGCGCTGCAATGTCCTTAAAATGCTCGTTCTCCCTAAATGTATATATTTATTTAGATCCATTCCATTATTAATTTCTAATTCTATCCTAACAAGAGCTCAAAGGATCTGTCAAACATTTTTATGGGCATACCGCAAGCCAAGAAGAGCTATTAAATGGATTTGCCTTCCGCAGGACCGAGGAGGCTGGTCTGTTCCGAATTTAGTCAATTACTACTGGGCAACTATGATCCAGCAATTTGTTTTCCCGTTATCAGATGCGACTACTGAGATTCCACTATACTTGGCGCCATCAATATATTCAATTGCATTAGGAGATGCCACAAAAGGAATACTAACACGCATCCTCGAGCCAAGCTATTTTAAAAAAACGAGATTTAAGGTTGCATGGGCTCTATTTACGATCTGGCAAAAAATACGCCGTCTTTTTTCCATCCCTCAGCTTAATTACTATACGCCATTAAATGCCTCTGGATTACTCCCAGCAATATTTCAAGAGGGTGTAGTCTCCACCTGGGCTTCTCAGGGCCTGAGGGAAATAGGAGACTTCGCTGATTCCGGCCGGATGGCCTCTTTCCTGTTTTTAAAATATAAGTTTCAATTGCAGGCTAATCATTTTTTCAAATACTTACAAATCAGAAGTTTTTTAGATAAACAATCTCTGACGAACCTAATTCTGTTTGATAAAATTCTAATTATTGAATTAATTAAAAAGAAAGCAAAAATTGGGACTTTATATCAAACCCTCCAATCTCAATATCCAGATGATTTATCTGATCATAATAATAAGTGGGCAGCTAAATTTGGAGTACCCTCCATCGACTTAAAATTTCCATTGATGCTAGCCAGGACCGTTTTGGTCTCTGGCACTCTTCTTACTCAAAGTTATATGGCTATGTTTAATTTGTACTATACTCCGGCAAAACTGGCTAGATGGGGGACCACTATCGGGGGTAAAAGCTCATTCTGTGCAAGATGTAAACTTTCATCTGCCGATTCCCTTCATATGTTTTTCAATTGCCCCGAATTGTCTCTTTTTTTCAATCAAATTGAAACCTTTCTCACACAGATCACTCAATCTTCAATTAAAATTACTGCAGAAATGGTAATTACTGGTTATCAGTACTCTATGACTTCTCAGAGATCAAGATATACGCATTCATTTTTGTTTATTGCAATGGCAATGGTTAGACTCTGTATCACCTCCCTTTGGATAAATCCTGAATCTCCTACTTTTTTTCATTGGCAGGCCAGGATGCTGGCATGGTTTAAATTAGAAACTGCTGTACAAAAGTTCAAAGGAAAAAGACGACACTTAATTGCTTCTAAGAACTGGGCTCCTTTCCAAGAATGGTTACAAAGTTAATGATTATATGTTAATAGGAGTCTGTCTTTAGGTTTTTTTTTTTGTCGACAATGTTTTCCTGCTGTATAATTCTTTATTGATTTCTTGTTTGTATGATTATGTTTTATTGTCAATTCCTCTCCCACCACCACGGGAGGTATGCATTTAAAAAATCAAATAAAAAATAAAAATAAATAAATAAATAAATAAATAGATAAATATATGTGGGTGGACCACTAAAACATCAATAAATAATCAATAAATACACCTAAAATTCCTAAAAAGATTTTTGTATATACAATCATTGTATTGTGAATCTTGTAAAGTCAAATATCAGTGGATTAACATATTATGAGGGTTCTTATAAACATGTAAAGAGATCTTCTGTTGCATTTAAACCTGATGGGTGTTTGGTATTGAGCTCCAGAATATATCTTGTTTCCAACTGGCGTAATCTATGGTCCCTATCACCACCTCTTCTGCTAGCTGGAATAGAGTCAATAACAAAATACCTGAGATCGCTGCTTCTAGAGCCGTGCTTTGCTTTGAAGTGCCGGGCAACTGGATATGTATATATATATATATATATATATATATTCACTGAAAAAAACATAGGTTTCAGGGGTGTTATAGTTAGCTGGACTTTTCACTTGTACTAAACCATTGAAATTCCCCCGTTATAGTTAGTTCAGCTAACTATAACTCGCGCGCCCGCAATGCACTGCTGATGACGTCACATATTACATCACTCATGACATGGTCAGTGACATCACTGATGACATCACTGATGACATCTCAAATGACATCACTGATGACATCATCCAGTGAATGTGTGTTTTTCTGAAAATTAAATATGTTTTATATATGTATATCTCAAGGTCGATGGAAGAATAAATGGGTATATAAGTGTCTAAATGGATGATTTGTTTTTGAAAAATTGATTGTGTAACTGACTGATTAAGTGTATCATAGTGAATACATGGCTTAGTGAGGAATGTTTAAATATGTAAATATCTGTATCAGTCTCTCACTTTGTGTATAAGTGGCTGCATGGGTTGGTGAGTAGCTACATGGGTGTCTATATAGGTTATTAGTTGTTTTTTTGAGTATCAGTCTGAGTGTCTGCATGGTTCAGTGGGGGTATTACGTAGTGCATAGGTGCATGAATGAGTGACTCACTGTTTGTATGTGTTGAAGACAGCATGTGTGCAGGACTGTATGGGTGGATGAGGGTGTGTATGGGTGTGTTAGTGAGTGAATGACTGTCTCAATAGTGTCTTTATGAGTAACTACATATGTTTTAAACTAGTATATGTGACTATTGGTGTATATAACTGAGTATATGTGAGAGTGAGAGATTGAAAGAGTTCCTGTATGAATAAGTATGTGTTTCTATAAGTGATTGTTTAAAAGACTAAGTATGTGTAAGTTTCCATAGAAGTAAGTGTGGTGGTGTGTGTATAACTGTATATGCAAGTAAATGTATGTTTGATTCTTTATTAGCATGAGTGACTATGTGTGTGAGTAACTCTATGGATGAGTGGCATTGTGTAACAGGATGTATAGGTGTATGAGTACATATGATGAGTGAGTACATGTATGAGTGACTGTATAGGACTGTTGGTGAATGAGTGGATGTGTATGTGGATCTTAGAATTACTGAAGAGGTTGTTGTAACTGGTATTGATATGTCCATTGTTTTGAAAATTTTTGTCTCTATTTTTGAATGTGTGTATCAAAGGTTATATTAGGGTGAGAGGAGGTCTGCCACTCTACCACAAGGATGATGTCATCAGTGATGTCATCAGTGATGTCATTTGAGATGTCATCAGTGATGTCATGAGTGATGTCACTGACCATGTCATGAGTGATGTAATATGTGAGATCATCAGCAGTGGATTGCGGGCGCGCGAGTTATAGTTAGCTGAACTAACTATAACGGGGGAATTTCAATGGTTTTGTACAAGTGAAAAGTCCAGCTAACTATAACACCCCTGAAACCTATGTTTTTTTCAGTGAATTTCTGAGGTTTTTTAAATGCTCATTCCTAACTATAACGTGCCTGAAACCTATGGTTTTTTCTGTGAATTTCAAAGGTTTTTTAAATGCTAATTTCTAACTATGCCTACAGAGATAGGACATCTGAAGAAAGAAGAAAAAATGCAGAAAGAAGCAACAGAAGTCCTCAAAGACGAAGAAAAGTGCAGGAAGAAGGATAACGTGCAGAAAGAACAAAAAGAAGAGCAGAAAGAAGCCTTGTTGTAAAATCATCCTGTACCCTCAACTTTTTCAGACGGATACTGGTGGTAACTGAGTCTGACTAACCAGTCCTAGAGCCAGTGCTATGTTAAAAGACACTTAGAATACAGTGAAAACACCTACATACACTAGGGAACATTATGCGTTGGGGTCCCCCTGTGATTAGCAATCAGTCCTTAGCACACGCCCTTTTCTATCAAACAACAAGTTATTTCGTGTTTCCACAATGACAGTACAAATTCGTAGGTAAAGAAATAGATTAGTCTCCTCTTATGGGTGGTTCTTTATTCATTAGGTGTCTTCCGTGCGATACACAACATCCAGCCGACACGTGTTTCGTCGCAACAGGGGAAATTAGTCCCGCGACTTTTTCAAGGCTGTGTTACAAAAGAAAATTAAGAACCTATATAGTACATAACTTGAAAACATGTACTTAGTGGCAATGCCAAAGCAACTTGGTGGTGAAACTCAAGAACCGGCTACAAGCGGGTGAGCAAGTCGTCCATTATAAACACTATGCATTGATAAGTTTAACGTTTCTTGTGTACAGAAATCTTAGTAAACATAAACTAAATATGATTCTAATAGGATGGAGAGAGCTGGATAACCGTGCTGAGGTGGGGAAATACGCTAAAAGAAAATCAAAGCTAGTCGTAATTTGAAGTGGCAAACGTGAACAGTTTCGTGGTGTGATGTGGCTAGGTTCATTATAGTGTATTTAGAAACCGGACGTGGTGCGTCTATATGTGTGGTCATGCAACGAAATTTAGTGTGCCATGTGTCAGTGAAATCAGACCGTGACGGTGAATTCTGGTGTTGTACGGTCATAGCTACCTATTCTTTGTTCGTTTGAGTATTCCTGAAAAAATGATACAAATAACCTTATTTAGTACTCGTAAACAGGACTCAGAAATTCCAGGACCAAAATAAACATAGGCAGTGTTCGTTAAAGATGAAACACCTACTTATTAAGTGGTGATAATTCCAAACCACCTATGGTTTCAGTAGTGGTGGCGTCAAAATTCCTCTGTAATTGTTCAGTGGTCAGGTGCAATTAAATTCTATTTCCAGTACTGTAAAAAGTAAATTAAAACAGTAAATTAACCTATATCATATATTGCATCTTGATTTTAACGTCAAAGTGCGGTGTCTTAACTTAACGCTAAATGCTCAGCTTGAATCTAAATATTATAAATATTGACAAACGAAAATACGCTGGTCTTGTAATCGTCAAAGCGTTTTTTCTCGTATGGTGGCTAAGTAGTTATTGAGCGCAAAATCATGCGCAGGCTCAGAAATGAAACGAAAAGCCATCAGCGGCTAATTTGACCGTTATCGGAAAGAATCTTAAAGTTATACACGTCCTGTTATTTAGAAAGTTATTAAACGTAATAGAAAAGTTACGTATGTCCCCATGTGAAGGGCGTGGATGTTGAGTATAAATAAGCCCTGGTAACTGTCTGTCCCCACGTTTAGGTGTGCCTGATTATTTTTGAGAATAACGTAAGTCCCCAAATTGTGCTTAAACGGCTCTGATGGTACAGCCTGGCATTAATCAAGTCATGTCCAGAAACCCGAAATGTATACCGGGTGAGCTTTCTACATTGTCCTCACAGCGCGCTGGGTCAAAGTTACTAGTTAACTGAAAACGCTTGTGTGGCGTGTACTACGCTTACCTTATTAGGCTGAAAAACGAGCCGGAATACTGCCCGTCACTGGTTTCCCTTTCGAAGTGTTCACATGCGAGTGGCTTACCTGGTGATTATATTTCCGGTTTCGGAACGTGAAACGTGATCACGTGACTTGTTTCATTGCGTGCCTCTTCTCATGCAGTGAATGGAAAAGGGACTAAGGTGAAGTGGCTATTAATTCGGCCATCTTGGAGCTATGTTTAGTATCCTAGTATTAACGCTAATACCTATTGCATAGATCTCTCCAGCTATTAAAAACAGTACAAGATGATCAAAAATTCTAGCAAGTAACAGATAATTCAAACATTGTTAAGATAAGGCATATTGTAAATACATCTATAACGTGAATATCCATGGGTAAATTGACATCATGTGTTCCACAACTGTGATCAGAAAAGAACGTTGCAAATTGGAAAAACATACAATTCTAATATAATGTATACAGTAACATATCTATAGATAAATATAACATGTGACATTAATCGTTTGGGTTATTAATACTACTCCTATCCGTGTGTAGTAGTGATGTGGGTAGAATAACCCAATGATTTGTAGTGTAATAAGTCATGGCAAAAAAGGAACTATGAATAGGACTGTGTATACGGTAACTAGAATATAAGTACTAAGGGTCTCATCTGCCTAAGAAGTAGTGTAGTTCATGGTCAATGTTAAGACCATGTTCCACACTACGCATTTTTAAAATCCATTGGGCCTCTCTTTGTCTTAGTGTCAGTTCTCTGTTTCCTCCTCTTGGACTAATTGGGACATGTTCTATTCCATAGAATTTGAATATGCGATTGCCTGTTTGTGCATTGCAAGTAGACATGTGCGCAGCTAGTGGGTATCTCATGTCTACTTGTTTGATCGCTCTGGTATGTTCCCCTATGCGGTCCCGCAAGGGTCTAATTGTGCTACCAATGTAGTATTTGTCACATTTGCATTGTATTATATATACAACAAATTTGGTTAGACAGTTAATGTTAGAGTTTATTTTGTATTTTCTTCCCTCTGGTCCCAAAAATTCAGTCTTACGATCATCAGCCCATTTGCATGAGCTACAGTGACCGCATGTGTAGAAGCCACATGAATGTTGGCTAAGCCAATTAGTCTTGCCTACTGTTTTTGGATAGCTAGGACTCAGTAGGTTCCTCAGTGAGACCCCCCTCCTGTATGTTATGGTTGGTTTGTCTGTAATGAACTCCCTGAGGGTATTGTCTGCCTTTAGTAAGTGCCAGTGTCTATTGAGGATCCTTTTTAGAACTACCGACCAGTTGTTGTACCCAGTAATCAATCTAATCCTTTGATCATTAACATCCTGTTTGGGTTTTTCTTTCAATGTTTCGAGTTGGGTCATTTTATCTATTCTTTCTTCCGCTTTTTTAAGTAAGGGTTTACTGTAGCCCCTCCTTTTGAACCTTGATATTATTCCTTTCTTATGTGTATGGAATTCATCATCCCTACTACAATTACGTCTGGTTCTAGTCAGTTCTCCAAATGGAATAGAACGTATCTGGTGATAGGGATGTGCACTGCTGGCGTGCAACAGAGAATTACATGCTGTTGCCTTGCGGTACAGTCTACTCTCAATTTTGCTGTTGTAAATATATAGTTCCACGTCTAGAAATGATATGTGTGTTTTACTGTGTTCCATGGTGAATCTAATATTACAATCATTATTGTTCAGAAATTCAAAGAAACTTAAGAGTTTGGTATTTGTCCCTGTCCAGATCATGATACAGTCGTCAATATAACGACCCCAAAATAAAATAGAGTCGTTATATTCAGCACCCAATGGGCCCCAGATTCTCGTCTCCTCGAACCAACCCATAAAGAGGTTGGCATACGAGGGAGAAAATCTGGAGCCCATCGCTACTCCCTGTGTCTGTCTAAACCATTGTTGTTTGAAAAGAAACACATTGTTGTCCAAAATAAGTTCTATCATCTCAATGAGCATTTCTGTATGGTTCCAGGAGCTCGCTGCCCTTCTGTTCAACATCCTTTTGACAGCTCTAATGCCAATATCCCTTTTTATACTGGTGTACAAAGCGGTTACATCCAGTGTGACCATAGTCATGTTGTCTTCCCAGTTTAGGTCAGCTAAGATACTCAGAATATGTTTAGTGTCCCTTATGTATGAAGCTAAGTTGGTTACTAAAGGCTTCAGAAAGATGTCTACATATTCAGATATCCTTTCTGTCGGCCCACCTATCAAACAGGCAATCGCATATTCAAATTCTATGGAATAGAACATGTCCCAATTAGTCCAAGAGGAGGAAACAGAGAACTGACACTAAGACAAAGAGAGGCCCAATGGATTTTAAAAATGCGTAGTGTGGAACATGGTCTTAACATTGACCATGAACTACACTACTTCTGCAGCGCAGCTCCCTGGCACATACTGGAGATGCCTGTTGGGCTAGTTGGCCCTCAGGGACCCTCAGTATTAAAGAGGAATTAATTCCCCAACTTACAACTCGCCAGGGGGCGTGTTTGCAGAGTGCTGCAAGGAGGGGGCGTGGCCTCCGGCACGATGCCAGTCTTTTATTTATTTTAATTTTTTAAGAAGGGGGGCTGTGTGGTTCCCCTTCTTATTCTAATTTATTGGCCCTGATGACCCCATCCCCCAGGGCCTGTCTCCTAATTATATTTTTTTGACCCCAATCCCCAGGGCCGGCCACTGTTTTTTATTATTTTAAAAAAATATATATTTATAGACACACCTAGGACATGCTGGACAAACCGTACGTACCTATCACCATGACGATTTGCGTGATATTCATTAAAAGGCGACTATGCATACAATGAATCCACGTGGAATGTATTTACACCACTAGTGAAGCTCTGACATGTCTGATGCCCTACCGTGCCTAATCCCGGTATACACCCTTGTCGTTTATTTATACAAACATGGGTAGCTATTGACGGGCACATTTAATACACATGCACACCAAGCCATTCAAAGGGGATTCGACAAAAATTCGACCAAAACTATGCAAGAAACCCCCCTCACGGTTAATAAAGCACACATCCACTGCCGGATGTGTAATACTTTTTATTTTACTCTCAGGAAAGGGGACGAACTTCACTTGAGAGTCACAGCGCGCTCCTGGCAGAGCCCAATGCTGTGTTACACCCACCATTGCCTGCTGAGTGCCACACACCTCTGTGTTGTATTCCACTAGCTAGTGCATATGCTATGACACTCTCTAGCCCATGTGGACTGTAACACCACCCCGTGAATATGTCATGCCACACTTGTCTTCGCACGGGTTATATTGCCCCATCTAACGTGCCTTCCTCGATGCCTATGTTATAACGCACAGTGCTATGCCATACATATTACAATCTGGGATCCATATCTTTGTCACAGTGCATATGCAACGTTACACTCCCCAGCACATATTTTATATTACAACTTTAGAGACTAGTTAGGTTACACAACACTGCCCTGTGCATATTACACTCCAAGGCGCATATCGCATAGCACGCGCTAGTGCCTGTGCTATCTCGCGCTCTCCAATGAATCTGTCATTGCGCACAATGTATTGCATATTATATTTCACGCCCGGTTCATCTTATATCACACTTTTTGGTGCATAGTTTATACCATGCACTATATCTAGTTTTCATTTTCAATCGTGCTCTCAGGACTATGTTCTATATAACACTGTGTTCACCTACACTTTTCACAGGCATTACATTTTGCGTTAGGGGGTGGAGGGTCAGGGGGTGTTTCTGCCAAGTGAGCCCGGAGTCACAGTCACAAATGTCCTCTTCTTCCTGAATAAAAGTGAGATTATGCTGCATACTTGTTCATAGTTTAAGTAGTTCGCACAGACACACGTTTTAAAAACAATAAAGTTCCTAATACCCGCCTTCTCTGAACAGTTAGCTTGCTGCCCCATCCCCCTCCTCCCTATCCTCTGTTGTGTCAATCCATGGACTAGCCTCCTCCCTCCTGCCATGCATGGTCTGATGTGCTGCCACTGCCCTCAATTTAGTATGATGTACCAGTCCACTCCTCCTGCCCTCCATTGCCCAACTCTATGCCCCATCATTGACCTCCTGCTTAAACTCTGTGCTTAGCTTGCTGCCCCTATTCTCCTTCCCCCTGCCCTCCGATGTCTTTGTGCATGCCCCTGCTCCATCCTTTTTGCCCACCATGTTCCATGGACCTGCCACTCCTATCTACTCTGAGTGTTCTGTTGAGCTGCCACTCCCCTCCCACCTGCCTAGCATTGTCAGATGACTGTAACCTGTCCCTGCCACCTCCACCCTGCCTGTCCACATGCCATGCCCCTATCCTCTTCCTCCTGCCCTACATGGTCCATTGTACTGCCACACCCTTCTTCCCACCTTGGTCTGTTGTGCTGCAACTGCTCCTCCTGCCTGCCCGTGCGGTCTGTTGTGAGGCCCCTTCCCCTGAACTTTCTTGTCTGTGCACAGGTCCTGACCCTCCCTTCTATCCTCCATCGTCCTTTGTGCATGCCCCTGCACCCTCCTTCTTGCCCATCATAGCCATTGTGCTGCCACTAACCCTCCCACTTGCCATGCATGGTCTTCTGTGCTGCCATGGCCCCTCCCACCTTCCCTGTGTGGTCAGTTAGCTGCCCCTGAACCCCTCCCACCTTCCCTCCATGGTCTGTGTGTATGCCATCACAGTCTCACTGTTGCTCTTCATGGTGTGTCTTGCTTCTAGTGCCCATCCTGCCTGACCTCCATGGCTATCTTGCTGCTCCTGCCCTGCCCCCTTGCCCCCAGCCCTCTGTTTACATGTGCAGACCCCTACCCCCTCCCTCCTGGCTTGTCTGTTCCATTGTAATGCCCCTGATCCATCCCTCCTGCCCTTTATGGTCTGTTATGCTGCAGCTTTCTCTCCTGTCTGTCCATTATGGTCAGCTAGCTACCATTGCCTCTTGCCCCTCTGTTCTCTGTTGTCCATGTGCATGGTCCTGTCCCCTCCCTCTTGCTTTCTATGGATTGTTGTGCTGCACTCCCATCCCGCATGCCCTGTGTGGTGTATTGTGCTGCTGCAAACCCTGATGCCTGCCCTGCAGGGTCAGTTTGGTGCACCTCTCCATGTCCCTCCTGTCCTCTGTTATCCAAGTCCATGTCCCTACCCCATTTCCTTCCATGATCCAATGTACCATACTTGCGAACATTTTGAACTTGGTAAGAGGGAGATTTTGAAAAAAAACTGGGGTATTGATTTTCCCCTTTGAGTTACATTGAAAAAGAGGAGATTGTAGACAGGAGACAGATCAAATAAAGCCCATTTGAGCTTAAAAACATTGGACGTTTCCTGGCTGAATCGGGTCTGTTGGCATGTATGGTTGTACTACCACTGCCTCTTCCTTCTGCCCACAATGGTCTATTATTTTGCCACAGCTTCTCTTGCCAGTCCTGTAGTGTTGGTTTGTTGCCCCTGCCCCCCTTTCCACTGCCCTCCATAGTCTGTTGTGCTGCCACGGCCCTTCCTGCCTGCTCAGAGCGGTTAAATTGTTGCCTTTGCACACTCCTACCTGCCTTCAATTTTCAGAGTCCGTGCCCCTGGCCTCTGCCTCTCAACAGTATCCTAATGAACAACTAGATTGCTAACATTCTATATTTATTACAAAAGAGTGGAACGCCTGACGTCATCTTGATGTAATCAAAACTGTAATACCTAGAGCATTTCCTTTAGAAATTACATATATGAGAGGGTCTTATTGGCATCAAAATTATGGTTAGTGCTCTAAAAGACTAAAATAAGGACATATTTTCTGAGTTTTCAAATAGCGACAAAGCACTTTTAAATTATTTGTTATCTTTATGTTTTTTTATCCAGTTGACCACTTGATTAAATGTTGCACTTAGGGGAGAGGATGTGGTGTTACTTCCAGAACTGCAGACTTTGCAACTGGGGAACCAGGTTGGAGTTTCTGCTTCAGCTCGACATTCTGTGATTCTGGTCAAATCACTTAGTCTCCCCATGTCTACAACCAAAATGAATTTGTTCTTGTGTGATGTAACCAATGCTCATGTAAAGCACTCCAATACCTGACAAGTCTGCACTATATAACACTGCAAAAACACAAAATAATAAGTGTTTTGCACACTTCTGTCATTGGGCTATATTTGGGCTACATCTGGGTGATTTTGGGCTACATTCGGGCTCTCTTGTCTCCGGTGGCCATCTTGGGAGATTTATTTGTTATGAAGTTTCCTAATTTCCTTATGTACTGCAGTCTCCTCAGTAGGAAATGCTTTCAGTTTTTTACTTTGATTCCATCATGAAGGTATTCAGATATGTCACACATTTGCCATAAATTCTGAATGTTAGCACTCTAGTTGCTCATTAGATCACTGTAGTAAAACTACTGTTCACCATGGAAGTCTGCTCCTGGTATTAAAAGTGCATGTTTCAGTCTGCATGTCAGAATTTTTTAATGAAATAGAAGAGGATTTGAGAAGTCACTCAAAATGTGCCCTCATTTTCTTTCTTCAGCATTAATCATAATTTCTATGGCAAAATGAACCCCCTCATTGTGTTCCTTTTTAAATTAAATGTTTTAAGTGTTACCAGTTTATTCCAATCAAGATGGCTTCAGGTGTGCCATACTTTTGTCATAATGAAGACAGTAAGCGCTCTATTTGTTTTTAAGAACACTCTGGGACATTCTGTCATTGGGCTATACTTGGGCTACATCTGGGTGATATTTGGGCTACATTTGGGCTCTTTTGTCTCTGGTGGCCATCTTGGGAGACTTATTTGTTAGGAAGTTTCCTAATTTCCTCATTTACTGCAGTCTCCTCAGTAGGAAATACTTTCAGTTTTTTACTTTGATTCCATTAAGAAGGCATTCAGATGTGTCACACATTTGCCATAAATTCAGAATGTTAGCACTCTTTTTGCTCATTAGATCACTGTAGTAAAGCTACTGCTCACCAGGGAAAACTGCTGCTGGTATTGAAAGTGCATGTTTCAGTCTGCATGTCAGAATTTTTTGATGAAATAGAAGAGGATTTGAGAAGTCACTCAAAATGTGCCCTAATTTTTCTTTCTGCAGCACTAATCATACTTTTTATGGAAAAATGAACCCCCTCATTTTGTTCCTTTTTAAATTAAATGTTTTAAGAGTTACCACTTTAATCCAAGCAAGATGGCTTCAGGTGTGCCATACGTTTATCATAAGTAGGACTGTTAGCGCTCTAGTTGTTCTTTGGAACACTCTGGGAAGCTGCAGTAGAACACAAAGGAATCAACTGACAGTCTCTTCCCTTTTTGGATGTACATGTTTTACTGAGAATGTCAGACTTCATTCTCACATGACTGAGAAAGATAATGTGAATTTACAGAAAATATGCTCTCAGTTTAGCTTATAGATCACCTTCCAAACTTCTGTGGGAAAAGCATGAGAAAATATTTTTCTCTCAATCATGATATCCCAGCAGAAGGCTTTTTCACATGGTGAAATCACCTTAGAACATACCACAATTCCTAAAATGAGTATGGTACCATCAACAAATGATTTATAATGTAACTAAAGTCTTAAAACCTTCTATTAACTGCAATGCTTTTTAATGAGGTGCTATCATGTATATTGGTCCCAAGATGGCTGCCAACACTTCTTGGATGAAGTGCTGACAGCCAATCAGATCTCAGGATGAGATGTGTGGTTAGGCTCCGCCCACATATATATATGATTTTACTTTTGATTTTCTCAGGAACTACTGAACAGATTGACTCCATATATGCAAAAGGCACATCCCTGAGCTGAGGACTACCTCTCTGCCAAATTTCAAGTAATTCTGTTCAGCCGTTCGGGCTGTACCTTGGACTAAAGGTCCCTATAGAAAATTGCATGGGGAAAATGCGTGTTGGGACCCCCCTTTTTTCTCAGCCCCCGCTTGACGAATCCCCTCGAGACTTTCAGGGTAGGAGCGGAGCAGAGCGCCCCACCTATTTTGAAAATTTCGCGAGGATTCGTCAACCGGCGCCAAAGTTATTCCAAATAGAATGTTGTGGATTTCCTATGGAAACACGGTCCTAACTATAACTATCTACTGGCGACCGCCAGTAGATAATATATATACGACATGGTGTTTGCCAGTAGGTAGTTATTGCTAGGACCAAACTTTCCATAGGTAAGGGGGCTGAGAAAAAAGGGGGGTTCCCAATACACACTTTCTCCATGTTGTGTATGGGGATTTCTTTTTCTTTAACACTACTACAGCCCGAACTGCTGAACTGAATTACATGAAATTTGGCAGGAAGCTTGATGTTGGTTCAGGAAGCGTGCTTTTTGTGACTTGATGTAAATCTGTTCAGTAGTTTTTCAGATATCTAACTTAAAAAAATATAAATATCTGGGGATGCGAATACTTGCAGTGGACTTGCGAATCCTACTAAAATTTGATTGGCTGCCAACACTTCAACCAGGAAGTGTTGGCAGCCATCTTGGGACTCTGCTTGAAGCCGAGTCCTACAAAAAGAGATAAAAAAAGAAAAGCGGCCAGGAGAGGAACACCGTGAGCCCCTGACTGTGGATTAGGGGTCTCCCAAAGACGCCGACATGGCTAACAAGCACTTTGTTTCTGAAAATCATAGAAACTTGTGGGCGGATCTGTGAATTTTTTCCAGGATTAAAAAAAAACTCGGTCTCCTGCTTTCAGTTTACTTGGCCCTTGGGTGGCTTAGGTCCCGGGTGATTTGGGGACTGAAAATGGAGGGGGACTCATGGGGCCCCCCTCCTGGAGCTTAAAGTAGCCCTGGATATTGCCACCTACCCAGGGCTTTATTACGAATCAGTGTGGGAGAGCCACACAGACCATTCTGCTGCCCCTGGGACCACCACCTTCCTGGGGCTTTACTTGTATATAGTACAGGGGGCAGCACAGACCCCCGCTGCCCCGGGACCAGCACCTGCCCGTGGCTTCAATAAAATTCAGTGTGGGGGTCCCTGTGGCCAAAATCGACCCAGGGAAGGGAGGCCAGGTGGCCCCTCCTTCCTTTCATATAAGAAAAAAGAAACTCTGGGCCCCAGGTGTGGGGTTCCCTGGGCTATAATCGGCTAGGGAGGGGGGCCATACAGCCACCTCCCCATTTCATAAAAGATTGACCCAAGGGGGCCGGGGGTCCCCGTTGCTGAAATCGGCCCAGGGAAGGGGGGCTAGGCAGCCCTCCTTCCCTAAAAAATAATAAATAAAAAACCTCTGGAAAGTTTCTTGAGGTCACGCTCCCTTTACCATCACTCTACAAATGGGCGTCTAGGTGCAGTGGTGGTTGGGGAATGAAGTCCCGTCTCTTGCTAAAACTGAATGAATTTGCTGTTGCACTTTACTTACAGGGATACAGCTGAGTATTTTTACCTTTTTAGTCAGGCTTCTTTTAATTTAAAGGGGGGCTCTAGTCCTTTACGTTGGAAGTGAGGGTCATTTTTAGCGTCCCTCTTCAGGGCCTGAACGTCGAAGGGGCACCATTTTGATTAGTGTACACTCTAGTGGTCTGGCCCACATGCTGATAATGAGAGCAGCGGCGCAGATGCGGTGAGGCTCTCTGCACCGCTCCTGCTAAAACGGTATACATTTGTTTGAATTTGCTGTTGCACTTTACTTACCGAGTTACAGTGGAATATTTTTTAATTTTTAGTCAGTCAGGCATAATTTAAAGGGATGATGAATGTCCTTAAGGGCCAACTACCTCAACTGTTACCTCCAGTAAGTCTCACATAAGGGATATTGTGTCAAAAATATCGGGACAGGAATAGAAAAGGTAAAAATTATAATTTTTAGTGTTCTTTTTAATATTGGTGTAAAAAATATCCATGTAGAAAATATCATTGTATGTAATATCATTTGTAAGCGTTAATTAGTATGTAATATATTGTACTGTGTTTGATTGTATGTGCTTATTATTTTTTAATTTGTTTTTCAGTAATATTTTGTTTTACTTATGAATTTGTTGAATTTGTTAATTTTAGCTGTATTAATGCATATAATTAATTGTTGAATTTTTTTTTAGTTGAGGGATATTGGTTCTCTAGGGGATAAGGGTGGAGAAATGAAAAATTATTTATATGTTTTAAATTTATATCATAAGGTAATATTGTTAAAGATATGCAAATTAAAAATGTATAATTTTTTAATTATGTTTATTATATTAATATTTCAATTCAATGTTAATTAGGATATACATTGATGGTCTTAACTTTTCTAAAATAAGAAAATATTAAATATTATAAAAGGTTAAACACATATAAACATTTTTTAATTAAGTAGAATAGTTTGTAAATAGATTGTTAAAATTAAAAAATGTACATTTAAAAAAATACAATTGTATAAAAAATGTTTAAATTAATTTTAGCATTGTTAAATTTTTTACATGTTTTAAAATATAACATTTATATACATATTTTTAAATTGTATGATTGTTTATTGAAAAAAAGTAGATTTGGCATGTTCGTTCAGAGTTGTGTCATAGTTTTTGAGGACTTTGGTACGTCACCATTTATTTAATATTATGATTTTGGCTATGATTTCTAAGTAATGTACTCCTTTGTTATTTATTAAGAGTTTGGCTTTAAAATGTAGCAGGTTGAACATTCTTTTAGTTTGTTTGCTAAGTTTAGGGCTACTTTGTCTAACAGATTGCTCCATTCATAGTTCTTGGTAGCTTTGCTGTTTTTTCTAATGCTTCGATAAATATGTATAATGTAGGTTGAGTTCTTCCCAGTGTAGATTGGAAGGCATTGTGCCATTCTTCCACTGTGTTGTTTGCTTTGGCTTCTTGTGTCATGGTATTTGGAATTTGGGTTGGTCGTCTGTGTCTGGATGACGCATTTGGTCAACCCAAGTGTCTTCAAAATAGTCCATTAGAGGACTAGGTTTGTCTTCATTTTGTTAGTAGATAGGGCTTTCTATTAGTAAATTGTAATGGCGGGCTACCTTTGTGACAGGGTCATAAGCTAGTGCTATCATTGTTTTATTTCAAAGGCAAATTGGCTGTTTTAAGAATTTTCTACACTATGGGGCACATGCATCAATCAGTTTTGTTTTCTCATATCTCTCTGCGAATTGGCCCATTTGCGATCACAAAAAATGCTTTTTAGATGTAGCAAACCCCAATTTGCAATTCGGTGACCTGTGAATAATAGTTCTACTTAACGAATAGAGCATCATTGTGTCTAATCTTATCCTGCAAATACATCATGATTTCAATTTTCGAAAATCAGCAATAATATCGTATGCACTCTAAAATAAATTACGAATGCAGAAAACAAATGCATTTGCAGGATAAGATTAGACACAATGATGCTCTATTCGTTAAGTAGAACTATTATTCACGCAGTGTCATGGCATTAACGTGCTTGCATTCTGTTACATATGCGACATTTCAAAATGGCCACTTCATTGGTACCTATATTGTGCTATGTTTGTAAGAGAAGTCCGCTTTTTCTTTTTAGTATTTACTATCATGTTGTATTTAAAATTGGCGCAATGTCGATTTCACGAGCGTGACAAAGCCGTAATGGTGAAACGCGTCGTTCTACTTGCCTGATTAAAGGATTTACTTTCTACGGAGTGTCCGAGTGTTTCCTTGGTAGTAAGGGGACAGTGTGGAGAGTGTTTAAGGAGTTCCGGTATCCTTACTCGGACCGCCCGTGACAGCCCTTGGTTCCGTACCGGAGTTGGTGGAGTGAATATATATATATATGTATATATATATATATATATTACCTACTGGCGGTTGCCAGTCGGTGGACGAATCTTCGCGAAAATTTCAAAACTCATGGGGTGCTCCGGTCAGCTCCTATCTTTAAAGTTTCGGGGTGATTCTGCAAGCGGGGGCCGAGAAAAAAGGGGGGTCCCAAAACGTGTTTTCTCCATGTTAATTCTCATAGGAAACTTTAGACACGGCTACAGCCCGAACTGCTGAATGGAATTACACCAAATTTGGCAAAAAGGTAGCCCTTGGTTCAGAAAGATCCCGTTTTGTTAAATGGTGTATATCTGTTCAGTAGTTCATGAGAAATTAGAAAAAGAAAAAGTTTCAATATCTGGGCGGAGCCTAATGACATATCTCATTGTGAGATCTGATTGGCTGTCAGCACTTCATCCTGGAATTGGTGGCAGCCATCTTGGGACCAATATACATGATAGTACCCCATTGAAATGCATTGTAGTGAACCGAAGATTTTGAGGGTTACCAAAAGGAGAACTATAAAGATTGATAACAGATTTAGTTACATTAGAATTCATTTGTTGATGGTACCATACTAATTTCAGGAATTGTGGTGTGTTCTAAGGTGATTTTACCCTGTGAAAAACCCTTCTGCTGGGATATCATGAATCATGTTTGAGAGAAAACTGAAGCTAAAATGAGAGCATATTTTCTGTAAATTCACATTATCTTTCTCAGTCATGTGAGAATGAAGTCTGTCATTCTCAGTAAATCATGTACATCCAACAATGGCAGAGACTGTCAGTTGATTCCTTTGTGTTCTACTGCAGCTTCCCAGAGTGTTCTAAAGAACAACTAGAGCGCTAACAGCCTTACTTATGACAAAAGTATGGCACACCTGAAGCCATCTTGATTGGAATAAACTGGTAACACTTAAAACATTTAATTTAAAAAGGAACAAAATGATGGGGTTCATTTTGTCATAGAAATTATGGTTAGAGTTGTAGAAAGAAAAATTAGGATGTTTCAAGTATGATCTCAAATATCTTCCTGTTATATTTCAACAGGAGCAGCCTATCAGTTGATGCCTTTGTGTTCTACTGCAGCTTCCCAGAGTGTTCCAACGAACAACTAGAGCGCTAACAGTCTTACTTATGACAAAATTATGGCACACCTGAAGCCATCTTGATTGGAATAAGCTGGTAACTGTTAAAACATTTAATTTAAAAAGGAACAAAACGATGGGGTTCATGTTGTCATAGAAATTATGGTTAGTGCTGTAAAAAGAAAAATTAGGACATGTTTTAAGTGAGATCTCAAATACCTTCCTGTTATTTTTCAACAGCAGCAGCCCGTCAGTTGATGCCTTTGTGTTCTACTGCAGCTTCCCAGAGTGTTCTAAAGAACAACTAGAGAGCTAACAGTCTTACTTATGACAAAATTATGGCACACCTGAAGCCATCTTGATTGGAATTGACTGGTAACACTTAAAACATTTAATTTAAAAAGGAACAAAATGAGGGGGTTCATTTTGCCATAGAAATTATGGTTAGTGCTGCAGAAAGAAAATGTGGGCATGTTTTAAGTGAGATCTCAAATCCTCTTCTATTTCATTAGAAAATTCTGACATGCAGACTGAAACAATCACTTTCAATACCAGCAGTAGATTTCCAGTTAACTCCCTGGTGAGCAGTAGCTTTACTACAGTGATCTAATGAACAACTAGAGTGCTAACATTCTGAATTTATGGCAAATGTGTGACACATCTGAATGCCTTCTTGATGGAATCAAAGTAAAAAACTGAAAGCATTTCCTACTGAGGAGACTGCAGTAAATGAGAAAATTAGGAAACTTCATAACAAATAAGTCTCCCAAGATGGCCACCAGAGAAAAAAGAGCCCAAATGTAGCACAAATATCACCCAGATGTAGCCCACATATAGCCCAATGACAGAAGTGTGCAATACACTTTTTATTTTTAGTTTTTCTGCAGTTTTATATAGTGCAGACTGGTCAGGTATTGGAGCGTTACATCTTACTTGGACCCCTTATTGCGTATTTTGCACGAAGTACATGAGATTGATCTTGCGAAACATTGAACTTTACGATTCTGTTAACCTGAAGTTGCTCTGAACCGGGCTTTGTAACACCTGTTTTTACCTACTGGTTTTAATTAATTCTCACTGTATTGTATTAGGAAAGAAGATTTACTGTTTTTATGTACACTTTTATGATCTATGTTTCTAAATCAGATCCAATACAATTTAATTAATTCTATGGCAGGACAGAGGCGAGGATTATGCATATCTTTCCTCACTTTATTTGCATAGCAGTTCAAAGAAAATGTAACACAACAATCATTAAACAAAAGACTACACAACCCATGAACCATTAGGGGGTAGTCTCCAAGGCAACTATAGTCCAATCATACCACAGTCCATTGTATATAATATCGTGACGTCCCTTCCGCTTCCTCTTTCTTCACTGCTCGTCAGTTAAGTGCATTCCTTACATTCTTGACTTAATCTGACGTTGTTGCTGTTTGTATAGCGGTTTCTTGTGCACGTTATTAGCATTATTGCCTTGGTAGTGTTTCATATTCCCTGCGCAGCAGGCTCTTGCCCGAGAGCATTCTCCCCCTCGCAGTTTCTCCCTCTGTGCGCTCTGCGCGCGGTGAGATCCTGTCAGGTGCATCTGGTCCGAGCGAGGCAGCTCCGTCGAGTGCTCCCGCTGGTCTTTACACGCGTTTGGGAATCCGATCACTCCTTTAGTGTTCGCTTGATTCCTGACCAACCCTCGCCTTATTTTGACACCACTACGTGGTGATTTCCCCAAACAGCCACGTTAGTGACCAGCGCCACCTGGTGGTGGTAATTGGTATTGCGACTCAGTCTATTCTTATAACAGCTTCGGGAAAAGCCCAGCTGTTGGAGCACTGGCGAGGGGGTTGCCTTAAGGATTTTAAGGGCATTTGTTCTGTGCTCACACCCTCTGCTATCATGCCTTCTCTAGAAGACCATTTTTACTCCTCTTACCAGGAAGTGGAGTAATAATGGCCCCCCAACTTCTCCCTCCAGCAGTGGACCAAGCTATTTCTAGGGCGCTGGCTCCTCTTAGGGATCAGGTTGATAAGCTGGCGAAAAGCATCCCTGGGGTGTTCAGTGACCCAGATCTGGTGGTGGCAGGTCCCAGTAGCTCCCAGATGGGGAATAAAAGGGCCGTTAAGCATAACACGGGGCCCTTGGAAGGATTTGATAAACTTACAGAGACCTTCCTCAAGAACGCGTGAGCACTAAGACAGGCACCCTGCCGGGAGGAGGAGGAGTCCGGGGAAAATTGCGACGCTGTCACCACTATTGTAGACGCCGACGGCGGGTTTCCCTTAGAGGGAGACGGTGTATCGGAGGACGATTTCTCCTCCGATGAGGATAAGGACTCGGGGCGTCCCTGGCATCCAGAGTCTCACTCCTCTCAGTCCCGGGTTGGGGACATGGTCCACTCGGACATGTTCGAGCCTACCCAAATGTACCATCCTAGGTCGGTGGAGTGGACCCCTGACACCAAAGTGGCAGAGTATGTGGTGGGGAAAATCCATCAACCCCTTGAAAGGGAGGTCAGGAATAGGATGAGGGGAGAATGCCCCAGGCCCTCACTGAAGGGGAAGGTGTCACACATGCCTGAAATTGATGAGAAACTATGTACCTTTTTCTCCAAGTATATGAGGGATCCCAAGAAAGGAATTGATAGGTCTTGGACGTGGTAGGGCCCTTGACCCAAATTATTAAATTGGCGGAGCCTTTAAAAGAGTCAGGATCCCCTTTGTCCACGGATACTGTGGCTGGTTGGGCACACTACCCTAAACCCTAAAACACTACCCCCTCCACTACCCAAACACCACAGCACTACCCTAAACCCTAATAAAACACAACCGCCAGCACGACACCCTACACTACCCAAACACCCCTGCACTACCCTAAACCCTGAAACACTACCCCCAGCACGACCCCCTTCACTACACAAACACTGCTGCACTACCTTAAACCCTAAAACACTAACCCAACACGACCTCCTATACTACACAAACACCACTGCACTACCCTAAACACTAAATCTACCCCCAGCATGACCCCCTACACTACACAAACACCACTGCACTACCCTAAACCATAAAACACCACCCCCAGCACAACCCCCTTCACTACCTAAACACAACTGCACTACCCTAAACCCTAAAACACCACCCTCAGCTCGACCCCCTTCACGACCCAAACACCACTGCCCGACCCTAAACCCTAAAACAGGACCCCCTACACTACACAAACACCACTGCACTACCCTAAACCCTAAAACACTAGAACCCAGCACGACCCCCTACAGTACACAAACACCACTGCACTACCCTAAACCCTAAAACACTACCCCTACACTACACAAACACCACTGCACTACCCTAAACCCTAAAACACTACCCCCAGCACTACCCCTACACTACACAAACACCACTGCACTACCCTAAACCCTAAAACACTACCCCAGCACTACCCCCCTACACTACCCAAACACCACTGCACTACCATAAACCCTAAAACACTACCCCAGCACAACCCCCTACACTACACAAACACCACTACAATACCATAGGGTGCCAAAAACACTACCCCCAGCATGACTCCCTACATTACCGAAACACCACTGCACTACCCTAAACCCTAAATCTATCCCTAGCATGACCCCCTACACTACCCAGACACCACTGCACTACCCTAAACCATAAAACACTACCCCCAGCATGACCCCCTACACTACACAAACACCACTGCACTACCCTAAACCACTACCACCAGCATGACCCCCTACACTACTCAAACACCACTGCACTACCCTCAACCCTAAAACACCACCCCAGCACGACCCCCTACACTACCCATACACCACTGCACTACCCTAAACCCTAAAATACTACCCCCAGCACGACCCCTACACTACTGCACTACCTTAAACCCTAAAACACTATCCCAGAACAACCACATACACTACCCACACACCACTGCACTACCCTAAACCCTAAAACACTACCCCCAGCATGACCCGCTACACTACCCAAACACCACTGCACTACCCTAAACCCTAGAAAAAAAACACCCCATGCCCAATCCCCTTACCTCTCACTCCTTGGTTTCCTCTCTCCTCGTGGTTCCTGCTTCACGTCGTCTCTGAGGGGCAGTGCATGTCGTTGTGATGAAACGGAACAGCCTCTGTTTCCTTACAACAACGTGGATCGTCTACATGTTTTTTAGAACGCATGGTCATTTACCATACATACCTTTACAACAAAATTTGTTGTAAAGGCATGCGTGATAAATGACCATTCTAAAAAAATGTGTAGTAATGACTTCGTGATGTACAATCCATGCGTGGTAATGCATGCGTTGTAATGGTATCGCAAAGTAAAAAAGTTGTTGCAATGGCTGTTTACCAATCGAAGCTGGCCCCTGTTCTTCAGTGAGATATTTATTTGATTAATTAGGAGGAAGGAATGTGTTTTGTTTACCGAAAAGTGCATTCCCAGCTGTTGTATTGTGAAAGTGTCCGCGTGGCCTGGTTTCACTTCCGGTGAGAAAGAGTCTGTTTGGATCTAAAGGAGTTCTGTTGTTGGCCGGGGCCGGCGCGACACATCATCAGAAAATATAGCTAATGGAAAGCGTCCTCCCTCAAGTGTGGAGCAGTGCCATGAGAGGTCAACGAGTGTGCATCCCACCGCAGTATGACCGTACCGCGTGACCCATGTGCCGCCTCCAGGGTACGGGAGGCAGAAGCGGCATCACAGGTCCTCTTGAAGACCGTTGTAGCCATAATTCTACATTTTGGTACTAGGGCATTTTAACTTTGTTGTTCCTGCCAGATACAAAGAGCAGATCCTGTGTTATTCAGTGCCCTCGTTACCTTTTTTGTGGGTTGTGGTGCTTGTCACTTCGCTGCCCCACCGGTGCACACGACTGGGCACCCCACCCCATGTGCCATCTGCAGGGCCTCTGCCCTCGGATCAATGGTTTCGGTTCCTGGAGTGGTAACATAAACAGTTGTTCCCAAAGGGCTAGCCTGAACACTTAGGTGAATATCCCCTGCACCAGCATTCCACGGAAATTCTTTCCTAGCTCTCCCACGTCGACGAGGACGTCATAATAGCACAGCTCTGCTCGCGACACCGTATGACGTCATCGGAGCCATAAGAGGACCTCGTCGGCATGATGACGTCAGTTCCACCCTTTTTTTCTGTGCCACCGAGGCAAACAGGCGGACTGAGACATTTTCACATGTATACATAGTATAATAAATATATATATATTCACTGAAAAAAACATAGGTTTCAGGCACGTTATAGTTAGAAATTAGCATTTAAAAAACCTTAGAAATTCACTGAAAAAACCATAGGTTTCAGGGGCGTTACAGTTAGTTGGACATTTCACTCGTACAAAACCATAGAAATTCCCCCGTTATAGTTAGTTCAGCTAACTATAACTTGCGCGCCAGCAATGCACTGCTGATGACGTCACATATTACATCACTCATGACATGGTCAGTGACATCACTCATGACATCACTGATGACATCTCAAATGACATCACTCATGACATCACTGATGACTGATTTGCATATGGCTATGTCTGAACTGGGGTGGCGGAGTGAGCTAAAGAACGATGATGGATTAAACCCAGATCAGTTGACTTGGGGTGAGTGCTTGCAATGTTCAACACTCCGTCCATCATCCCCTTTGGTTTTGCTTTGTTCGCCCTTAGTTGGCAGGGTATGCCCAAACGTGGGTCCCTTGCTCACTTTGCCACTGGATTCAAGCTAGCCTTGCTGATGATGGCTGATTAGCCAGAAACTGGTCCCAGGATGCTTGTTTCCGGTCCAGGGAAGACATGGCTTAGCAGTTTGGGCTGGACTGTTCCCATGAGGCACAGGGTCAGACTGATTTGGATATGGCCATGTCTGAACTGGGGTGGCGGAGTGAGCTAAAGAATGATGATGGATTAAACCCAGATCTGTGACTGGGGATGTGTCTGAAAAGTGTCAGCGCTCCGTCCATCATCCCTTTTGGTTTTGCTTTGTTCACCCTAAGTTGGCAGGGTATGCCCAGACGTGGGTCCCTTGCTCACTTTGCCACTGGATTCAAGCTAGCCTGGCTGATGACGGCTGATTAGGCAGAGACTGGTCCCAGGATGCTTGTTTCCAGTCCAGGAAAGACATGGCTTAGCAGTTCGGGCTGGACTGCTCCCATGAGGCACAGGGTCAGACTCATTTGCATATGGCCATGTCTTAACTGGGGTGGCGGAGTGAGCTAAAGAATGATGATGGATTAAACCCAGATCTGTGATTTGGGTTGAGTGTCTGATAAGTTTCAGCGCTCCGTCCATCATCCCCTCTGGTTTTGCTTTGTTCGCCCTAAGTTGGCAGGGTATGCCCAGACGTGGGTCCCTTGCTCACTTTGCCACTGGATTCAAGCTAGCCTGGCTGATGATGGCTGATTAGCCAGAAACCAGTCCCAGGATGCTTATTTACGGTCCATGGAAGACATGGCTTAGCAGTTCGGGCTGGACTGTTCCCATGAGGCACAGGGTCAGATTTATTTGCATATGGCCATGTCTGAACTGGGGTGGCGGAGTGAGCTAAAGAATGATGATGGATTAAACCCAGATCTGTGACTGGGGTGAATGTCTGAAAAGTTTCAACGCTCCGTCCATCATCCCCTTTGGTTTTGCTCCATTATATAGTAGGTCATGTTTGTATTGGTCTGCAAGCCCAGCATGGAACCTATTGGTGCGGAAACCAGTGTGAAGACCCTCACGGCTCACAAGTGTCTGAATACCCGCAATAATGGAGCTCATGATTTGGAACAATGATTCTCAGAATATTTCGCTAGCCAAAGATAAATTACTGTGCCCTTGAATATTGGTGTGCGACAGAGGAAATCACACTCAAACTTCCATGAGATTTCTACACCTCTATCTTGGCCGTAGCAGGTATTTAAAGCTGCACCCATATTCTGGAACTTGCTTGGCATCAAAAGACTCATCCTGGAAGAATCTGACGTGTTCTTCTCCTCCAGTTGCCCCTGACCATGTCAACTCTAGAAGGATCCTAGGAGCAGAAGGAACAATTAAGGATTTAACAATTTATAGGTGGTGAAGAGCTTCCGCTATGCGCACCTGGACCTAGACTAACCTGAGATGCTCTTGATCCACTGTAGGGCCGACACCCTTTAAAATAAAAGACCACAGACTGTGAAATTTCTGGAAAGAAGGAACTTTGATTTTTATGCATATAATTTTATACATCATGTTTATTGGTATACAGTTGTAAGCATATAATATTTGTGTAACATTTGCTGCAGTTATTCACAGTTTGCAAACATATAGCACTGTGTAACCATTGTTGCAATTACGATCAAAGATGGCTGAAAAGACGTTCATTGTGAACCTGAAGTGGTTAGTTTTTAGTCATGAGCTAAGAGACCTTGGTACATATACTGTTCCTACAAGAGTAATGCATGACGTATGTTCTGGTCAATTGTAAATTGAACAAAATTAACCAATGGTTCCCTTTAAAGGTATTTAGATGAATCCCACATGAAAGAGAGAGCTGAGACTGAGACAAGTGGGAAGGAGGGAATGCAAGGGTACTATGACAGTTGCTATTGTTGGGAGGTCGTGTGATAACGAGCGGTTATGAATAAGGGAGACGTACACTTGGACTGCAGGTACGGACCGGAAGCCTCGAGCGACCCCGGACCCTTTATTTAAAGCCTTCTGGCCACGCCTGGCCAGAAGGTGATACATTGTGTGCATCAGGTTCCGGGTTGGGGTCTACATGGTGTAGGGCGGTCAACGACTAGACCGCTACATCCCTTCCCAAATCAGTTCAAAACAACAAACAAGAATGATCTTAGCACACATAATCAATGAGCTTTTGATTGGGCTTCGGATGGGGTCTCAGATTGTAGTGGTGTTGTTGACTGTCATTTCTCAGGTTCACTGGCCCCTCTATCTCCGACTGTCTTGCTGTCATGGGCTCTCTTGGGTTTTCCAGAACCTCTCTGTTCACGCTTGGTCCACCGGTGACATTCGAACTTCTATCGGGCTGTTCACTACTTCTGTTAAGGACGTCCTCGATTATTGGTCTCTCCCTTTCCGAGTTCGGCACCCTCTTGTACCAAGATATGTTCCGAGTGATGACTTCTCCATCTTTTTCGGCTGTCACCGCAGTGCCTCTCACGCCCTTAACTAGCCACAGCCCTGGCTCATAGGGAGTGCGGAACTTCCCCCCGCTGCGACGATTTCTCACGAGGACGGCACACCCTGGTGCTATCGGTCTGACCTGTGCTCTTCTCCGCTTACTCGCTTTGTCATTGTTAGCTGACCTTCTTGCTTGCGTACTTGCCCGGTCATACGGTTCAGGTTCCCAGTTCTCGGGTACAGGAATGTTGTCTCGCCTTTGCCCAGCTATCATCAGTGACCACGGGGACCTTTGAGTGGTGCAGTGTGGAGTGCTACGATATTCCCTTAGGAAGCTCTGGAGTGTGACTTCGGGATCGGATTGTTCGGCCACAGCTATGCGTAACACTTTGTTCAGCATCCGCATAAATCTCTCTGCCTCTCCGTTCGCTTGCGGCCACTGTGGTGTAATGCGATGATGTTTGACGCCTAGTCATGCCAGAAAGTCCTTGAACCATTGTCTGTTTTGACCACATGAGGTTGTCCGAATAGTGCGAATGTCTTATCCAACATTGGTAGTAGGTGGTTGAACGCAGTCGATGGTAGCACTTCCACCACTGGGTACTTTGTATATCCATCTATCAAGATCGCAGTCACTCTTCAGTCGGGGAAGCTCCCAAAGTTGATACTGATCCACGACTAGGGTGACGGTGCTGGCTCCTCTGTTATCACCGCGGTACAAAAGGGGGTGGTGATGGACGGAGCATCAGAACCAATCAAACACTCACACCCAGTCAACAGATCTGGGTTTGATCCATCACCGTTCTTTGGCCCACTCTGCCACCCCAGTTCAGACATGGCCATATGCAAATCAGTCTGACCCTGTGCCTCATGGGAACAGTCCAGCCCGAACTGCCAAGCCATGCCTTCCCTGGACCGGAAACAAGCTTCCTAGGACCGGTTTCTGGCATTTCAGCCGTCTTCAGCCAGGCGTGCTTGAATCCAGTGGCAAAGTGAGCAAGGGACTCACGTCTGAGGATACCCTGCCAACTTATGGCGAACAAAGCGGTACAAAAGGGGGTGGTGATGGACGGAGCATCAGAACCAATCAAACACTCACACCCAGTCAACAGATCTGGGTTTGATCCATCACCGTTCTTTGGCCCACTCTGCCACCCCAGTTCAGACATGGCCATATGCAAATCAGTCTGACCCTGTGCCTCATGGGAACAGTCCAGCCAGAACTGCCAAGCCATGCCTTCCCTGGACTGGAAACAAGCTTCCTAGGACCGGTTTCTGGCATTTCAGCCGTCTTCAGCCAGGCTTGCTTGAATCCAGTGGCAAAGTGAGCAAGGGACTCACGTCTGAGCATACCCTGCCAATTTATGGCGAACAAAGCGGTACAAAAGGGGGTGGTGATGGACGGAGCATCAGAACCAATCAAAGACTCACACCCAGTCAACAGATCTGGGTTTGATCCATCACCGTTCTTTGGCCCACTCTGCCACCCCAGTTCAGACGTGGCCATATGCATATCAGTCTGACCCTGTGCCTCATGGGAACAGTCCAGCCTGAACTGCCAAGCCATGCCTTCCCTGGACCGGAAACAAGCTTCCTAGGACCGGTTTCTGGCATTTCAGCCGTCTTCAGCCAGGCTTGCTTGAATCCAGTGGCAAAGTGAGCAAGGGACTCACGTCTGAGCATACCCTGCCAACTTATGGCGAACAAAGCGGTACAAAAGGGGGTGGTGATGGACGGAGCATCAGAACCAATCAAGCACTCACACCCAGTCAACAGATCTGGGTTTGATCCATCACCGTTCTTTGGCCCACTCTGCCACCCCAGTTCAGACATGGCCATATGCAAATCAGTCTGACCCTGTGCCTCATGGGAACAGTCCAGCCCGAACTGCCAAGCCATGCCTTCCCTGGACCGGAAAGAAGCTTCCTAGGACCGGTTTCTGGCATTTCAGCCGTCTTCAGCCAGGCTTGCTTGAATCCAGTGGCAAAGTGAGCAAGGGACTCACGTCTGAGCATTACCCAGATCTGTTGACTGGGTGTGAGTGTTTGATTGGTTCTGACGCTCCGTCCATCACCACCCCCTTTTGTACCGCTTTGTTTGCCATAAGTTGGCAGGGTATGCTCAGACGTGAGTCCCTTGCTCACTTTGCCACTGGATTCAAGCAAGCCTGGCTGAAGACGGCTGAAATGCCAGAAACCGGTCCTAGGAAGCTTCTTTCCGGTCCAGGGAAGGCATGGCTTGGCAGTTCGGGCTGGACTGTTCCCATGAGGCACAGGGTCAGACTGATTTGCATATGGCCATGTCTGAACTGGGGTGGCAGAGTGGGCTAAAGAACAATGATGGATCAAACCCAGATCTGTTGACTGGGTGTGAGTGTTTGATTGGTTCTGACACTCCGTCCATCACCACCCCCTTTTGTACCGCTCCTCTGTTATCACCGGCGCGGGAGCCTCCTCGCCTCCTGTGAGCTGAAAGGCCCGGCATCTGCGTACAAAGTCGTCTACGTTCTCTTCTAGGTTCGGGAACCAAATCTTCTCCCTCAGCCTGGCTTTCATCCGTCTGGTGCCTTGATGACCTTCATGGGCTAGGGCAGTTATCCGATCCTGGAGGGCCAGGGGTATGACAATGCACGAGCCTCTCAGCACTACTCCATTTGCTGCGGCGCTTAGTTCTTCGTGGACTCGCCACATTTTCCCAAGGCGAGCTCGGTCTGTTTCGGTCCATCCGCTGATATCATGGAGAAACCCAGTCCATGATCCTTTCCGTATTGACCCCAGTACTTTCTTTAACACCATGTACGACTGGGTATGGGTATCAATTTCTGATAGTGTTAGGGCTTTTGGGCACGCCCACTGGGTGACCATGCTGACAAATTCCTCCGTCATTTGCTCTTGGTCGCCTGGTTCTGCTGGGGCAGCAGCTGGATGCCGGGATAGGAAATCCGCTGGGTCATTGGCACCCGGCCGGTAGACTAGATTAAACTGGTAGTGCTGGAGTTGGATCGCCCATCGTTCGATCCGTGGCGGTGGATGAGGCGAAGTTCCCTTCAATAGTGGAACTAGCGGTTGGTGATCCGTTATTACCCAGAATGGGTGTCCACTTAGATACAAATGAAAATGGTTGCAGGCCCACTTGATGGCCAGCGCTTCCCGTTCAATTTGGGAATATCTTGTCTCTGTGGCCGTCAATGATTTGCTGGCGAACGCTAACGGGACTCACATCTCTGGACTTGTTTCTTGGGCCAGCAGAGCTCCGAGGCCTACAGGGCTTGCGTCCACTACTAGCTCAGTTGGCCGCTTGGTGTCGAAGTATGCCATGGTCATTTTTTCTAGCAACGTGGATTTCACCTTGCCGAATCCCTCTTGTTCCTCGGTGCCCCACTTCCACACGCTGTCTTTCTTGGCGAGGTTTCTCAATGGCTCTGCTACTGTTGCAAGGTTGGGTATAAATCTCCCGCAGTATGTTGCCATACCTAGAAAACTCAGAACCTCTGACGCTGTTGTGGGAGCAGGGGCTAGTTGGATCGCCTGCGATTTTCGGGGGTCCACCTTGACACCCTCTTAGCTGAACACGTATCCGAAGAATTCAATGGTCCTTTTGAAGAACTGGAATTTGTCTTTATGGAGAGTCACTCCGTGCTCCGCGAGCTGTTGGAGCGTGGCCCTGAGTCGCCGGTGATGATCTTCTAGGGTCGCAGAGTGGATTAATATGTCATCACTGACATTTAGCACTCCTTGGAGCCCAGACCGGACTTTCTGTAAGGCGTTTTGGAAGATATCGGCAGCTGACGTTATCCCAAAGTTTAGTCTTTTATATCGTCTGAGCTCCAGGTGGGTTGAGAAGGTCGTTATATACCTGCTTACCTCAGCTGATGATATCCTGCATTGAGGTCTAGTTTAGAAAACCACCTGGACCCCTTCAGATCAGCAAGGATATCATCCACGGTGGGGGTCAAGTGTCTTTCCTGTTTTATTGCCTGGTTAGGCATGCGCATGTCTATGCAAGCCTGATTTGTCCAGGCTGTTTCGGCTTTTCAGCAATTACCATGGGTGACACCCAGGGGGTTGGTCCGGTTACTTTCTCTATCACCCCTTGTTGTTCCAGTTTGGCTAGCTCTTGTTCAGCCAGAGGCCGTAGGAGGAATGGGATGCGTCTGTGCCTTAGGGCCTCGGGTTTTACTGACGTGTCAATGTGCAGTCGCACTGGGGGTCGTTTCATGCTGCCTAGCCCGTTGAACAGCTGTGGGAACAGCTCCAGGATGTCTTCTGTTTGTAACACTCTTACTGCATTTGCAAACGTTACTAGGCTTAGATCTTCAGCGGTGTGGCTCCCCACTAGGATGTCCGCTTCTTTGTCGACCACATGGAATGTGGTGGTTATCTCGTGTCTGTCCGACTTTACTCACACCGTCATTTTCCCTTTTAGCGGCAGTGGCTTCTGACTCCCATACGTGAGGATTCTCACTTTGGACGGTGTGAGCGGGGGTCTGGGGCTTAGCTTCTTGTAGTGTTAGCTCCCTATCACATTGACCGATGCTCCGGTGTCAATGAGGGCCGTCACGGGGGATCCTGCGATCTCAATCGCACACGTCGGTTGTGGGCGTCGTCTCCGCTTTAGATCACTTGCAAAAGATATAAGGAGGCATTCTTCTTCTTCATCAGTGGATGGGTTTTCGAGGTAGGTCCTGTGTTGTGGGGACACCTTCCGGGCCTGTGCCATGTCGGATTCTTCAAGTGATAGTTGTCTCACTGCCTTCGTCGGTGGCCGTTGTCCGGCGCTTCCTCTGCCCCGTGTGATTGGGAATCCCGCACTTCGAACAAGTCTTCCCACGGGCAGGGCACTCGTTCGGGGCATGTTCTTCTTTGCCGCAGTATCCACACTGCGCTTGATGCTGCCTCCTCGTGGGCCATCGCCCTCTGCTGCCACGCCCTGGGCTGTAGGCTGCGTCGACTCGCTCTGTTTTCACGGCCACTGCTTGACTTGTTGCGGGCATGAGCGCCGCTTCCATCGCTGAAGAACGGACCTCGGACAGGTTGTGTGACCGTGCTAGGATGAGCATGTCTTCTAGGGAGATCCTGGGTTGTCGAAGAATGAGCGACCGCAGCGTTTTGTTTCGGCACCCTTGTATGAGTTCCGCGCACACCTCTTTGACTTGATCGTCTTCCGTGCACGTTCTAGCCAGCTCTCTCAAGAGTGCGTGGAACGCATCCATCGACTCCCCTTCTCTCTGACGGGCTTGTTGCAATTTGAATCGTTCATTATCGGGGTTTAGTTGAGGGTCAAAATGAGCTTTGAGAGCCCTTACCGCTGCGTCGTAACCATTGGGGACCCCAGTGTTTGGCAGGTGCGCAAACAGTTTGTATATCTCATCCCCTGCGAAATGCAGTAACAGCGACCTCTTAACGGCGCCATCCATTTCCCTAGTGGCGATGAAATAGTTATCCAGCCGGATAATCCACACGTTCCACCTCCGTGACGCAGTGGCAGGATCGATTAGCTCACTAAACAGCGGCAATGCGCTAACTTGAGAGTGTATGGGCGTTGCTGGGGCTGGCGCTGCTGCTTGCTGTGGGGCTGCTGCTGCCCCTGCCTGGTCTGTCATGGCTGTGTGTTGTTGCACCCTCTTCCGGGCCCCTGGCAGCCTCTGTGGTGTGCGCCCTGGCATAATTCCCTTCTGCCCGTAGCTGCTGGTACAGGTACTTGTTGCCAAGTTTCAGTCTGCCTGTAAACCTTTTGTAGTTTTTTTTTTTTCTTGTTTTTTTTTCTCCTCTTTGGTCTGTGGGGGCATGCAAAGGGTCTTTGTGTTTGGTAGCCGTGTCGGTGCAGGCAGAACTTAGGCACCACACTCTGCCTCCGTACAGTATCTGTGTGGGCAGGACTCGTTGCCTCTAGAACTGTATGCTTGCAAGTTCTGACACTTAATTCCCCCACTTCAGCTTGTGTGTGCTTGAAAACCCGAGCATTACATTTGCCAGTACTTGATGGAGGTTGTCTCCCATGTGTGCATGCACCTCCTGATGCTGCCGGGGCCACCAGGCGCTCTTCCCAAGTCAGCGAACGAACGTGAATCGTCACCGTCGTTCTGGGGATCCCACTGCGCATGTGCGCTTCTCCCGCAGTTGCCCAGGCCTTCACACACAGCAGCAGTTACGGTGCGGGCCTCGGGGAGAGCGCAGCTCAGGGCGAATCCGCGATGGAGCGGAACGGGTGGTGGCGGCTTGGCAGTACCTCGTTCCACCGACGGCTGGGTTGCCGCGCCGGGAGTTGCTCCACCAGTGGCCGCACACAGAGGTCCACAGGAGGGCAGCCGGAACAGACGCTGCAGCAGGCGGGGGAAGATGAGTTGGTGCAGTTTATGCATACACCCTCATCGCCATTGTTGGCAGGTCGTGTGATAACGAGCGGTAATGAATAAGGGAGACGTACACTTGGACTGCAGGTACGGACCAGAATCCTCGAGCGACCCCGGCACCTTTATTTAAAGCCTTCTGGCCACGCCTGGCCAGAAGGTGATACATTGTGTGCATCAGGTTCCGGGTTGGGGTCTACATGGTGTAGGGTGGTCAATGACTAGACCGCTACAGCTATAGGGGTTAAGAAGTGCACAAAGTTCCTAGAAGAGAGGTAATACTGTTTTCTTTTCATTTCACAGAGACTCACTAAACACTTAAACCTAGCGATACCAAGAGCAGAACCCTAGGAGGGGCATCACATATAAGACACAGTAAGTGGTCTTCGACAGTCTCTCATGCTACTCACCTTGTCATCTCAATCCCCTTTTAGACTCCTGTCTCTTGATGTATATATTGCAAGGGAGGCTTTAACCTAGAGGAGGAGTTGGGAGCCAGCACCTTGGACTGTGGTAACATCCAGGTCAGGGCTTGACAGTTTGTCCCTGGGAATTTTTAATATTCTGTCCCCGAAATTGAAGAGGCATGCTATAATTGTCTGGGCCTGTGTGCCCAGTGGTAGGTGTGGTGGGTGTGGTGCAAGTGAAACATGTTCCACAGGCTGTAGTTTTAAGAAACTGTCAGCTCCAAACAGCAGTATAACCATGGCTTTGACAGTCCTCCAAATGTCCTGTGTTTGTGGTCTCCGGTATCCCCAGTATCCACAGATTGTTATGCTTTGAGTGTGCTTCCAAATCTTAATTTTTGGGCTTGATAGTGGGCATGGTTTTTTTCGTGCTGTATATTTTGTCAGAATTCTCTTGTATTCCGTCTTCTAACTCCAATTGCATTGTTATGCTGTGATGAGGTGTTGATCTTGATTATCGAGTTTCACATCCATAGGTTCCATCTTGTTTGTTAGCATGTCTATTTTGGGTTTCAATGGAGGCCATGCTTTGCTGCATAGTAGATAGTAGGGCCTTTAAGTCCTGTGAGTCATTATCATCACTGGGGGTGGGTGCGTGCATGACTTTGCTAGGCGAGGCTACTGCATTTGTATTTTTGGTGGGGAGCTTTGATTCAAACAGCAGTCATGCATGTTTGTGAGTTTTTGCCCTTATGGGTCTATGTAAATGAGCAGATGTGTGCACCTCTAGTGTCCATGCTTGAATAGCCTTCTGTCTTGCAAGGGGCTCCTCCATCATCTCTTTGACTGTTACTGCCAGCTTCACACAGTCCAGCACAACCTATGGTCTTAGGCACTCCAGATCTCGTTTTCCTCCACTGCTTCTCAAAGGCAGGCAGGCACTAGGCAGCTGATTCCTCCATCCAACAAGCAGTGTGAGGTTAAGTATGCCTTCCTGATATGGCACCTCAAGCTGCGTCGACTTATCAGACAGTTATTGAGCGCAGATCACTTGTCACCCGGTTCATCAAAGTCCCACAAAAGTGATTCACCATAGCGTCTGACAATGATTGAGTTTATCTGCAGGAGCATAGGACAATTGGTGAGATTGCTCCTCTGAGGTTGCATCTAGAAACAGGGAACACCCCTAAAGTCATTGTTGGAGTGCTATGTATGCGCATCCCATCAGGTGCCTACCACCTCTCTACTCTCAGTGCTCTCTTCTGCACTGGGCTGAGTCTACTTGCTCTGCATTTCCTTAGTTACTGCAGTCAAGCCACCGTGGTACACCACGCTCCTGGCTGTCCAAGCCGGCACTTTTCTGCTTGGGCAGGGAGTGTATCTGAGATGTGCACCCTGTCCCCAGGTAATGGCAAGCAGGAGAGCACATTTCAATGTGAATGGAGTGTGGCATCACCCCCACACCTAAGTGTTTCTGGGTTCCGAGGATGGGGTCCCAGGACCACCTTAAAAATGTAGCAGCCTTGGGGGAGATGAGGGCCATCTGGGGCACTTAACACTTCAGGGAGGAGGCCCTAAACATGCCCCCCATCCCACATATAAATGCTTCAGGGTCCCAGGGATGGGGCTTTGGGACCCCTTCAATAGTGCAGCAGCATCTGAGGAGATGGGGTCCCCTAGGGACCCTTTAACTTCAGAAAGCGGACTTCATACATGCCCCTACCCAATTTTTAATTATGTTTTTATATATGATGAGCCCCCAGGCCCTGATCCACCACAAGGGAAGGATTTATTTTAAAAAGAAGGTCACACCCTTTTTAAAAGAAAATATATCATGGCACCTCAGTACTACTGCGCTACAAAAAATTAATTTTTGTTATTGGCCTATGGGGGGGGGGGGGAATCTGGGACTCCCCCACAAGGCCAAGAGGGTCAGGGTATACCTTTCACCACCCACATGTGTTATTTTTAATTTATATTTTTTTCAGTACATGGAGAGCCATCAAGCAGTAAAATGGCTGCCAAAAGTTTTTGTTGTTGTGAGATAATCTTACCTGTTGATCTGTCAGTCTCTCTGGCCTGACTGTACTACCACGGGCTGAAATGTTTATCCATTTTGAACCTTCATTTCTCAACAACTACTGAATGGATTTACATCAAATCACAACAAGCATGTTTTCTAGGTAAACATCTATCTTTCTGACATATTTGGTGTGATTCCCGTCAGTAGTTTTAGCTGTTGAAAATTCCTATGGAAAATTCATAGAGAAAACCTACCCTTTTTCACACCCCTGACTTGACGGATCTCCCCAAAACTTTCCAGAAATGAGTTGAAGTGGACGAGTATTATTAGCAAACCAATAAATCAATTTCTTTTAAAATCCTGGTCCCAACAATAACTACACAGTGGTAAAGTTATTAGCAAACCCAAAAACCCTGCCACTTTGAAGTATATATATATTGTCGATATATATAATTTTCTACACTTTTTCTCAATATAATGTACGCACTATTCTCCATACACTCATGATGAAAGGAATCTACATTATATACTGACAATCCCGATGTTTTATTTTATTTTATGTTATAAGATAGCCGCCTCGATTACGACTAAACAATGTACTTATGCTGTCCCTTGTTTATTTTTGAAATTATGCAACATGTATAAATATTTAGGGCAAAATAGCACCCGTGATCATGACCAAGGTCCCGCAGGAACTGAAACGCGCTGATGCGTTAGCCAAAAAATAAACTATTTGTGGTAGCGAAGTGCTGGAAGCGCTGTTTCTTCATTATCTGTGAAGTTTGTTTCTGGATTTATAGCATACAGGCTATCACGCTGCAACGCTCACCAGCAGCGCTATGGTGCATGCTGACACTGCTGTGTTTTTTTATGTGTGTATATATATAAATATATTATAGTTTTACTCCATGGAACTCTGCAAAGTGCCAGAAAAACTCTGCTGCGCTCCGTGGAGTTCTGCCAGCAGCGTGGGCAAAACTCTGAGAACTCCGCCAGGGGACCGGAATTCTACTCCAACCACTAGTTAGGACCTAGTTTCCATAGGAAAAGCGTTTATTGTTTTTCCAATAACTTTGACATCATTTGATGAATCCTAACCAAATTTTCAAAACTAATACAATGCTCACTTCAGCTGCTTTCCTGAAAGTTTTGTGGTCATCGGTCAAGCGGGGGCCAAGAAAAAGGGGACGGTCCCAAATCAAGTCTTTCTCATGTTAATTCCCTTAGAAACTTTAGACAAGGCTACAGCCCAAACTTCTGACCAGAATTACAAATTTGGCAGAAAGTAGATATTGTTCCAGGTAAGTGGCTTTTTGTGATTTGGTGTAAATCCTTTAAGTTGTTTCAGAGATAGTCCTCAAAATCCAAATTTGTATATATAGTGACGCAAAGGATCCGTGAACCCTCCCAATCTCATGCTGAGATCTGCTTGGATGGCAACATTTCAAACCAGGAAGGGTTGGCAGCGATCTTGGAATTAGGCTTGAGCCGAGTCCCACAAAAAACATTTAAAATGGTTTTTTTAAACGAGAAGGGGCAAAGTTAAGAATACCCTGACCCTTAGGCCTCTTGCGGGGGGGGGGGGGGGGGGGTCCCGCAGTGCAAAAACACCATTTGTTTTGTAATTTTCTAAAGGAGTCGCGTTGGATCTGGGGCTCCCACTAAAAATGTTTTAAAAAATCCTTAGCAAAAGGGTGGCCCAGGTCCAGGAGGCATTTAAGTAAATGTGAGGGACCTGCATGGCCCCCTAGTAGCCCCGGGCACCGTCATCTCCGGGGTATATATATATATTTTTTTATTCACTGAAAAAACCAAAGGTGTCAGGAACATTATAGTTAGGCTACCATTTCACTCGTACAAAGCCGAAGAACACCTGATTCTCCTATAACTCTCGCCCCCACAATGCACTGCTTATGACCTCACATATCACATCACTCATGACTTGGTCAGTGACATCTCTGATGACATCTCAAATGACAAAACTCATGACATCATCCAGTGTTTTCTAAAAGTTACAAGTGTTAAAAATATATACTAAGGTAAGTGGCTGTGGGAGTTCCTACATGGGTGAGTGAGTGGGTGTGTAAGTGGTGTATACATGAGTGAATGGGTATGTCAGAGACTTTGTGTGTCAGTGGGTGTATGAGTAAGTGAGTGGCTGTGAGAGTATCTGTATGGGTGAGTGAATCAGTGTATAAGTGGATGTAATGGTGAATGAGAGGATGAATGAGTGACTGTATGGGTGAGGGTGAGGGTGTGTCAGTGGCTATAAATGGTGAATGAGAGCATGCATGAGTGGCAGAATTGGTGACTGAGCAGGTACATAAATGTCTGTTTGGTTGAGTGACAGAGTACATAAATGACTGTATTGGTGCATGAATGGGTATGTAAGTGGGTGTATGGGTGAGTGAGTGGGTATGTGAGTTGTTGTATGGGTGAGTGAATGGGTGTTTGAGTGACTATCTCATGAAAAAACAACATTCCTAGGCAGCAATGGATATAGATACATAAATCTAAATGAACATGACACCTAAAAATCGAGTCAGTGTACTCTAGTTGTTTTATTTCCTAGGTGATTGAACCCATCTGTGGTTACTGGGGCTGGGCACCTATTCAGTAAGGTCAGGGGACCCTGGGTGAGCGGGAAAATCAGGGATTTATCCCAGTTGATTTGTTACCCTGCATAGCGCCCCAAAATGTTTTAAATATGTAAAATTCTTGGAATGGAGGTACAGGGCTTACTTACATACAACAGACTATCGACTGCATATAGCAATATTTTTTCCTCCCAATTGTCGTCTTCTGCTATTCCTCGTATAAGCATGTCCCCATGGACCCATGTTGCTAACGGCTCCAGAGCCAATGCAAAGATCATGGGGGACAAGAAACAATTTTGCCTCGTGCCCCTCCACAGTTCTATTGCTCATGAGACACAACCATTCACCCACAGTCTGGCTCTCAGTCCCTCATATAGTAAACAAACCAATGCACAAAAATGTGGGCCAAATCCCAGCCGAGGCAATAAGGCAAATAGGTAATTCCATCCCACGCTATCAAAAGCCATTCGGGCGTTCAGAGACAGGACTGCCACATCCTCTGCCCCGTACTCCCTTGTTAGGTGTGGTACCCCAGATAGTCTTCTTAGGTTTAAACATGTTCTGTGCTTTGGGATGAAGCCTGACTTGATTTTCTGGGTGAATCATTGTAGGTAGCACTCCTGCTAACCCATTTGCAAGGACCTTGGCTAGTATTTTAGGTCCAGGGGTAGCTAATTTGGGGCCGAAGCCGTACGCAATTGGAGATCTCCCAGGGCTCCCTTTAATTCTTCTGCCGTTATGTCACTATCTAGCGACTCCGAGTTGTCTTTTGATAAGGTGTTTAGGTTAATTGTTTCTAACATCTCCGCAAATTCTTTATTAGACCTAGTGGACCTAGGGGTATATACTTCCTCATAAAAATCTGCAAATACTGCGGCTAGCGCCTCATCTCCTGTATCACACAGTTTATTTTGCTATCTCTTTTCTCGAGACAGGCGATGAGCTTTCTGGCCTTGTCCCCAACCTCGTAAATCCTCTGTTGTATTAACAATGCGTGGGTTCTTGCTGCTCCCTCTGTAAGATCCTGTTGTGCTAGCCTTAACTGGTGTGTCAGGGCCCCCTCCTGGTCGTCCTTTCCCACCAACTCGGATTCTATATTGATTATTTTCTGTTAAAGCTCATTCTTATTGTTATCTGGGATTTATAGAGCGCATGTTCAGCGACAGGTCTCTTAGCGCTATGAGAGAGAGCCTAAACCTCACCAAGAACAGCATGTACATGCACCGGACTTGACCTAGGTTGTGGCCCAGGCTTCAGTAAAATGTAGCGTCTTAAGTTTTTTCCTAAATGGAAGGAGGGTGGGTTCACTACAAAGGCTTTCCGGCAGCCCATTCCACAGTTACAGGATCACTACAGAAAAGCCTCAGCCCCCTTTGGAGGACGTATTGAAGCGAGGACAGGCCAATAGACCTGCTTCAGACGATCGAAGGGTACGTCCTGGCACATAGTTTTTGAGGCGCTCCTTAATGTAAACTACGGCCCGGCCGTGGATAGCTTTGTGGGCTATGCAGAGACCTTTAAACCTGGCTCTCTGTTTGATGGGGCGCCAGTGCAGCTGCTGCAGTCGGGGGGTGGCATGTGCCCGTCTTCGGCGCCTGAAGATTAGTCAAGCTGCATCGTTCATGGCCACTTAGAGTTTGGTTAGCAACTTCTCAGGGAGGCCAATGTACAGAGAGTTGCCATAATCCAACCGAGACACGATCATTGCCGACACGGCCATCCATAGTGCAGTAAATGGGAGGAGGGGGTCAAGTCTCTGCAGCTGTCTCAGTAAGCCCACACATGTCCCTTCCACAGTGGACAACTGGTTCGACATGGAGAGCTTGGCATCTATTTTTATGGCAAGACTTTTTACGACCGGGACTGGCGTGGGGGTGGTACCTAATTCTCGTGGCCAAAAAAGTTCGCTCCATGGGTTGTTTCCAGTGGTAATGGCCAGTATCTCGTTTTGTCGGGATTCATTTTGAGTGAGTTGGCTGTCATCCAATTGACCGTGTACCTGAGTATGCATGCATGCGTGGGCCAAGGGGGAGTGGTCGATCTGGATGATAATTTGCATGTCATCGGCGTAAATGAAAACTTAGCACTCCATGCGGACCAGAGCAGCCCCAGTGGCTGGAGATAGATGTTGAAGAGAAGGGGGACAGCGCTGATCCCTGAGGGACTCCGCATGTTATTGCACCAATGTTGGTTCCCCCTGCTCATTATCACCTCACGATCGTTGCCTCATCGAGGTAAGCCCCCACCACCTTAGCGCGCATCAAAATTTTCTTAAATTCACGCGTTTCCGTCTGTCTTTGAAACCAGCACTGGGACAGGCTCGAAGTTCCAAACGCATGAGAAACTTTCGTTTTCTTCGCAATTGAGGTATTCTGCACATATTGGCGCCTCTACTCACCCACTATCTTGACACTGTGACTTCTGTGGCCCAGTCTTTGCAATTGTATTTTCTCCTGCACTTACAGTTGTATGAGTTTTAAAGAAATCTTTACGTATTGGCGGCTTTATTCACCTACTTCCTCCACACTGGGACTCCTGTGGCCCAGCGCTGTAAATTCATCTTTTTTGCTAACCTCTTTTGTCGACTGCTATCAATTCCACCTGCACCGGCAATAAGTGTATCAGTTACCGTTTTAGTCTTGCGCGTGACACTTTGCATAACAAGGTTTCTGCTTCCCTGAAACTCATTTTTCAACCTTTTTTCCCCTTTATTCCCAACAATGTATATGATTATGTAGATGTATGTCCTTCAGGCATTTATTTAAGTTTGTCCTGATGATGATCTCATTATTCATCTAGAAGGGATCGAAACGTTGTTGACTGTTTAAACCGTATATACAAACGTATTCATATTTAATTTGTAATGGTTTTTGGTTGTTCATTACGCTTGTTTAACCTTGATTATGTACCAACAAGCAGCTTGTTTTGCCTGATTGTTTGTCCTTTTATGTCTATTGTTTTATGTAGGATACAGGACTGTGTCCCACTTTATTCATGTGCCGCTGAGAATTCTTTGAACATACTTACTGATGAAATCTCATGGTCTGGCTGGACAGTGACTATATAGAAGAGATTGCATTCTATATTTATTTATATTAATACTGAGCCTTATCAAGGACCATTGTTTTTGTAAAAAATCACTACCCAAGGTCCTTGTTTACCTATTGGGTTCCCTTGTTTTTGTAAAAATATGTATGGGTTAGTGAGCGCGTCTGTAAGAGGCTGCATGGGTGAGTGAGTGTGTGTATGGCAGTGTGGGTGAGTGAATAAATGTGGTAGCTCAGCTAACTATAACTGCTGAATTTCACTGGTTTTGCACAAGTGAAACCTGAGCCTAACTAGAAAATCTCTGTAACCTTTGGTTTTTCAGTAAATTCCTAAGGTTTTTTTAATTCCATTCCCTAACTATAACGTCCCTGTAACCTTTGTCTTTTTCAGTGAATTTCTAAGGTTTTTTAAATGCTAAATTCTAACTATAATGCCCCTGTAACCTTTGTTTTTTTTTAGTGAATTTCTAAGGTTTTTTAACTTCTATATCCTATCTAAGCCTGGGCATTGAACTACGCTCCGTTCGCGGAGCTTGCGAAGTTTAGGTAACTTTGCGATTCGCGTAGAGCGCAAAGTTGCAGATTGCTACGCAATCTAGCACGTAGCGTAGTAGTTTTGCTTCCTCGCGTGCTCAATATTCATTCTCGCGCGCGCGGTAACGTCTTACCGTGATTCTGCGATCGCCAACTTGCTTTTCTGTCCGTTCGCGAGCACCACGAGATTTGTAATATGGCTGCCCAAGCCCGCGAATGCGAACACGTCATTCGGGCGCGCGAGCTGACTTCCGGCGGCTGTCTTGGTAAGATCGCGATCCCGAACATGCAAAAACTACAATCTGGCGAAGACTATCTCTCGAGCTTCATAAAACCTTCTCTAAAATGACCATTTGGCTCAGAAAAACTCCTCAGATTCTGATTTTGCTGTAGTCTTTTGTGTAAGGAGGAGTCCTTTAATTTTTTTAACTCTTTTTTTCAAGAGGAAGGAAGTGCCCCTGAGTCTACAACTTCCTGTTCCTGTCCAGCAGGCTCCTCCCAGTGCTTTGTGCATGTGTTGTTCACTTTCATTTGGATTTGGAGCTGGAAGGATCACTTTTTGTGTCTCTCTGCTGCATCATACCATTGGATTGGATTTATTTGAGGACTTTTTGATTTGAGATTTAATTTACTACAAGTAAGTTGGAGAATTGGTGTGTGTGTTTCATTGGGGCTTGTTTGTACCTACATTTTTCTGGGATTTTCATTGTTTTTAAAAATTATTGTTGTGGCGGGTGGCCTGTACTAGTTTCAATAGGGGCCTAGTTGTTTTTCTCTGCAATTTCAGCCAGTAGGGTACCCATGGGTCCATGTTTCGTGGTGTCTGTAGAATTTCAACATCACGTAGGGCATGGATGGCATAGGATTGAAATGCTAAATGTGTCTGTGGTGTATTTCACTGTTGGTGTGTATGTGTGTGTGAAATACCTTTGTTGGATGTCTGTGCTTGATGTGTAACTTCTTTCCAATCCTTTCGTAGCCCTGTTGATTTTCATTTTTGTATTAAAGCTGTGTTGTTTAGCAGGCCTCCTTTCTCCGGTCATATATTATAGGCCTGCTTCAGTTCATTTTTTTCCATGGCCTGTTGTGACTGTGAGTGTCCATGTGGCTTGTGGCAATTTTGTGGTGGTAGTTTAGTAGTGTATGCTTCTTTTTCCATAAAGGCCTGAATTTCTTTTCTTTGTTTCCCTTGGCTTATGCTTGTTGTTGTTGTGTCCTCCTGGCCATGTGTGTGGCGGCCATTTTATGAAGGCAAGCATTGTGCTTTTGCCATAGGCTTACATTGACTGTTCCAAGCTTGTGGCCTAGTCTGCCAGTAAGCCCAGAGGTAGCCAGCCTCAAATCTTTGGTGCGTTATTTAAATTTACAGTTTGTGTTGTCTGTTGATTTTTTTTTACACCATGGATGGCTTTGGATTTCATTGCAAAAGGTGTTTTTTGGGGTGGGATAGGAGTTTTTGGGTGTGTGTTAAATAAATAGGGCTTTTCAGCCAGTAGGTAACCCTAGGGATTCAGCTCGCGTACTTTCAGTAACTCTGCACAGCGCGACAACGTGGACATCCAGTTTTCGTCATTTTCGCGCTCTCAATATATGTGTTCGCGCACGCGATAAAGCCTTTTTGTACAGTTCGCGATCCCGAACACGCAGCATTTGCAATCTGGCAAACAATATCTCGCGAGCAACATAAATTCTTCTCGAAAACGCTGATTTTGTGCATTTGGCTAAAAAAACTCCTCAGGTTGTCATTCTACTGTAGTTTTGGAGCACGGAGAAGCTTTTATTTAAAAAAAAATATTTTTAGGAGAGGAAGAAAGTCCCACAGAGACTACAACTTCCTGTTCCTGTCCTTTGTAATCACTTTTTGGTTATTATTGTGGTGGGTGGCCTGAGCATGTGTGGCGGCCATTTTGTGGAGGCAGGCATTGTGCTTTTCTGCAATAGGCCTGCATTGTCTGTCTTGTATTCCTGACCTTTTCTTGTTTTTGTGAGTGGCCTGGCCATGTGGTGGCGGCCATTTTGTGGTATCAGCCACTGTGCTTTTTCCATAGGCCTCCAAGCTTGTGGCCTAGTCGTACAGTAGGCCCAGGGGTACTACTCATCAATCATCATGGGTGCATGGAATTTAAACAACTGTTTTTGTGTTGTGCGTTAAAGTTCAACATTATGTATGCCTTTGGATTGAATTGTAAAATGTGGGCTTTACTTTTTTTCGGGGCTACATTTCACTTTGTGGGTGTTGTAAATAAATGCATTTAGTTTTGATGTGTATATGTTCGTTGTTGTTGCTCCCTGATGCTGCATCCATCCCATAAGATGCTCACATTTTTATTTAGGGCAAACAGGCTACGCTACATTTATGTTTCTGTTCTTTGCTATTCTTCTTCCTGAGTGTACACAGTACAAGTACACCAGGAGCACTGGCCTTGTCAGTCTCTTAAATGGCTATACTGTTGTTGTTCACTAACTTCATAAAATTTAATAATTGTGACCACCCACCAGACACTAAGAAGTTATATATAATATTATTGATCTTTTGACTGATGTTCTTCTGGCTTTTTTGTTTTTAGGTGCACAAAAGACAGAGGAGGTGTGTCATCATCATCGACTGTTGTGGTGCCAGACCGACGTCCTGCTGCTGTTCACGACGTGACGTGTGAGTGACCTGACCAGGCATCTCTGCAACTTGTGCAACTGAGTGCTGTTTTTTGCATCTGAAGAAGATGCCCCCCAAAAAAGCAGGTAGCAGGTCCTCCGGTACCAAGAAAGTTGCCATGGAGAAGAAGGAACAGAAGAAGAAGGAAGTGTTACTTAAGTCTGGTGTGCCTCCCAAAACCTTTTTTGGTACATCAAAAATGACGCCTGCAGCAGCAGTGTTGGGGGGCCAAGCTGGGGGCAGCACCTCCACATCAGTGGGCCCAACCCAGGCCCAAGCAGATGAGTGTGGAAGAGGTAGCCAGCCTTATGGTGGAAAGCAGTGATGCTGAGCCTGAACTAAAGTTATCGCTATCTCAAAGTAGTACACAATCAACGCAGGAGGGAACACAGCAGATAAGTGGTCAACAGCCGCAGTCACCACCCGCAATAGTAGCTGTAGTTCCTCCCGAAGTAGGGGCAGTTCAGGAAATTGAGCCTCATGTAGAGGAAGAAGAGGAAGCCACTCCTTTAGAAGTTCCATTGGCTTCCAAATTCCCAGCAAGGAAAAGGAGGGTTAGTAAATCAAATTCTTCACCAAGCCCCCCTTCTGATGATCTAGATGCCACTTGGAAGCCACAAACTGAGTCTGAGAGGGAAACACGTCACAAGAGCAGGCATGGGAAAAGGAAGGTTCCAGAAAGCCTTACACTTATGGAGGTTGATGTAGAAGAGCAGGATGATGATGATGATGATGAGCCAGTCATCACGAACATCACTCGTGGGCCTGAGGAGATGGAGACCAACATTTTTACACTATCCAAAATGGCTGCGAGGGATGTAGCACGCATACCTCCAACACAGGTAACACCAACACGACCTCCAGCTTCCATATTTACATTAGCAAAGGGCCGGCAGCGTCCTACATCCAGCACAAGCACCACCTCAGCAGAAGTAGGTAGTGGTACTGCACAGAGTCAAATTCAACACACACCCTTCAGTTCATCCAGCATTGGAAGTGGGAGTGGCACCTCCAGCAGGAGACAAAAGTTAAGCTCCCCAGTGTGGGACTACTTTACGGTTAGCGGAAAGGAGGAGAACATTGCTATATGCTCCGTTTGTCATACCTCTGTTAGTCGTGGTAAGCTTGGTACAAACTATGGTACCGGAGGCCAAATGACCCATCTGAAAAAACACCACACAATCCAGTGGGAGGAGCACCTTAGTCGCATGAAAACTGGAACCATTGCTGTTGGGCATAAACGAGTAGAAAGCCCGCTCACGGTGGAACAGGAAGACATTCTCTGTGGTAGTGGTACACAAAGTAGCCCTGTCCCCAGCACTGCAGTGGTAACGCCCACATCCTCAGCCACATCTCATTGGCACAAGAGTAAGAGTCAGCATGAGACACCAAAGAGTACTGCTGGCCCAAAAAGTGCGATGTTGACCACAGGAAGGAATACCATGCAGCCTACCATTCTTAGCATGTTTACTAGGCCGGAGGGGCAGTATGAACGCAACCACCCAATAGCACGTTTGTACAATGCGAAGCTGGATAAAATGTTAGCACTGGACCTTCTCCCCTTTTCTTTTGTTGAAGGGGTGGGTTTTCTTAAATTTGTGAACACCATCTGCCCAAAAAGGAAAGTTCCCAGCCGCTACTATTTCGCAAGAGTTGCTGTTCCAGCACTACATCACGACGTGCTGGAATTGCTTGGAAAAGCCTTCAAACAGAGTGCTGTTCAGAGTATACACCTGACAACAGACATGTGGACCAGTTGCCAAGCCACTGATTACATGTGCATCACTGCACACTGGGTCTCTTTTTCGGGTGTTAAAGATAAGATATCTGACGGTGTTGTTGACACCGCTGAGATTTTTAAAGACACTCGCAAACATGCAACTGTAGCCATGTTTGCTATGGAGAAATCTCATACTGCTGCAAACATTTTGAATGAGTTTAACAGCAAGGTGTTTGAGTGGCTGCGACCAAGAGGGCTTACCATTGGTTTTGTTGCCACGGACAATGGCAGTAATGTAGTTAGGGCCATGAAAGATGGTGGCTATTTCAGGGTCCCATGTTTGGCACACTGCATTAACATTGTTGTTCAAGACTTTCTGAAAAATGAAAACAAAGTCAGCAGCTTACTGACCACCTGCAGAAGAATATGCACACATTTCAACCATTCTTTTAAAGCCCGGAAGCAGCTGAGGGTCATTCAACGTGAGCATAAAATGCCAGTCAAAGCACTCATCCAGGAGGTGCCAACACGTTGGAACTCAACGTATTACATGCTTGAGCGTCTGTTTGAGCAGTACATACCACTTAATGCTTATGTCATGAAAAGGTCAGGGGATCCTACTGTGAAAGGCATGACAGTTGAGATGGCCCAATGGGACCTCGTCAAATGCCTGACAGAGATGCTACTTCCTTTTGAGGTCTTCACACGTGAAGTGAGCAGGGAGGACTGTACTATGGGCCAAGCTATCCCATTGTTGTACATGCTAGAGCAAGAGCTGAAGGAGGTCTCAGAAATGTACGCAGGTGTGGATGACAAAGTAGACGCATATTATTTGGCAGACACCTTAGTCGCTCGTTTATCTGACAATACAAGGATTCAAAATAACATTGCGTCACATCCACATTACATTACTGCCTCAATTTTGGATCCACGTTACAAATTATTGCTGCGCAGTAATGAAGTAATTCCTTTTTCAGAAGTGGATGTTGCCCAGTACAAAACTTTGATAGCTGAGGAAGCCACTGACTTTGAAAACGAACGGATCTTAATTAGAGGCCCGCCCCCCCAGGGCAGAAAAAGTACTGGAGGGCACCCAGAGTCAAGTTGTACTTCAGAGGCCGAGAGCAGTGCGTTTGCCTCCCAGCAGTCAACAACACTGCCAGCAATAACACCAACAGCACCAACAGGATCATCAGGCACATTTAAAAAAAATGGCAGGTGATTAGTTTCTACGGAAAGGGTTTTGTACGTCCATGACTGATGCAAAGGCAAAAGAGGCCAAGCAAATCGGAGCACCCCTGAACATTGAGCGGATGGTTCAGGCCTATCTAGATGACACAACAGAGGTCTTCATGGAGCAAAGCCCATTGGTGTATTGGTATGGGAAAAGAAGCCAATGGCCAGTGCTCAGCATGCTGGCGATAAAGTATGTGGCTTGCCCTGTTGCAAGTGTCTCTTCGGAGCGTGTTTTCAGTGCTGCTGGTGCCATTGTTACTGTCAAAAGGACCAGTCTCTTGCCCAAAAGTGTTGAGAGGTTAACCATGATCAAAATGAATCAACACTTTATACCACTGGAGTACAAAATACGTGAATCACAGCAGGAAGAGGAGAGCGACTTCGATGACATAAGTAGTGGGTTGTTAGACGTACTTCTGTCCGAACCACCAGAGTCTGAGGACAAGCTCCTCTTCCCTGACAACTAGGCTTTCAAATTGTTCTCCCTTCCTTTATTTGTGTGTGACTGTGTATCTGTTTTTCTGGTTCAAAATCTAATCACAACAAATCCATCAACGGTCTCCTCTTTTTATTTCCCTATAAGAGTTGCACGTCTGTGCATAACTGTCCACTCCACTCCTCAGGGTCCTGCTCCATCTTCCTTACTCTCCCTAAATACATTTCAAGCAAGCCAGACATTGGATGGAGATGGAGAATAGTACAATACATGTTGCCTCTAACAGTCCCTCCATAAGAAGTGAAACGTGACTCCAGCTATATTCCGTTTTGTTTCCAAGCCGAAAGAAACTCATCACTGACTGTCAGAAGGCTAGGCAAGCATCAGATCTGACAGCCAAAGAGAACAGCAAGACAAGTAATGAGTGATTATTGTGAATGATGGCATGCATTGCATTGGATGCTGGCTGACTACGAATGAATGTGCATGAAGTAGAACTATACTACTTTATCGACAAAGTAAAAGTGACTCAGGTGAGGTGACAGTTAATATTTCCTTGTTGTTTAATAACCACATTGTACTCGTACCACTGCAGGTGCTGGCCAATATCCGTTGCAATTTTGTAATATGGAATATATTATAGACTTAATCAGTCACTACAGACTGAGTTGGTGTTGGAGAATATGTACCACACAGTCATCATCATGATGCTGCTGAGCATACTATCTTTACACACAGTCAGTTGGATCGGAGATAATTGATGGAATAACTGCGTTTGATGGGCTGACTTAAAAGGTAAACAGTTTGACTTTGAGTTTGAACAAGAACCACAGCAGACCTAGGCTAGATGTCCGTGTAGTGGTGTGGACTGGAGTAGAGTGTAGTGGTATGAGGGACAGTGGCGCATTGATTTAGTCACTTCATTTGGAAAATGCTAGGTTGCTGCAGCGCATATGACATTTGTCTAGCTCGGTCAAAATGTAAGTAAGGGGTAAGGTGCCTGGCCTGTGCCGCGGTTCTCCTGTTCTGTGGCTGTGCTGGCTCCTGAGTCCTGTCCCGTTGTTGTTGTAGCTTAATGCTGTAGAGTAGACACTATGTTCCTATCCAAGATGCCTCAGTCTGAAAGTTTTCTCTCCAGAGTCTTGTCTTCTCTTCTTGCACTCCACTGTAATTGAGTTTATTGTTTTAAATGCAGTAATTTTTCAATACCCCTTTGTTTTTCCATCTACACTTACAGGCCGGCCTTTAACCTGTGCTATAGTGGGAGAAACGACTCACACTTACCTTACCAATCCGCATCAGGCAGGCAGTGGTACCCAAGATTGATGTGCGGAGTGTCCATGGAAGGGAGGACCAAGAGGAATGACGAGAATGATGCAACTCCACATTTGGACCAGGATAATACAGTAACTTTAGTATCATTCATCATTCGTCTTTAAATTTATTTGATTCCTTTTTTCGGTTCAATCGTTACGACTGTGTGTTGTGGTTTGTTTGGTAATTGATCCCTACAACAATTTTTTCATTTCCTTTGCTAGCTTGAAAAATAAAAGTAAGCCCGGTACAGCATGTAATTTGGTTCGGTCTGAGCTCTGAGGGCGGCAAATTTCATATTAATAATTTCTTCCCTGTACTGTCTCATTGGGTAATAGTAGTAAGTACAACTCATTATCATTAACCACCAAGTTCTCTTCCTTTGCATGCATGCATTTGCTTTTTCTCACTTTATACTTTGATTTCTTTGATAATGGATCATGGTCGTCTTACAAGATTGTGTTTTACTTTTGTTGTGTCCATGCATACTGTCTGTTTTTCTTTCTCAAACCTTTCCCAAAACCCCACTTCCCATCCATTAATCAATCCCTAACCCTCTTCCCCTGGGCTGTGTCATTTATATTGAGGTGTGATGTGACTACATAAAATGTACACCAACAATTGATCACACGCTTGCTGGGGCAGATGTGGTGAAAGCAACACTAATTGAATTTCAACTAAGGCAGGGCAAGGATCTTCTTCTGATTGCCCACCCATGCTGTAGTTTACTTTGTGTTCTACTACTCCTCCCCAGTCTCTCAGTCAAGTGACTTTCTCTTTCTATTTTCAAATGCTATTGCCAGTGTCTACTACTACCACCGCAATAATGGCATCTTCTCCGTTCATTTGGGAAACCAACCATGCAGCCATCAGTGTGCCGAACTTCATCATCAATCACAGGTAAGATAAGTTTGGTGGGAGGTATGGACTAGGAGGAGAGACTGACAGTACTATTATGACAATTAAAAATAACTCAGTGAGGGGTGCTGCATCTATCAGTTTGTGTGTTACAAAATCGGCAAATCTTTTAAATCAAACACTGGCTGTGGGCATGCAGCAGCACGGCAACAAAGTAACAAACCATGTAACTTAGATTGAATTCGGAAAACTGTAACCCACCACAAAACATTAACATCGTATAAGTAAACAGTATAAAATTTAATATCCCCTAACAAAAATAAACTATCCCACTCTGACCTAACCCACCCCATTCCCTAACCCCAACCAATGTCCACAACGAAACGAAACGAAAGTCCAAGAGTCCCAATGTTCGAACGAATCCCCAACGCCCAAAAACCCACCCACCAACAAAAGGAATTAGAAAAGGGGCAGATGAGACAAGGTCCTCTATCGTCGGCGGGCCTTCAGGTGTTTGTCCACCAGGATCTTAGCCCGCTCCTCTGGGCTCTCCTCTAAGCGGGCCATCCGGCGGAGCAGCTGGTGGCAAAATGCCCTGCAGTTACATGCAGGGTGGGGGGCAGCAGTGGTCGAGATGGATGCGCAGCGGTTGGCGGCTGCCGGACCACGGCGCCGTGAAACTGGAGGCAGGGCCTGACTGGGGCCCGGGGCATTGGAGGAGGCTGCAGCTGCAGCTGCCTCCTCCTCCTCCTCCGCCTGAGCCACCAGCCGGCGATATTCTTCGCAAATGGCCTCCAGTTTACGGCGCCGGGCCCTGGCGGCCAACTCATTCTGAGATGGTTTGGGTGTGGATGTGGAAGGAGTATCTATATCAAGAAAGAAAAAGAACATGTTGTAGCCAATACTCTTAGCAAAACAGAAACACTAAAATCATTCAACACATAGGTGCCGATTCCGATCCGTGAAAAAAATTTACCGTCCGACTCATATCCGTATGTTTTTTACGTACGAATCGTACAATTACCGTACAAACTGCGAAGTACGATTCGTACGTGAAAAATGCTTACGAATTGCATTGGGAAAAGGGTACGAGAGGGAGCCAGAAATTTTTACGTCCGAATAGCGTCGGGAAAAGTGTCCGACAGGGAGCCGGACATTTTATGTGCAAATCGTAAAACAGAAGTCCGAGCGCGCAAGTACGATCTGTACCACCCGTCCGAATACACAACCGCATGTAAAAGGCCCCGTACGGAGTGAACGCTGTAGCCTACATGTACACGGGTAAACTTGTGCCCGAATACGAGTCGTACAGCCCCCCTCACCCCGCACATGTCCGCACCATACCCCTGTATGTCAGCACCGTACCCCCCCGCACCATACCCCAACACTGTAGCACAGCCCCGCACCTGTACGGGCCGCACCCCAGGCCCGTCTCCCAGCCCCGCACCTGTACGCCCCGTACCCCAGGACCGTATCCCAGCCCCCCACCTGTACGTGCTGCACCCCAGGCCTGTCTCCAAGCCCCGTACCCGTATGCACCATACCCCAACACCGAAGCCCAGCCCCGTACCTGTACGCCCCGTACCCCAACACCGCAGCCAAGCCCCGTACCAGTACGCACCATACCCCAACACCGTAGCACAGCCCGCACCTGTACGCACTGTACCCCAACACCGTAGCCCAGCCCCGTACCTGTACGCGCCGCACCCCAAAACCGTAGCACAACCCGCACCTGTACGCACCGTACCCCAACACCGTAGCACAGTCTGCACCTGTACGCGCCGAACCCCAACACCGTAGCACAGCCCGCACCTGTACGCGCCGCACCCCAACACCGTAGCACAGCCCTGCACCTGTACGCACCGTACCCCAACACTGTACCCCAACACCCTCACCTAGCATCACGTATGTACGGACCGTACCTACGCGAAAAAGACTCGTACAGAACCAGGACACTGTAAAACAGCACAAGGAGGGTCAATTCGACTCGCACAACACCACAAAACACGTCAACATGACAAAAGACATCTCTATGACTGACCTGCCACATCCAAACAGGCAAAAAGAGGACCAAATCACAACCACCTCTTATAACACACCCACCACAAATTCAAACACAGCCACACCCACAAATGGACCAATAAAAAGGGCCCACACACACAACCCATGAGCCATTGCAACAGACCCACTGCTCACAGACACCACAGACAAACAACTGCACCTTACTCACACCTTAACTACACCTTCACTGACACACCTTCACACAACCTCCTTGACAAACACCCCCTCTTCACCTACACACACACACCGTCACATTCACACCCACACACCCACAACCATCCACACCCACACCCCACACCATGCCCACTGACAAGAATCCAAAGCTCACAACGGCGGAGCTGGAGCTCCTTGTCAACGAAGTCATCAGAGTCGAGCCACAGCTGTTTGGAACATTGGTCAGACAGACCAGCATAGCCCAAAAAACCAGCCTGTGGCAGAGGATTGTCGATAAGGTGAATGCTGTTGCGCCCATCCGAAGGACCAGGCATGAATGCCAAGCCAGGTGGTACGATCTGCGCAGGGCAGTCAAGAGGAAAATGAACGAGGAATATGCCCAGAGTAACATCACTGGAGGCGGGCTGCCCCGCAGACCTGTACATTACCATCCCTGGGAGGAGAAGGTGATGGCCACGCTTCCGCCGGTGGGAGTACACAGAGTCGAAGGAGTCGCAGAGCCTGGTGAGTACACAAACAACTCACGTAACATGGGGGAATGGCATCCACACCCCAACTAGAACAAATGCACTCACCTACCCCCAAGCCCTCACTGCACACAACCACACCCTAAAAACCATGCTCATGCCACTAACGTCTCCATGCCCCATTCACAAATAAAGGCAATGCCATGTCCCAGGCCACACCAACCACAAACCCAAGACTGGATGTCCGGGATGCTGGGAGGGTGGGGCTCACACAACACAATGTGCAACTCAGAACCAGACACCAATGCCCACAGACCATATGGCCTAGGTACATACCCATGCACCATGCCCAATGCACAGGGACTGGCAAAGTAATGACAAGGTAGCTGACACTTGGCCCTGCTGTAGGCAGCACAAGGCCATCCTGTGACCACTGTACACTCAAACAACAACTCCACTAGCTCACATACCCAGCACAAGAACTCACACACACTGTCATGTCAGCATGCACCATGAGGGGACAGACACATCACCTGGGAGACCCAATGACAAATCACACTACACACAAAAGCAGCCCTGGTCACACACCCCCCCTCACACAAGCACACACCCCCGGGGCAGGCAACGGATTTACCCACTCTCACAATGGACCTGTGACACAACAAGACCAATCCATAGCCAAATAAGCATCCCAGCCAAAAATCTACTGGCAAACACTCAGGAGCATATACCAATCTGTCCCCCGCAACATACCCATCCCCAAGTGTAGATTGAGAGGAATGCTAGGCACATCCAACCACCTGGAGGAACTGTGACTACTTGAATATGTATTAAACATGGATGTGGCATGAAACAGCATTAACATTGTCTCTCACACACAGGGCAACGTCATCGACCTCCCCCCAACAATGGGGGGGAACAATCACAGTCCCAGGCTCAGCGTGAAGATGATCCCACCAGCAGTGACGACTCTCACCACTCCGTGGATGACCCCGACCAACCTGGCCCCTCTGGTGCCCAAGCCCCTGCAGCACCTGCGTCAGGTACATCTGTGCCAACCCCCACCCCCATTCCTGCCACATCCCAGGAGACACCCAGGAACCCTGCTCGCACTGAACAACACAGCCAGTCTGACCAGGAGGGACACGGTTCTCCGGGCACCCAGGAGGAGGCAGACAACCACGCTAATGCCATCCCTCAGGGGTCCCGTAGACCCAATGTGCCCACAACGGCAGGCCAGGCTCGTGTGGACAGGGGTGGTGGGAGTGGAGGCAGGCAGAGGCGAGAACCTGACCAGCCAGCTGAGGGAACCGGTATGGCACACAGGCGCCACATCCTGGACACATACCGGCGTGACACCAGGGGCATCAGCCAGGTTGTGTCGAGCCTCACAGATATCAAGGGGACCCTCGACGAGATGAAGAACCTGCAGGCCGAGCAACATGCCAGTCAACAACAACACCAAGGACGGATGGAGGCAAGACTGGCTGAGCTCCTGGCGGTGCAAACGGACATGAGCCGTTCACTCCGTCGGATTGCCGACAACATGGGCAACCCTCCCTGTGACACCAGGCGAGGACCAGCACCAGCCACAGGGAGGGAGGAGGAGGAGGAGGATTCCTCCGACAGAGCATCACAGACATCGTCAAGGCCTGCATCTGAGGGTCCCCGGAGGAAGGTGGGTCGTCCACGGAAAAGACCGTGGGAGTCAGCGGACCATCCACATCTGCCAGGTCACCTGGCCTGGCACCTGGCCCTCTGGCGCAACAGCACCACCTCACCCAATGACATTCTCTGCCACATGGACTTGCTGGTCAGAGTCTGACCAATGATGACCAACACTGTGGTCTGGACTCTGATGACTCCAACTGACAAGGAGGCCATCTTCCCCTGTGAACTTTGGATTCTATGCACCCGATAGAGCACCTTACTTCATCCACCAAAAGACTTACCCCACCAAAAATAAATACTTTATTTTGTCATGAGATGTTGCTGTCATTTAGCATTATTCCCCAACATATGTGTGTGTAAATGTCAAACTATGCCTGAGTGTTGAACTAACTCCACACATCCATACCCTCGGATAGGAGTCTGGTACAGGACACACATGGGTCACAATGTATCATTCAATGCAGACATGGAGCACAATACTCTCCTGTGATGGCCTCAAGCTGCTGAGGGGGTGCTAGGGAAACTGTGAGGACACACCTATTTGGAAGAGTAAAATTAAGGCATAGAGGTCATGCCTCATTTGGAGGTTCCCGGGGAGGGAGCCTCAGGTATATGTTCCCAGGTGGGAGAACTATGTCCTGCATGCAGGAGTACAGTGGATCAGAAGAATGGTGGCCAGGTCAAGGTTGGATGCACGGAGATGGCACTACGGGGTCTCGGATGACAGTGGTACAAGGTTGGTTTTGGGTCAGGGTTGTGGCATGCCTCCTGAGTGTGGGTGAGGAGTCTGAAGGTCATCCTGCAGCACACAGTGATCCATTGCAGCTATCTCTGCTGGAAGGTGATGTGGCTGGGGCGCGGGATGTTGGCGCTGAGGTGTGCAGATGCAGCCTGGATGTGGACAAGTGTCCCTGGATTTTGGATGTGGCTGCTCCGTAGAGGGCAGGGCAGTATTTGACACAGATGTTGTCGTGGATGCTGGTGATTACCATGGCAAATTAGAGCAAGCAATCCATGATGCACAACATCTTGTGTGCGTGGACACTGGGTGCCTGTGCGGGGCTTCTGTGGGTGGGACACAAGCAGTTGAGCCAGCTGTAAGGGGACAATCCTCAGATGTTGACCTCAGTCCTGTACAAGTCCAGCCTCAGGTGGCTGCTGTTCTGCCATTCATCTATGGATCCCATGCAATCTTGAATATTGGAACTGGAAATGTCTGCGTCCTTGGTGAGGGTGAGGAGCACCTGGCTGTCAATGGCATACGAGTTGATGATGAGGTTGTGTGCGCATGTGATGGTGGATGGGGGGTCCTGGACACATTGTAGATTGACACGCTGAAAGATGATACCTGTGCCATGTGCCTCACGACGAAAGCATACTACATGCCGAAGGCTTGAGTCCCACTCCCATGGCCTTGCAGGGGTACAGATCTGGTGGGGAGTAGGAGGGACATGACCTGGTGGGTGTGACAGGTCCTGGAAGGTGTGGCAGCGCTGTGTAGGCAGTCGGAGTTGCACACTCATCATGCAAAGGTGTTGTGTGTGCGCTCAGTGCATGCCTCAGAGCAGGCGGGAGATGTGTGGATGGACCTTGCTTGGAGGGTGGCTGCAACATCACACTGTAGTGTGATGTGGGTCATGCAAGGACCTGAGGGTCGTGCAATGTGCACGTTGCATGTGCAGACGGTCCAGCCTTTGGTACCGCGTGGCCGCAACTGTGGTACAGACAAGCTGAAGACAGCCAAATGAATGTGTTGAGGGAGGAAGGGAGGAGCACCTTTGATGTGTGTGTGTTGCCAAATCTGGAAACTACGTGTGCCCTTGCTGCAGTGGCTGCAACAGCAGGCGGCATGTCCTGGGAATTATGCCACAATATCCACACAAAGACTAGGATGTCAGAAAGGACTACTGCAACTGGTATATGTCAAGGAAGGAGTTACCGGTTTGCTATGGCACACCCAGAGACAAAGGATGCACAATCACCAAAGATGACTGACACCAGATCATGAAACTGAAGGCCGAGCTGCGCACAGGAAACACACCCCAGAAGGTGTTGACGGCCCGTGGGGGGGACTAACATGCCAAAACACATACACAGCCATGGACATCATGCACAATAGAGAGTCAAATACATGAAGAACAGCATGCAGGTTGCTAATCTACACATAGACTCATTGCACAATCCTTGACAACCATGCCAGAGATGCCACATGCACAGTGGCAAGAGACCTGTATTGACAGAGATGAGGCACCTTGGAGGCTGAGGAACACCTTTATTACTCAGGCTCACACCTATGCAAAAGCATCAACATTAACAGACTCACAGGTCTATTGGATTAACATGTGGGACCTACACCGGACACCCCCTTTGCACCACAGATGCTGTAAATCCATTGTACTGGCACAGAAGTGAAGGGGTTGACCCAAACATCCCCTGCTGCACACGCAGAGGCTGCAATTCCCCATTGAGCATCATATGGGGATGTCCGCAATATGTCCACCCATAGCCTCCCGTATGTTTCCGAGGGAAGTTGTACACACATTGATGCCTTCATCACAAACCACAACCCCATAACAGATGACTGTCAAGAAGTGTGACTATCAATTCATGTGAGTCATGCCACATGTCATGTGCCTCATGGTGAGTCGACATGTATGCATAGTAACAAAACCTGCACAGGAGCAGTGCCCACACATTACAAACAACTACCACACCCAAAAAGCCCTGCTGCAATCCTTTCCCAAAGGAGAATTTTCACCATGTCCGTGCATGTAACGCTGATTCAGCACACGTTGTATTACTCATGAGGAATAGCAGGAGCACAACGATGCCACGAGCAGACAGCATGCGCAACTACCTGGGGATGAGCGACACACAAGAAGTCAGAAAAAACATAGTCATCCGCATGCATGGTCATATACTCTACATGAATAAGGTTGACACCATGCTAGTTGTCAATTGAGTGTGTCAGCTAAAATGTGTGAAATGACATCAGCACTCGAGTGACACATCAGCACACACCTCAAAGTCACTTAGCATACAGTCAGCTGGACACACACATTGCAACACATGCCACACAAGGCTCCAAGCGTGCACACTCAGACCCAGGGACTCACCATTATGAGAAGAAGTTGCATATGAGCTGACTCCGGATGTCCTCCTCCTCCTCCTCCTCCTCCTCACTTGCCTCGTGACCAAGGCCGTCATCCTCCACGGGTGGATGTTCCTGCTCATCGGGATCCAGGATGAGTGGCACAGCTTTCTCCACTGCCATGTTGTGCAGCATGCAGCACACGATGAAGATTTTGCAGACCTTCACCGGTGCATATGGGAGGGACCCGCCGGTCTTGTGGAGGCACCGGAATCGGCTCTTCAGGAGTCCAAACGTCCACTCAATCACTCGCCTGGTCTGCCCATGGGCGTTGTTGTAACGGTGATCTGCAGCTGTTCTCGGGTTGCGGAGAGGCGTCACCAGCCATGGCATGTTGGGATAGCCAGAGTCCCCTACATGGAAACATCATGTAAAGAAGTGGGTCAGGAGATGCCGTCACATACTAAGATACCGCTGAATACTGGACAAACAGAGTCTACTCACCAACAAGACATGCTCGTTCGTTGTGCAGCTGCAGCATCATTTCTGGCACCCTGCTACGCCTCATGATCGTGTGCTGACCCTGGAAAACATGCACAGACATGGGAAATCACCATGTTAGCAAGACACACCACAAGGGCATTAATGGAGTGGTAATGTTTACGGTTACGGAAGGCTACCTCCTGTGCCTGTGGTGGCACCAAAGCCACATGTGTCCCATCAATGGACCCAATTACATGGGGCATCCCTCCCAGGGCATAGAACTCACCCTTGATACCTGTCATCTGCTCACGAGTTGGAAAATGGATGAATTCATCCAGGTGCTCCAACATGGCTTCTAAAACATCATGCAGGACACGGCTGAACATGGTCTGAGACATGCCACCCACATCAGCTATGGTCAATTGAAACGTACCGGTGGCAAAGAAATGTAGGGCTGACATCACCTTCATCTTGGGGGTCAGCACAGTCGGATAACTGTGTCACGGTTGGAGGTGTGGGGCCAGCCTGTCTGTCAGGTCTACAATTAACCGTTGGGGAAATCTGTAGCGGCGTATGCAGTCACGTTCCCTCATGGCAGCCAAGTCTGGCATTGGTCGGGAGAGAGGCGGTGCCTGCAGAAAATTGGAAGGAATAACGAAGATTGAGTACATTACTCAATGAACTGAGCATATGTTCAACAGCTAATACACATATGCCACATACAGAGTCTGGTCTGTGCAATACATCCTGCACACGTATGCCAGCCAGGTGATACTCCTACCAAGAGCCAGCTACAAACATGGATTGTCAAGGTCTACATGACATGGCATGAAAGTAGCTGTGGGCCAGTGTGAGTGAACAGCCAGACACATTACAGGAGTGACATACATCCACATATGTGCATTTTAAGGATGTCATCCCATACAGACAGCTGCCGGCAAGCTAGACGCACAGGTCACATGTCATGGAAAAAGGACAGACCACACACCTTGCCATGAAGGGGTACATGTCAAATATGATCACACAGACGTTGAGACTACGCAGATATGTCCTAATCTCGCAAGTCCCTGTTAGATGCATACAGTGTGCGTAATAGTGTGACATGGGCATCTACACACAGACACATGTTGGATGCAGCTACAGCAGATGGCGTTGACGGAACACCAACAGCAAGATCATGGGAACACATGACACACACATGACATAGTCAAATCGTAGCACGCTGGTAGTGAGATGTCAGGTGTCATCATCCGTGTACCTGGCATCAGGGGACAGTTGCGGGTGTTGGGGACTATGCCATGCCAGTGATGCAGTGCTTGACAAGTTTGAACTACATGCACACATGTCAAAGGTGTGAAGGGGAAGTGCGCCACATGGTGCCCCATCACACATGACATGTGTACACAGGTCATCACACAACTATTGGGTTAAAACATGAGGAGACATGTGCCAGCTCACTGCCTGACACACCTAGGCCCTACACATGATGCACTGCACTGACAATGACTTGATGTCCATCCTTGTGCGAGTCATACACCTCCATTCCTTTCCTGTGCACCTCCTATCACCAGTGTAACCTGCGAAACGCACCGTACACACGCTCTGAGGGCGTGTGTACGGTCGTATCGCAATATGGGGTTTGGGTAGGAGTACGCGTGTATGCAAGGACCGTACAGACGTACGTGTACACACTGGTCCTATCCCCATGGTAGTGTTGGCGTAGGTGTATGCCATAGAGATTCGTATGTATGGCCCGTAGCACCATGGCGTACGCCTACGGCAACACTACCATAGTGCTACGGGCCCTACACACGCGGGTACGGCCCGTAGCACTAGGGTAGTGTCAACGTAGGCGTACGCCATAGAGATACGGCTCGTACCCGTGTATGTACGGCCCGTAGCACCATGGCGTACGCCTACGGCAACACTACCATAGTGCTACAGGCCCTACACACGCGGGTACGGCCCGTAGCACTAGGGTAGTGTCGGCATAGGCGTACGCCATAGAGATACAGCTCGTACCCGAGTATGTACGGCCCGTAGCACCATGGCATACGCCTACGGCAACACTACCATAGTGCTACGGGCCCTACACCGCGGGTACGGCCCGTAGCACTAGGGTAGTGTCGGCGTAGGCGTATGCCATAGAGATACGGCTCGTACCCGAGTATGTACAGCCCGTAGCACCATGGCGTACGCCTACGGCAACACTACCATGGTGCTACGGGCCCTACACACGCGGGTACGGCCCGTAGCACTAGGGTAGTGTTGGCGTACGCCATAGAGATACGGCTCGAACCCGCGTATGTACGGCCCGTAGCACCATGGCGTACGCCTACGGCAACACTACCCTAGTGCTACGGTCCGTACCCGCGTGAGTAGGGCTCGTAGCACCATGGTAGTGTTGCCGTAAGCATACGCCATCGTGCTACGGGCCGTACACACGCGGGTACGGCCCGTAGCACTATGGCTACGCCTACGGCAACACTACCATAGTGATACGGACCCTACACACGTGGGTACGGACCGTATCACTGGAGTAGTGGTGCCCTAGGGGTACGTGTGGAACGCACCATACCTGTGTGTGGATAGTGAAATTACATAGGGGACACATGAGGGACAAGTACAAGGGCCTGAATGCATGCTGGTTGTCATGGAGACTGAGTTTACAGTTCAAAATTTTTCATCAGGTGGCCAGCAAATGTCAGTTGGAGACAATATACTATGTTGCAAAGTGGTTGTTGACTTGACATCATGCTCAAATTTTGAACCATGCAAAGGCCCTCACTGGGGTAGGTTTAAAGGGATTGGAGGAAACGTAGGATGCAAATGAGATTGACCAATCACTCTGTACTCCTGTAAATGAAACAGCCCAGCAAGGCAGATATAAGGCAGTCAGGACCCATGAGAGAGCACTTGCCTGCACAACCTTTCATTCCACACCACTGCTGCTGCTTGTGATTCCTCTGGCACCATGTCCAAGTCTGTGGAGAGGGCTCAGCCTTTCACCCAAGAGGAGAATGAGGCGTTGCTGGACGCCATCCTCCCACAGTACCACTGCCTGTATGGGAGACCAGGGGAGCAGGTGAGTGCTGACTCCACTAGCTTTGACTGTGCCCCTTTTTTGTGTCTGTCACTTCTGGCATTGTGTCCAGGTGTGACAGACATGCAATGTTGTTCATGGTGGGTCCCAGGGGGGGAATGCCTTATGTCTCCCATGCAGAGCATGATGTGGTTCATATCTGCACTCCTCACTTGCATTGTGCTTACTGTGACTAACACTGCATGGTGCATGCCACTTTCAGCCTGGCTAATCCTCTTGGGAATGTTGTTTCTATAGTCCTGGTTTGATTCTGTGGTCCCCCCAGTGTGACAGGTGTACCCACAGATGTGTGTGAGTTGAGTGTTCCTGTGGTGAGAGTGTCCAAATGATGTGTACGGGCCATGGACATTGGTTTGTGTGTAAGTCCCCTGTTATGTGGGTGAGTGTCTATGTGGAGTGTTGCACCCCAGCTGCATGGAGGATGCATATGCCCTACCCATCTGATGTGAGCAGGGGGCCGTGCTGTGTGTCTGACGTGCAAGCTAGCCCCACACCTGTGACACCCCCCAGTCAAGTGGCACATGTGCAGAGTGAGGTTTTTACCCGCAGTTGCCAATGGCAGATGATTGGCCTGTGGCTGTGTGTGTCTGTGTACTCCGCTGAGGTTGCGTGAGTGGCCTGGGGCATGTGACTGCTTTGAGGTGCTGTCCATAACCCTGGTGTTGCTTGTGATGCACAGTGTGAGCCATGATCAGTGATTGTGTTGCACCCCTCATGCCACCTGTGTACTTTCAATGCCACGTAGTGCTTTTGGACTTCCCCAGAGGATAATGTCCCTATGACAAAGGTGCAATGAGTTGACTGCATACTATGCCCTGTTCAAACAAGCCTAATTGTTCTAATGTGTGTCTCTGTGACATGGAGCAGGTGTATTGATGTTGTCTCACTTTGTCATCCTCACAGGTAGCCACCTACACCAAGGGGGAGATCTGGAAGCGGGCCGTCAGGGCCGTGAGGTCGGTGGAGGGTCGCAGTCGGCGCCTGGCCCAGGTGAGGAAACGCTGGCAGGACATCCGGTGCTGGACCAGGAGGATCGCCCGGGTCCTGCTGGGGGACTCACCTCCACGCAAACACGGCGGGCGCCGGCGCCTGACCCACCAAATGAAGCGTGTCCTGGCGGTGGTCTTCCCTGACATGGATAGGCGGCTACAGGAGAAGCAGCAGCAGGAAGGGGGTAGGTACATGTGTGTTTGTTGTGTGTCACCAGCTTTTGGAAGTGCTCAGTCGCCTGGATACACTGCCAGGGTGTATATGTGCAGTGCATATCCTGTTCCCCCAAGTCACCCGGTGCTGTTCTTCCTCCCTTCCCCTCCTTGACATGTGTTCCCTGGTCTGTGTGTAGTCACTCTTGCACAAGGTAATCTAGGCTGCCAGTTAATCCAAGTGCCCAAAGCTTGCAGCATCATGTGTGGGGGTGGTCTGTGACATGTGTTGGGACCTTGCCTCTGCCTTGTCCAGTTCAGTCATTTTGGGGTCCATGATTGTTGTCACTGATGCTGAGTCTCAACATAGGAGTGTGAGGCTTGAAATGACCAGACTTGCAGCATGCATGACCGATGTTGTGGCCTCAGACATGATGTGCATGAGGGGGAGATATGCATAGTGCGGGGACGGTTGCTCCTGTTGCAGTCAGATCTATCCAGGACCATGGAGCAGTGTAACCACTACAGTCCCCTGAGACACCTTTTCCTAGGAATCATGTGTGTCATCCAACACTATGGACATTCTCTGTGTCTTCAGCATAGGTTGGGCTCTGTGGCATTTAACCCTGGCCTCATTTGTATTTACGTAAAGTGTGCTACATGTGTCCACTGTACAGGGTGACCCAATGTGGCTTGTGCATACTCACTGTGGCCAGTGCCTGTGTGTCTCCGTACAACTATCTGATGATGGTTGTTTGTCAATAATATGTGTGGTCAGCCCCACGAGGGGTAGTTAGAGGGCACTTTGGATTTCATGAAGCCCATTTTTGTGATCCCAGATGAAGAGGTGTAAGTCCTTCCTCTGTCAAATCACATAGTCTCAGGTAGGGGGTGGTTTGTGAGGCCAAGGCCTACATGTCCAAACCTTATGTCTCCTTTCCAGGTCTGGTCTGTGTGTGATGACAGTCTGAACAGACACTCAACAAGTATTGACCCAGTCATGTTGTGCAGGGTTTAATGTTTGTGCTTTGCAGCATGTGTCTAAAGTTTAAAGACATGGTTCATGCTCATCCTTTTTTGGCAACGGTGTGTGGTCCAGATGCTGTGATCGACTGTCCACAGACACTTGCTTCTCTGTATAATTCGATATCAAGTTATTTGCTGTTGTGTCATGCTCTCCATTGTTTCCAAGTGGCATGGTGGGTCAACCAACTGTGTAGTGCAGGGCCTACATATGTGCGTAGTATTGTAGATGTTACTCATGATGCTTTTTATGCTATGCACTGTGACCTATGTAGTTTGGACTCATGTGTCATATGTATACAGGTGTCTGATTGTTTCCTGTCTCTTCACCTTGCCCACAGCATCGTCGGGGGACACCGAGGGAGACACCGGCACGGACGTGGAGGAGGGATCCAGCACCGGTGCCATTAGTGCTGGGGAGTCTGGCGCAGCAAGTGGCACGGAGGGCGAGGGGAGTCAGGCGGAGGACCTGTCCAGTCCCAACACCGACTATGACGCTGACGGTTCCGAGGCTGAGCTCCCAGAGGGGGCGGAGGCTGCTCCCACAGCTGAAAGCAGCACTCCATCTCTCACCGCCCCCTACATTCCCATCACCGCCTTCCCACTTGCTCGGGTCCCTTCTGTCCGTGCTAGGCGACAACATGTCTCCTTCGTGCCAGGCACCGCACCCCCTGCCCCTGTCTCCCCTGCTGCCGTCAATGCCGAGTCTGTGGACATCCTGCGGCAGTTGCAGATTGGTCAGACATCGCTGCTTAATGTCCTCCATGGCCACACCAGACTGCTGACACAGATGGTGTCGTACATGGAGGGCATGTCAGCAGCGATGTCTGACCAACGGATGTTGCTGAGGTCCATGGACTCGTCACTGACGGCATCAGTGGGTCTCCTGCAGCGCTCCGTCCCCCCCACCCCTGCACCATCCACACTTCCCACTTCCATGCCTGTCCCAAGCACACCCAGACATTCCCATGCACGCACCCCACCAGACACAGGCAGCACACCAACAGGGAAGGCCAAGCACACACCTCCTGTCACGCACACACAGGGGGAAGTAGGCACACCCACTGGGTCGGGGGGGAAATGGCAGACATGCAGCCACAGTGGGAATCCACAGTCCTCACGACCCACTTCCTCCAAAACCACTCCCCTTAGCTCCCCTGCCCAACAGTCAGACAAAGAGTCCTTCATGGCCAGTCTGTCCCTCAGCCCCAGTGTGACACCACCCCGCAAGCGGTCGAGGAAGTTTCCGGGCAGGGGAGTTGAGTCCCCCCCCTGTCCACACCCTCCCCCAGTAGCGCTGCAACCCATCCCTCCGACCCCCCCCTCCTTGGGGCCTGTGGTTCCTTCGGGTGCAGGCGAGACACTGGAAGGCCTTGCGACCGTGTGCAGCTCCATCCTAACCACCACCTTTGGCGCTGCCCCACCCCCTGTGGTGGAGTCGTCCGTCCCTGCACCCACAACACCTACCCTTGCCCCTCCTGTCCCTGCGGTACCTGGTCCTTCCCCCCCACATGATGCCCCCCCCCTGTGGATGAAAAGGGACTCTGAACTGTGCAGGCAGGCTAGGGGAGACACGTCCTAATGTGTCCCCCCCGGAATTCGCATATGGACTGGCCTATTGGCCTTTTTATAGTGTACATTTTGAATCCAATCTTTTTTTTATGCTGAATAAAGCATTTTGTTTTTCATTTGCACACGAATGCTTTTCTGGTATTGCTGTTGGTGCTGCTGCTCCCTGAGTTGGGGTGGTGATAATGTGTTAGGTGTCTGGGAAATGTTGTAGTGTGCTGCTCATGGGGAGGAGCCTGGTATCTGCGTGCCATCACAAGGTCTCTGCAAATAATCTTTGGTCATGTAAGCTCTTACTGTATGGTGACATTGTCCCAAGGAGTGTTCCTTCCTCTGTGGCACCTGACTTCTTCCCTGCAGGGTGTTTCCCAATTGTTGTGCTGACCTGTGTCTACATTTCCTTGCTGTGTGAGGGATCCCTTCAACTTTGCCCATGCCTGCTCAGCAATGTCTCCGCCTGCATCGTCTGTGCCATCCTTGGTAGTCACTGTACTTGTGTATGGAGTATGTTGCCATGGCTTAATGTGGACATGGTCCCTTTTCCACACTATGCATGTGTGTACTCCCAGCCTAGCACACATGTGTTACTTGTTCTGCAGGGTATTAGGGCACCTGACTGACAAATTGTGGGCATTGTATCTGTGGGTACTCCACCCTTTTCCCTCCATGGGAGGCAACAACTTGTTGGCAGCCCCAGCACCTGTACATTCCTATCAGTCCTGGAATGTGGGTGACCGTGTGTGTTCCCTTAGGCTCTCTTAGTTGAGTGGGGTTGTTAGAAGGCGACCTCAGGGGAGACAGGGAGGGTACCTGAGCACCCTGAGACCTAACCTCGGGGTATCGTAGCCGGGCACTGGCAGAAGACTCCTCAGGGGAAGAGTCTCGTGTCTAGGATCGTACACACTGCACCACACGACAAAGAGACACCACACTGTATGTTCTTGGTAACAGATCTTTATCTAATCAGCTTCATAGGATCTTTATGATCAACAAGGTGGATATGTACAAATAGAGCACGGGCTCAAAGAGTCTCGGTAGGGATAGGGGGTAGCGGGACAGTCTTTGGGGATCCGGATCAATGCAGGGACGTACCCGGCGCACCGCTCACAATCCTCGAGCTGGGGGATTCGCCGTGGTAGTGGGGTCCAGCCGGACCGAGGGAGTCTTTAGGAGCCACGAGTCACTCAGCAGGGCTCAAGCACAAGGTCGGAGGTCTTACGATCTTCAGGGGAGCCGCGAGTCACTCAGCAGGGCTCAAGCACAAGGTCGGAGGTCTTACGATCTTCAGGGGAGCCGCAAGTCGCTCAGCAGGGCTCAAGCACAAGGTCGGAGGTCTTACGATCTTCAGGGGAGCCGCGAGTCACTCAGCAGGGCTCAGGCACAAGGTCGGAGGTCTTACGATCTTCAGGGGAGCCGCGAGTCACTCAGCAGGGCTCAGGCACAAGGTCGGAGGTCTTACGATCTTCAGGGGAGCCGCGAGCCACTCAGCAGGGCTCAGGTGTTCCAAGGTTGCAAGGGAGCCGCGACCACGTCAGCAGGGCTCTCGTCGTTCCAGAGTCGAATCTGCCAGATAGTCCCAGAGCGCCCATTGTTATAGGTCAACTCCTCTTTGATGTCCGGAGTCTGTGTAGGCAGGGGTCTTAGCACCTGGGGGCCGCTTGTTGGAGTTTCCTGCCATGTCATCCTTTGATCCTTTCAGGGCCGGGTTGGGAGGAGTCCCAGACACACAGCAGGCATGGAGCCAGCCCTCAGGGAGGCCGGAGGCCCGATCGAAACCCATCTCCCAAGGGGAGGTCAGAGGTGCGATGGAAACTGCTCCTCCCTCTCTCACTCTGTGGGAGCGCGAAGTCCTCCACCCGGGGTGGCGCCTCTAGGCCTGGATTGCGCTGGAGCCGGGTGGCCATCGTAGGTGCATGAAGTGGGCACGCGGGCCCTGTGGTGCTGGGAAGATGGAAGGCACGGACGGGGAAGTCCGGGTCGGGTGTGTTTGGGTCTTGGCGGGAAGGACCGGCTAGGCCGTGTACTCGTGGGCTGAATGAGGTGCACGGGTCAGGGGGTGTGGCTGGGGGTCAGGGATGGCCATGCCACAAGGCCGGGTCTAACACGCGTCCCCCCCAGCTGAAAGCCGGAGAGAACTACCCATCCTCTTGGGGGTTCTCTTCGCTGAGGCGGAAGAACCGGGAGAGGCCGTCAGCGTTGGCGTGGTCAGTACCAGGGCGATGCTCTACGGTGAAATCCATCCCCTGGAGGGAGATTGACCACCGCAGTAGTTTGGGTTTTCCCCTCGCATCTGCATGAGCCATCGCAAGGGGCGATGGTCGGTTTGGACTTTGAAATGGGTGCCGAACAGATAGGGTCGTAATTTCTTGAGGGCCCAGACTACGGCGAACGCCTCGCGCTCAATGGTGCTCCATTTCTGTTCTCTGGGTAACAGCCTTCGACTGAGGAAGGCTACGGGCTGGTCTAGGCCTTGGTCATTCACCTGTGACAGGACTGCCCCAATGCTATGCTCGGAGGCATCAGTTTGTACCACAAACTCCTTGGAGTAGTCGGGGGCCTGGAGCACGGGGGCAGTACACATGGCCGCTTTCAGGGCATCGAACGCCTCCTGGCAGGCAGAGGTCCACTGCACTTTCTTGGGCTGTTTCTTGGACGTGAGTTCCGTGAGGGCACCGACAAGGCTGCCGTACCCCCGGATGAATCTCCGGTAGTAGCCGGTGAGGCCCAGAAAGGCTCGGACCTCCGTTTGGGTAGTGGGTGGTTCCCAGGCTAGGATGGCGTCGATCTTAGGCTGCAGAGGGGCGACCTGCCCGCTTCCGACCCGGTGCCCTAGGTAGACCACCGAACCTTGCCCAATCTGACACTTGCTGGCTTTTACTGTGAGGCCTGCCTGGCGCAGGGCCGTTAGCACCCTCCGGAGGTGCTGGAGGTGCTCACTCCATTCGGAACTGAAAACCGCGATATCGTCTAGATATGCGGCGCTGAACTTTTCCAGCCCGGCCAGGACTTTATTTACCAGTCGCTGGAAGGTGGCTGGGGCATTTTTCATCCCGAAGGGCATCACGCGAAAGCGATAGTGCCCATCCGGGGTGGAGAAGGCGGACCGCTCCTTGGCTCCTTCTGTGAGTGCAATTTGCTGAGGAAATGAGCAGACCCGAGACGGTCAATGAGCTCGTCTGCTCGGGGAAGGGGGTGAGCGTCGGCTCGGGTGACTTCATTGAGTCCCCGGTAGTCCACACAGAATCGGAGTTCTGGGGCGACACCGGGGGCAGCTGCTTTCGGGACCAGTACCACGGGGCTGGCCCAGGGGCTGTATGAGGGTTCGATCACCCCCAAGGTCAACATCTTCGAGACCTCGGCCTGAATGCAGGACCGGACTCGATCAGGGACTCGGTAGGCTCATTGGTTCACCGGCGGGCTGTCTCCGGTGTCCACATCATGGACACACCAGTCGGTGACTTGGGGGACAAGAGAGAATAAGTCGGGGAACTGCCCTAGGAGCTGGCGGCAGTCCTCACGTTGCTGGGAAGTGAGGAATGGAGAGAGGTTCACTCCTTCAACGGAGCCATCCTTCTCCTTGGTACACAGGAGGTCAGGGAGGGGATCTGACTCCTCTTCGGCCCCGTCATCGGTGGCCAGCAGTAGACTCAGCTCCGTCCGCACGAAGTGAGACTTGAGGCGGTTCACGTGAAGGACCCGAAGGGGGTCCCGAGGTAACTGGACGTCCACCAAGTACGTGACCTGGCTCTTCCACTCAACGACCTTGAAGGGCCCGGTCCATTTATCCTGGAGGGCGCAAGGTTTCACGGGGGCCATGACCCATACCTGCTGGCCCAGCTGGAACTCGACCAGAGTGGCATTCTGGTCGTACCAGCGCCTCATTTCTTCCTGGCTCGCCTCCAGGTTGGCCTCGGCCAGTTCTCGAAACTTCCTAGTCTGGTTTCGGAGGGTAAGAACGTATCGGAACACATCTCGGGGGGGGGGGGCCTCGGGGCACCGCCTCCCACCCTTCCTTGACCAGGCTGAGGGGCCCCCGGACGGGATGTCCGTAGAGTAACTCAAACGGGCTGAACCCCAAGGATTTCTGGGGAACTTCCCGGTAGGCGAACAAGAGGCAGGGGAGCAGGACGTCCCACTTGTGCCGGAGGGGCTCTTCCAGGCCCGCGATCATCCCCTTCAGAGTCCGGTTAAACCGCTCTACTAGGCCATTTCCTTGGGGATGGTACGGGGTGGTGAACTTTTAGGACACTCCACATTGTTGCCACAGGGACGTCATGTATTTGGAGATAAAGTTCGTCCCGCGATCGCTCACGACTTCGCGGGGAAAACCCACACGGGAAAAGATCCGCATCAACGCCCGGCCCACCACGGGGGAGGTGATGGTGCATAGGGGAATGGCCTCAGGGTATCGGGTGGCATGGTCCACTAGAACGAGGATGAAGCGGTGACCTCATGAGGTTGGGGGGTCCAGGGGCCCCACGATGTCGATCCCGACCCGTTCAAAAGGGGTACTGATGACAGGGAAGGGTTGGAGGGGAGCCTTGCACTTTCCTCCACTTTTCCCACTAGCCTGGCACGTGGGACAGGACTTGCAGTGGGTTTCTACATCTGCTTTCATTTTAGGCCAGTAAAAGTGAGTCACTAGGCGGCTGTAGGTTTTGTCTTGACCCAAGTGGCCTGCGAGGGGGACATCGTGGGCCAAGCCCAGGAGGAAGTCTCGGAAGCGTAGGGGTACCACCAGCACCCGGGCTGATCCTAGCTCCACCGACTTCTGCTCGCTGTACAAAAGGTCATTTTCCCAATATAACCGGTGTGTTCCAGATTGGTCGCCCACGGCTTGGGCCTCTGCTTGCTGCCGGGGTCCGACCAGGGAGGGACAGGTAGCTTGCTCCTGGCAGAACTCCCCTCGGGAGGGGCCCCCCTCGTGGCGCCACTGGGCCAACTCGGGCAGATCGCCTAACTCTGCGATCTGTGCGGGGTCGAAAGGTAGGGGTTCGTCGCTGGCGACAGATTCTCCTCGTGGGGAGATGTGGGGGACCTCGGCTGGGACAATCCTGTCCTCGTTGGCAGGTGCGTCCTCGACTTCCCCAAGGGGGGGCAGTCGGGCCACCATAGATCGGGTGGTGGCGCACACCCACTCGGGAAGACCCATCATCCCTAGGTGGGTCTTGCGCTCGATTTGCTTCCAGGGGGAACTTTCCAGGTCGTTCCCCAGGAGACAGTCGACCGGCTGGGAGGTTTTTACTGCTACTTTCAATTTACCGACCACTCCTCCCCATTCAAAAGGCACCAGGGCTACCTTACAGAGGCTCTCAGTGTTGTCAGCTGCAATTACAGGGCAAAATATATTGGGGAGGATCTGGTCTTCGTGGACTAAGTGGCTGAGGACACCGGTGATGCTCGCCCCGGTGTCACGAAGGGCCTCTACCTGTTGGCCATTGATCGTCACTAGCTGGCCGTATTTCTTCGTGATGGAGGGCAGTAGGCTCCCAGGGACCATTTCTCTGTCTCCTAATGATAGTAAGGCCATGGCGGCGGGTTCCCACTCTACGGTCTCCTCAATCTCCTCCCCTAGGGCTACATTGGCTATCTGTCTGGCTGGGGGGGCTGTAGTGGGGGTGCGCAGGGCCATGGGGCATTCGGGGTCATTGGCGTAATGCCCGGGCTTCTGGCAACGGAAACAGGTGATGGTCACCCGATGCCCCCGTCTCACGGGCGGACCGGATACAGCTGGTGGGGGTGCCGGGAAGTGCGGAGGTTGGTTTCTCGGAGAACCGGACTGGGATTCTTTCTGCCCTCCCTGGTTCCCCCCCCCTCTCTGGCGGGGTGGTCCCTGACAGGCTCGGGGGTATTCTCCTACAGGGCCCCGGGAGACCCGGGTGTTGGTCCAGCGATCCGCCTCGACAGCCAGCTTCCTCGGATCCGTGAGCTTGCTGTCGAGCAGATGCTGGCGTAGTTCCACAAAGCAGTTCGCGGCCAGGTGTTCCCATAATATGAGGTCGGTTAGTTCGTCCAGGGTGGTTACTTTGCTGCCCTTAATCCACCCGTCGAATGCACGGCTGAAAAAGTTCACATACTCCACCCACGTGGTGCCAGGGATCTTCGTGCAGTCCCGGAACCGCTGGCGGTACATCTCCAGGGTGAGGCCGTACCTTGTGAGGAGGGCCTCCTTCATGTGGCTGTAGGAGGTCTGCATGGAGGATGGTAGGTCGAGCAGGGTGTCTCTCCCCTCGCTCAAAAATCGGCCCCACAACCCGGCCCCCCAATCCTTCTGCGGGACTCGGTGGGAGGTCATGGCGACCTCGTAGGCCTTGAACCTTTGTTGGATGTCATCGTTTTTGTAATATTCCTTGACCACATCTTTGGGGATGTGGACCTTCTGTTCCGCCGGGGGGGTGCCCCTCGGTTCTCTGGGGGTCGAGCTTCTTCGCTCCTTGCTTTGAGCTCGATTTCTTTCAAGCTGCATTCGTGCTCCAGTTGAAGTCTTCTTCCTTCGTGCTCCCGTTGGAGTTTCTTCTCTTCTAGTTCGCCTTGTACTCGCATCTGTTCCATTGCTAGCTTCTTCTCAGCTAATTTCAACTCGCCCTCGATTTTCAGTTTGGCCAGTTCGAGTTCGTGATTACGACTTCTCTCTCTGTCTGCGAGTTCTTCCGGGGATAGACCCCCGTCTGGTATGAAGCTTCGTACCTGGTTGCTGCTGCTTTCTCTTTGGGACAGTCCAGCTTCGTCCTGGAGCTCCACCGCTCCTTCTGGGCGGGGGGCTTCGGATTCCACCCAAGCTTTCAGTGCCTTCTGCATATCTTCTTTGGTGTTGAGACCAGTGGTAGCGATTTTTAGTTCTTTGCAGAATTGCTTCCGTTCCTTGTGCGTGTACTCTTCCAGTTGTTCCGCCTGGAACACAGTACTCGCGTTGGTTTCTGTGAAACTCATGGCGTTTTCTTCTGCCGTCTTTGCCGGTAGTGCGTCAGCCGTTTATGGTACTATCTCTAGATTAGGGGCCCGAATCCCGTTGCTTGCCACCAATGTTAGAAGGCGACCTCAGGGGAGACAGGGTGGGTACCTGAGCACCCTGAGACCTACCCTCAGGGTATCGTAGCCGGGCACTGGCGGAAGACTCCTCAGGGGAAGAGTCTCGTGTCTAGGATCGTACACACTGCACCACACGACAAAGAGACACCACACTGTATGTTCTTGGTAACAGATCTTTATCTAATCAGCTTCATAGGATCTTTATGATCAACAAGGTGGATATGTACAAATAGAGCACGGGCTCAATGAGTCTTGGTAGGGATAGGGGGTAGCGGACAGTCTTTGGGGATCCGGATCAATGCAGGGACGTACCCAGCACACCGCTCACAATCCTCGAGCTGGGGGATACGCCGTGGTAGTGGGGTCCAGCCGGACCGAGGGAGTCTTTAGGAGCCGCGAGTCACTCAGCAGGGCTCAAGCACAAGGTCGGAGGTCTTACGATCTTCAGGGGAGCCGCGAGTCACTCAGCAGGGCTCAAGGACAAGGTCGGAGGTCTTACGATCTTCAGGGGAGCCGCAAGTCGCTCAGCAGGGCTCAAGCACAAGGTCGGAGGTCTTACGATCTTCAGGGGAGCCGCAAGTCACTCAGCAGGGCTCAGGCACAAGGTTGGAGGTCTTACGATCTTCAGGGGAGCCGTGAGTCACTCAGCAAGGCTCAGGCACAAGGTCGGAGGTCTTACGATCTTCAGGGGAACCGCGAGTAACTCTGCAGGGCTCAGGTGTTCCAAGGTTGCAAGGGAGCCGCGACCACGTCAGCAGGGCTCTCGTCGTTCCAGAGTCGAATCTGCCAGATAGTCCGAGAGCACCCCTTGTTATAGGTCAACTCCTCTTTGATGTCCGGAGTCTGTAAAGGCAGGGGTCTTAGCACCTGGGGGCCGCTTGTTGGAGTTTCCTGCCATGTCATCCTTTGATCCTTTCAGGGCTGGGTCGGGAGGAGTCCCAGACACACAGTAGGCGTGGAGCCAGCCCTCAGGGAGGCCGGAGGCCCGATCGAAACCCATCTCCCAAGGGGAGGTCAGAGGTGCGATGGAAACTGCTCCTCCCTCTCTCACTCTGTGGGAGCGCGAAGTCCTCCAGCCGGGGTGGCGCCTCTAGGCCTGGGTTGCGCTGGAGCCGGGCGGCCATCGTAAGTGCATGAAGTGGGCACGCGGGCCCTGTGGTGCTGGGAAGATGGAGGGCACGGATGGGGAAGTCCGGGTCGGGTGTGTGTGGGTCTTGGTGGGAAGGACCGGCTAGGCCATGTACTCGGGGGCTGAATGAGGTGCACGGGTCAGGGGCTGTGGCTGGGGGTCAGGGATGGCCATGCCACAACGCCGGGTCTAACAGGGGTTTAACATGAGGATGCAGTCTTGTTGCATGATCTCAGTGTGTGTATTGTGGTGCCACCGCCAGGGGTGGGTATGCATGTGTAATTTGTCATCACACCCACATGTGGTGTGTCATGCAGTGGGGGAAGGACATCCATCCTCATGGGAGTGATGTGTTGTCATGGCACTATCACCATAGTCGCACATTGTGGATGCCTTCATGCACCCATGGAGTTTTGCTAATGGGAGGATGATGTACACACCCCCATGTCTCTGTCCACTGCTGGGAGTCCTCTGCACCCACCCCTCATTTGTCTGGGCACTGCTGGGAGTCCTCTGCACCCACCCCTCATATGTCTGGGCACTGCTGGGGGTCCTCTGCACCCACCCCTCATATGTCTGGGCACTGCTGAGAGTGATAGGACCCACCCCTCATATGTCTGGGCACTGCTGGGGGTCCTCTGCGCCCACCCCTCATATGTCTGGGCACTGCTGGGGGTCCTCTGCACCCACCTCTCATATGTCTGGGCACTGCTGGGAGTGATAGGCACCCACCCCTCATATGTCTGGGCACTGCTGAGAGTAATAGGCACCCACCCCTCATATGTCTGGGCACTGCTGGGGGTCCTCTGCACCCACCCCTCATATGTCTGGGCACTGCTGGGGGTCCTCTGCACCTACCCCTCATATGTCTGGGAACTGCTGGGAGTGATAGGCACCCACCCCTCATATGTCTGGGCACTGCTGGGGGTCCTCTGCACCCACCCCTCATATGTCTGGGCACTGCTGGGGGTCCTCTTCACCCACCCCTCATATGTCTGGGCACTGCTGGGGGTCCTCTGCACCCACCCCTCATATGTTTGGGCACTGCTGGGTGTGATAGGCACACCCCCCATGTCTTTGTCCACTGCTGGGAGGCCTCTGCACCCACCCCTCATTTGTTTGGGCACTGCTGAGAGTGATAGGCACCCACCCCTCGTATGTCTGGGCACTGCTGGGGGTCCTCTGCACCCACCCCTCATATGTCTGGGCACTGCTGGGGGTCCTCTGCACCCACCCCTCATATGTCTGGGCACTGCTGGGAGTGATAGGCACCCACCCCTCATATGTCTGGGTACTGCTGGGAGTCCTCTACACCCAACCCTCATATGTCTGGGCACTGCTGGGAGTGATAGGCACCCACCCCTCATATGTCTGGGCACTGCTGGGAGTGATAGGCACCCACCCCTATGTCTCTGTCCACTGATGTGGATTGTAGCACTACACCCACCCACCCGCCCACACGCTCTTCAGGCCTGGGTACGAGCCGTACCCCATATGTTGGGGTGCCGTAGGGGTACGGCCTGTACCCAGGCCTTAAGAACGTGGGTACGGGCCGTACCACCATTCTTGGGGTGACGCAGGGGTACGCGTGGTGCGACCCGTACCCACGCTCTTCAGGCCTGGGTACGGGCCGTACCACCATTCTTGGGGTGATGCAGGGGTACGCGTGGTGCGACCTGTACCCAAGCTCTTAAGGCCTGGGTACGGGCTGTACCACCATTGTTGGGGTGACGTAGGGGTATGGCCCGTACCCAGGCCTACAGAACGTGGGTACGGGCCGTACCACCATTGTTGGGGTGACGTACGGGTAGGCGTGGTACGACCCGTACCGATGCTCTTAAGGCCTGGGTACGGGCCGTACCCCCTATGTTGGGGTGCCATAGGGGTACGGCCCGTACCCAGGCCTTAAGAGCGTGGGTACGGGCCGTACCACGCCTACCCCTACGTCACCCCAAGAATGGTGGTACGGCCCGTACCCAGGCCTGAGGAGCGTGGGTACGGGCCGTACCACCATTGTTGGGGTGACGTAGGGGTACGGCCCGTACCCAGGCCTTCAGAACGTGGGTTCGGTCGCACCACACGTACCCCTGCGAAACCCCAAGAATGGTGGTATGGCCCGTACCCAGGCCTGAAGAGCGTGGGTTTAGTCGCACCACGCGTACCCCTGCGTCACCCCAAGAATGGTGGTACGGCCCATACCCAGGCCTGAAGACCGTGGGTACGGGCCGTACCACCATTGTTGGGGTGCCATAGGGGTACGGCCCGTACCCAGGCCTACAGAACGTGGGTACGGGCCATACCACCATTGTTGGGGTGCCGTAGGGGTACGGCCAGTACCCAGGCCTACAAGACGTGAGTATGGGCCGTACCACCATTGTTGGGGTGATGTAGGGGTAGGCGTGGTAGGACCCGTACCCACGCTCTTCAGGCCTGGGTATGGGCCGTACCCCCAATGTTGGGGTGACGTAGGGGTACACATGGTGCGACCCGTACCCACACTCTTAAGGCCTGGGTACGGGCCGTACCCCCAATGTTGGGGTGACGTAGGGGTAGGCGTGGTACGACCTGTACCCACGCTCTTAAGGCGTGGGTACGGTGCGTACCACAATTGTTGTGGTGACGGGACACGTCCACGTCCACTTCTGTTGTGGTGGGACGCAGGCCTTGGTGGACACGCCCCTCCCGCCGGAGTGACCAGTCCCTGGAGGTACAGTATGTACAGGGCATGTATACATTTTGCCTTGGGTGGGGGTTATGTTGCCTGCCCCTGCCCCCCACCTTCGCCCCTGGGTGTTGTTCTGATCTTCTACGGCATCTGCGTCGGTTCCTGTGCACCAGGTCATAGGCTGTGAGGGCCGGGATGACACGTAGGATGGGGTCCATGGCTGTCCGTCGCGGACAGGTGCTCCTTCCTCGCGTCCTCCTCAATTTCCCGGCAGTTTTTGGCTCCCGTAAAAAATGCTACGTGCGGAGTGACGTAGGCAAGAATTGTATTTGCTGGTTCGTAAAACGCTGCCTGACGTACGCGGTGTCCCGGATCGGAATTGTGGGTATATTTTGGCCGGTTGGTGTTTTGTACGAATCGTACGGAAATGGTATTTCTGTACCAATCGTACTTGCGGGTGTGTAAGATGGTTTTCCCGGTTACGAGTCGGATGGAGAAAATGCTCCGTACGACGGTTCGTACCCGGGTTTTACAGGATCGGAATCGGCACCATAGTGTCACAGTATCACTAGCAAGCACAGTTCATAACATTTGTGATTTTGCGGTAAGTATCTCTACTCCTACTTCCTTGGACTCTAACATTTGTGGGAGTTTCCGCCATTATAATCGTACTATGTACTCCGGTACACCAGTTGTGTTGTTCTTATCTGTAGTTTAGCGCAATTACATAACCCTATTCTAGCCGGCATGCCAGCTCAGTCAGCTAAGCTTGCACCCAAGAGAAACAGATATGAGCCACATGATGCAGACTCACGTTAGTTTTATTTACTACTACTGTCTGCAGGTGGGGAAGCTCATATTTTTGTATGATGCCTTATTGCCGGTGGCACTGGCCATACTCTGTCTGTTACATGAGGGCAAATGCACAATTTCACATACACCCTGCCCTGGGTACTACAAAAAGGCTGATTATTTATCTGATCCAATGATCATTGCTTATATTCATATTATAGATGGTAATAAGACATCAGGTCAGTAGCGGTCGGTGGTGGGAGTGCGGCCGGGCGGTGACGTGGGAAGGTGCAGGGTGGGGATAGTAAACTATGGATTAAGGACAATCACAGGTAAACAATACATTAAAAAAATAAATTGTTGCACGCACTGCATCGCATTCGGCGGTGCAGTGCGCACAATGAAAATAATTTTATTTATTTTTATGTTGCTTACCTGTTTGGCCGTAATACACAGTTTACTCGCCAGTGCCACCCACCCTGCCCCTCCCCATGTCACCGCCCGCCAGCACTCCCACCACCAACCGCTACTGCAGAGGGTACTTTGCTTTCATTGATTGTGTAACCAACAGATAGGCCACCCTTTGCAGGCTGGCTGACCCAATCGAAAATACATTAATAATAATAGGTAGGGAGTGGTCCCAAGAGTGTGAGGAAGGGGCTTCCGCTTCATAATATATATATATTAATATATATATATATATATATATATATATATATATATATATATATATATATATATATATATATATATATATATATATATATATATATATATATATATATATATCCACAGCAGGTTGGCTTTTCCCAAGCCTCTTGTACGGCGGGCACACGGCAGGGGTAGCCACCCCCAAATACACCAGAAAATCCACTGCGTCTCACTTTCCAAGTATCAGGACGAAAGAAAGCACTGGAGCCGCGGCCACAAATCAAAGGTGTGTTTATTAAACACTAGGTCCGACGTTATGACAAATTGTCTTTTATTCCATTTTTTACAGATGACTTGACGGAACTAATGAAAAACCACGTGGAAGATTATACATATCATTCTTATGTTGAAAAATTGCTCATTGAGAAGGGTGTTAATGTGATTATTTTTTGCTGATGCTGTGAAAGCAGGTGTAAGCACGTATTATGTTATATAACTTGATAATGCCAAAATTGTTCTTCTGAATATGGGATTAATGCCCACTGGGGCTGCAACGTCAGCAATGCTTAAATGTTTGCGTTATGGTTCTAATAAGAGTGTTTTTTTCACCCGTAAGACTTAAGCATGTTTTGAACATTGCTCAAATTTGGTAATCCTACAAATCACTATGTCGAACCATTGATTTAGCCCACTAGGGTATGACGGATAAACATAGCAGCTTAGCGGGAACAAGCGGAGCAATGGTATTTCACTCGCGAATTGTGATGTGAGCACTAGCGTGTTGATAAAGTTCGATTGATTCAAAAATCCTGTATAAAGCAGTACACTAAGATTAAGATGCAGTACATTGCAAAGGATTATTTGTGCATTTTCAACAGCATTTTGATTTATAACGTTTGACTACTCATTTGTTTGTCAAGTCACATAAAATGTTTAAGTTGTTGATTTAAATACGATGATAGTATTTTTACTATGTTTATTGCACATGACCGGCACTAGCACTTTAACTAGGCTAAACAAACACAGTCTGTTGCCCGTGATAAAGGAGTGTGTGTAAACTCCGAAACGCGTCGGACCTAGTGTTTAATAAACACACCTTTGATTTGTGGCCGCGGCTCCAGTGCTTTCTTTCGTCCTGATACTTGGAAAGTGAGACGCAGTGGATTTTCTGGTCTATATATATATATATATATATATATATATATATATATATATATATATATATATATATATATATATATATATATATATGACGTGCTTGCAAACTACTGCAAGTATTCTGTATTCTGATAATACTACCTATATTCCCCTACGCTTTGCTACTGTGGAACAGTTTCTTTTTCATTTTCTTCAAAGTAAGAATCTCCAGTGACACTTTCCACCTATACTGTCTATTGATGATAGTACATCCAGGCATACATCCATTAACCCCTTCGGTGCTCATGACGGAACGGTTCCGTCATGAGCCACGGTTGAGCTGTGCTCATGACGGAACCGTTCCGTCATGACCACGCCCGCGCAAGATTCCGTCAGCACAGCGGCGGAATTTGCGCAGCATGGAAGGGGTTAAAGTAAACGTTTAACTTTTTTATATATCTCATACTTAGTTGGTTTCACCAACAACCACCCATGCTTCCGCTCCTTCCTTGCTTGCCTTGGCTTTGAGTTTGAATTTGAACCAAACACCGCTGATTCTTGCTATGTAGCACTATCCACCCATACTGTGTCACCCAACCAGGCAGGCATTCTCTTTCACCTTCCACCCATCCTTCAACAACCCATGCATCTGATCTGATTACTATCAGCCACCTATGCATGCTTCCAACAACATATCCTTCTCTGCCAGTCAGTCATATTATTTATCTCGCCCGTCCTTCCACCCTTAGTTCTTTCCCTCTTTGTTCAACACATCCATCAAGGTCATCTGATCTGAGTTTGTCTTCTCCATAAAACCTTCACAGCTGATTTTGGAGTCAAATAGAAGAGGCCATTGGTTACTCAACTCACGCTGCTAATGCTAAGTAAAGGGTGTCTTCTTCAACCGTTGTATAATGTTCACTACAACTTAATAAGTCGCACAGTACAGTGAAATAGTGAACACACTTCCATCTAGTAGTAATGTCAAGAAGTAATGAATATAACTTACCACCGCCGGCCACTGCTGCTGGCTCCCCCCCCGTCTCTCCTGCAGGTGCCGCCAGTTCTCCTGCTCCCTCCGGAATGGGCGCATCGCCGCTGGCCCCGCCGGCACTGGTGGATGGTAGTGTGACTAGAAAAAAACATCACACATTTTTAGATGCCTGGAAACCTCCCCCTATTTTAATAGTGTTCACTTGGAACATTGAAAAAAAAGTTAATCCAACATACATCAGCACTAGACAGTAAGTACAGTCAGTAGACAGACACTAGTAGTGATATGGTTCCTAGGGTCATCTAGTCCTACTCTACTCTTTTGAAAGTTAGCCTGAGCCATGTGTAACCCTTTTAGATTCATCATGTCGACTACTACTCTTTTGGCGCATATATTTAATTATACCTGCCAGCTTATTGACATGTGCAGTAGACGTCTTTGAGGCCACTTGACTGTTGCGTACAAGTGAAGACTAGAGGTCGAAAAACAACCCACTTATTGAGTTTGTTTAGTCCGTATTGCTTAGTCATCACATACATGTTACACTTTTTGCCATGACTGCAAAATGCTTGCATTCACCAGTATACTATCTAACGGCTAACGCGCAGCATTTTTCTCATATAATAGGCGGAAGATTCCCTTCTACAAACCAGAGATTTACAGAGCATATTATGATGCAAGATGATGTAACCAGTATTTCTACGTTCTACGGTGAGGGGTATTCCAGTATTCAAAAGATCTTGGCTCTTGTTCTTGTTGTCATGCACTTGTAAATGTTTACTGTTTTAATCTTAGGCTTTTTGCTGGCTTATTGACTATAGCTTTAGTAAATTAAATTTCATATTAACGATGTACAGAGTTTGTTACTTGTTTAAAATAAACCTTTTGAACTTACACATAGACTCTGTGGTATTTGGTGTGGTGGGGTGGACTTACACAAGTGAGTGAGCAAAATGGTGTTATTATGTTCTGGGTTGTCTGTCTCAGTCATCATCAACATTGTGTATCTTCTTCGTGGGGGGGGTCGGGAGTGGGACCCTAATGTGAGACACTATAGCTAGTCGGTCAGGGGATCGTGGGTTCTTCGGACTGAGGTGTGATCAGTAAGGTCCAACCTCCCATCACCAACATCCTATTTTGTTGTGCATAGTTCTCTATGTGGCTCTGCAGAATCACTAGACAAAGTATCAGGTACTATCTGATCAAAAATACTAGTCAAATATCTGTTTGGCTATTTTGTTTGTGGTAATTGTCAAAACCTCAACATTGAGAAGACTAGAAGAGGACAACCCAAAGGACAGGACACAGTGGCTAGAGCTATTGGTCAATCAGAGTTTTATTATTCCAAAGAAAACCTTCAATAAAGAGTGGGCAACTGTGCAAGCTTCGCTACAGACAGAGTAATAATAGTAATAGTAGTAGTAGTAGTACAGAGAGTCATAGCAGAGGCAGTTAGAAGCAACTTAGAGGCAGGGATAAACAGAATTTGGAAACAGATAGTCAAGGTCAAAGAAGTAAGCTTTTGTAAAAAATAGAATTAGAAAGTGGAACCATAATTTATAGTTCGGAAAAAAACAGATGCAGTAAAAGTTAGGGAAATATAAATGTCAATATAACCACTGGAGGACTTACTGGGGCCAGCAGCAGGAGCCTCAGTAGACGAGCGGTCCTGTGGTTCCCCCGCCGACTCCGACCCTGTCTTCTTGCCCCTGGGTGGTGCTGATGATCATGTAAAATATAATAAAGAAAGAGACAAACATTAAGGAGTGCTGTGAAACAAATAATAATAAATCATTTGGAAAAATAAGTCAAACAACATTTTAGGAAACAACAATTGCAATAAAATTGACCTATCTAATCAGATGGATCGACTTCTACTGGCTTCTTCCTGCATTCACGGATCGTCTACTTATTTATGAACACTCCAGTGTTCCATAATCATTCTGATTACAATACGAAGCCTAGTAAGTACCACCTGACCTACACCACCTATTCCAGATGGGCCAATTGCTCACTAAGTCTGCATTTCCATTTATTTCAGCCATCAAATGCATAGATGAGATGGAGGACACATGCATACATTTGTGCATACATACACACAATAAATTGTGGGTTGGTTGCATGATTCTGATCTAGTCCTGCTACTGACTGACCATGCTAAGCCTACCACTCACTAAACAAAGTACAAAATGTTCTACAGAGGACTGGGGTAAGCAGCACTCAGTGACAGAGGAGGCGTCACGCAGACCGCATAAAACAATTATTAACTAATACTAACAAACTAAACCTAGTATCCTATATCCATCCACCAATTTTTCACAGTAGGACAATGGAAGGACTAGAGTTTCTCTAGCAAATCGCATTACCTAACTTCAGTTCTGTAAAATAAACGCTTACATAATCAGCACAAGCGAGCGCAAACTAAGTTGCAAACAAGTAAGAGTACCACCGAGCACCTGGGTCCTTAAATCAAAGAAGATTTTGCTTTTCGGAACGTATTAATTTACCAGCAACACTTGGCACGCTGCAGTAATCTTGTTGTTCGTCAAATTTAATTTATATACAATAAGTTACTCACCAAGCCCGACGACCTCGACACCTAGCAGGTCCAACAGGTCCTGCTCCCGGTCCAGGATGTCGGACCACCAGTGGGCTAGCTGATTGTGGGTGCGCCGGACCCCAAAGCACCGGAACACTGCCCGGCGCACCTTCGCCCTCCGACAGTGGCGCTCCTGGGTAGCGTACCCAGAGCCGGGCCTGCCGCCTGCTGCCAAGGTCAAGGGGAGGTGGCGCTGGATGAAAAAAACAAGGGCGGCCACCTCCTCCTCCCCAAACAGTTGCCGGATCTGCACCCCTGCAGGACGCATTCTGTCGCAAGGCAGGCGGACCTTGCCTGCTGCTCCTGCAGGTCCCTTGCCCTTGGCACTAGCTGTGCCCTTGGCCATGGTTCTGGGGTGGGTGGGAGGCGGAAAAGAAAAGTTAGAAGGGGATAAAAAGTTAGGGGGAAGGAGAAAGAAAGAACTTTATAAAAGTAAAAAAAACACAGTAAAAGTAGAAATAAAATGCAAAATATAAACTTAGGCAAAGAGAGAGATAGATGATAACTAAAAAAAAGTCTTTAAAGACAAAGGATTGCAAAGATAAAGGGAGGATAGAAAAGTAGGCCCAGAACCATAGCATAGAGTGAAAAACAAGATGGCCGCTCCCATTCGCGACCGCGTGGGTAAGTTTGCGCGATATTTCTCGCGAACATGCACTATTCACCGCGAACAAGTAAAACGCGCTCCCGAACACGTCAATGCACATCGCGAACACGCTATCCGTGACCCGGAACAGGAAATAAGGCATCGCGAGCGGGCGGGACAATTGAAAAACAAGATGGCCGCGCCCATTGGCGACCGCATGGGTAGGATCGCGAGATATTATCCCCGAGCATGCAAACAGCTCCCCGAACACGCTCACCGTGCTCCCGAACAAGAAAAAGCCATCGCGAACGGGCGCAGCAAGCAACTACGCAAGCTCACGAAGCTTCGCGTAGCTCGCGTAGTGCAAGTACATCTTCGCGAAGCTTTGCGAAGCGCGACTACGCGAACTACGCCCAGGGTTAATCCTAACAAGAACATCCATGCAACCTATGATTTTTTAAATTGATTTTTTAAGGTTTTTAAATTGCATTTTCTATCCATAATGGCTCCATAAAGTGTCGTTTTATAACCTTGTATTTTCTTCAGTGGATTAATAAGTTTATCTTTTTTTCTCTAAATTTTTTTATATTTGCGACAACATCGCAATACCCGCGGTGATTTTGCAAAAGGCGCATGTTTTTCAGGAACTCTTCAACATATATATAGACAGAGTTTATTAATTAGCAGACACTAGTTGTTTAGTAATGTACATTTTATATTTAAGTTGTGTGATTGTTTTGTGAAAAAACCTCTTTAATATGGGTTTTTTTTTAAACTTGGGAGCGCATATCTACACATATTTTAATTATTATGTGACACAATTTGTTTAGTGATATACTCATTAAACCTAAATTTTGGAAGAATGTTTCCATTAAAACCCTTCTACTTGGTATTTTGCATGATCGCAGCCATGCCGGAAGTTGCAAGGATGCCGGTAAACATGAAGAACGCGTGATTTTGGTAAAGTGTATAACACATATTTATAAATATTACATTGTACGATCCACATTTGGGGTATAATATCAGTTGATGTTTCAGATCGCTAAACAAATGCAAACATTCAACGACCACTGCCACATAAAAAAATTATAACTTAAAAAAATCATTCTACCTAATACAATACACACATTACTAACTTAAAGAACATGCTTGTACACATATATATGTAGTAACTTTAAAAAAAACTGTGAATGAACCCTCCTTGGCGATAAGATGCCTTAGGGTAGCTATGCGCTCTATAAATGTTTATTTCATTCATACTTCCTGTTTTCGCAAAGATGCAGAGAATCGCGATGACTCCGGTAAATATGACTGTCGTGCCTTTTTAAAGCGGTGTAAAATACATATGTGCACATATTTTAGACATTAGGGGTTTATTACTGCACTATTTAAAGTCATATATTTGTAGGGAGTTTATATAAAAACAAGCATTTAAATCCGATTTTCCCCTTTAGCATGACATTGGGTGTCGCGATAAAATCGGTAGCTGCGAACGCCGCAAATATGTCATGAAACAAATCTAAAAGGACAAGAACTAATGGCGGACTCCAAATGCCGCACCTCTTTGTTGTGTTCCCATAAAGTATGAATAATAATATGATTGTAGTAGGTGTGCACAAACATGCTCCTGTATCCGCAGTTAAGGAACGCAAACTGCCGAGCAGATAGACAAAATTTGAAAATTATTGGAGCAGTGCACTACCAAAAAGTCAGTTAAAGTCACACCAAGTGGTCAATTTTCTTTCCATAGGAATAGTCTTTATTGAAGTTATCCAACATATATAGAGAGCATCTCAGCCAACGCGTTTCGTTCAACAAATTGAACTTCGTCAGGGCATGCTTGAGAGTGAATCTCAAAATCACAGTCGGTCCGTTGTCTATATCGATGAGAATCCGTCTCTAGAAGAACCAGTAACATAAATGTAGTATTTCCAAGTAAATCCTTAATATACGGTACGTCTGAGGTAAACGACAATGCCTCCTTGATAAGGGCACAGCACTCAATTCTCGTGCCTAGAACAATCCGTGCTCCTTCCTCAAATCAATACCGGGTGTGTAGTTACATTCCTTTTCAAATTATGTCATGAAACAAATGCAGTCATTCAGTTGCCACCACCATAATCAAAACCTTTATCTGCAAAATGGATTATATCCAACAGACTAAACACATTACTGTCTAAATGACTGTATAATAGCATGTACAACTTCCTTAATATCTGTATGACACAGTGCATAACTTTTTCAGTGTAATCTATACCTGCATGCATCACTGTATCAGTAAGTCTCTTATTCACTGTGTAAGTATTTGAGTGAATCTGTAAAATGGTGCATCAGTCTATCAATGCTTCTGTAACAAACTGCGCTTCAGCGCTTCATTTAAATAGGCCCCTTGGTGGGCCAGGTCTAGGGGGTATTTTTGAAGTAATGATGGTTGCTAATGGGAGGATGATGTACACACCCCCATGTCTCTGTCCACTGCTGGGAGTCCTCTGCACCCACCCCTCATTTGTCTGGGCACTGCTGGGAGTCCTCTGCACCCACCCCTCATATGTCTGGGCACTGCTGGGGGTCCTCTGCACCCACCCCTCATATGTCTGGGCACTGCTGAGAGTGATAGGACCCACCCCTCATATGTCTGGGCACTGCTGGGGGTCCTCTGCACCCACCCCTCATATGTCTGGGCACTGCTGGGGGTCCTCTGCACCCACCCCTCATATGTCTGGGCACTGCTGGGAGTGATAGGCACCCACCCCTCATATGTCTGGGCACTGCTGGGGGTCCTCTGCACCCACCCCTCATATGTCTGGGCACTGCTGGGGGTCCTCTGCACCTACCCCTCATATGTCTGGGAACTGCTGGGAGTGATGGGCACCCACCCCTCATATGTCTGGGCACTGCTGGGGGTCCTCTGCACCCACCCCTCATATGTCTGGGCATTGCTGGGGGTCCTCTGCACCCACCCCTCATATGTCTGGGCACTGCTGGGGGTCCTCTGCACCCACCCCTCATATGTTTGGGCACTGCTGGGTGTGATAGGCACACCCCCCATGTCTTTGTCCACTGCTGGGAGGCCTCTGCACCCACCCCTCATTTGTCTGGGCACTGCTGAGAGTGATAGGCACCCACCCCTCATATATCTGGGCACTGCTGGGGTCCCCTGCACCCACCCCTCATATGTCTGGGCACTGCTGGGGGTCCTCTGCACACACCCCTCCTATGTCTGGGCACTGCTGGGGGTCCTCTGCACCCACCCCTCATATGTCTGGGCACTGCTGGGGGTCCTCTGCACCCACCCCTCATATGTCTGGGCACTGCTGGGGGTCCTCTGCACCCACCCCTCATATGTCTGGGCACTGCTGGGAGTGATAGGCACCCACCCCTCATATGTCTGGGTACTGCTGGGGGTCCTCTACACCCAACCCTCATATGTCTGGGCACTGCTGGGAGTGATAGGCACCCACCCCTCATATGTCTGGGCACTGCTGGGAGTGATAGGCACCCACCCCTATGTCTCTGTCCACTGATGTGGATCGTAGCACGACACCCACCCACCCGCCCACACGCTCTTCAGGCCTGGGTGCGAGCCGTACCCCATATGTTGGGGTGCCGTAGGGGTACGGCCTGTACCCAGGCCTTAAGAACGTGGGTACGGGCCGTACCACCATTCTTGGGGTGACGCAGGGGTACGCGTAGTGCGACCCGTACCCACGCTCTTCAGGCCTGGGTACGGGCCGTACCACCATTCTTGGGGTGATGCAGGGGTACGCGTGGTGCGACCTGTACCCAAGCTCTTCAGGCCTGGGTACGGGCTGTACCACCATTGTTGGGGTGACGTAGGGGTACGGCCCGTACCCAGGCCTACAGAACGTGGGTACGGGCCGTACCACCATTGTTGGGGTGACGTACGGGTAGGCGTGGTACGACCCGTACCCATGCTCTTAAGGCCTGGGTACGGGCCGTACCCCCTATGTTGGGGTGCCATAGGGGTACGGCCCGTACCCAGGCCTTAAGAGCATGGGTACAGGCCGTACCACGCCTACCCCTACGTCACCCCAAGAATGGTGGTACGGCCCGTACCCAGGCCTGAGGAGCGTGGGTACGGGCCGTACCACCATTGTTGGGGTGACGTAGGGGTACGGCCCGTACCCAGGCCTTCAGAACGTGGGTTCGGTCGCACCACACGTACCCCTGCGAAACCCCAAGAATGGTGGTATGGCCCGTACCCAGGCCTGAAGAGCGTGGGTTTGGTCGCACCACGCGTACCCCTGCGTCACCCCAAGAATGGTGGTACGGCCCGTACCCAGGCCTGAAGACCGTGGGTACGGGCCGTACCACCATTGTTGGGGTGCCATAGGGGTACGGCCCGTACCCAGGCCTACAGAACGTGGGTACGGGCCATGCCACCATTGTTGGGGTGCCGTATGGGTACGGCCAGTACCCAGGCCTACAAGACGTGAGTATGGGCCGTACCACCATTGTTGGGGTGATGTAGGGGTAGGCGTGGTAGGACCCGTACCCACGCTCTTCAGGCCTGGGTATGGGCCGTACCCCCAATGTTGGGGTGACGTAGGGGTACGCGTGGTGCGACCCGTACCCACGCTCTTAAGGCCTGGGTACGGGCCGTACCCCCAATGTTGGGGTGACGTAGGGGTAGGCGTGGTACGACCTGTACCCACGCTCTTAAGGTGTGGGTACGGTGCGTACCACAATTGTTGTGGTGACGGGACACGTCCACGTCCACTTCTGTTTTGGTGGGACGCAGGCCTTGGTGGACACGCCCCTCCCGCCGGAGTGACCAGTCCCTGGAGGTACAGTATGTACAGGGCATGTATACATTTTGCCTTGGGTGGGGGTTATGTTGCCTGCCCCTGCCCCCCACCTTCGCCCCTGGGTGTTGTTCTGATCTTCTACGGCATCTGCGTCGGTTCCTGTGCACCAGGTCATAGGCTGTGAGGGCCGGGATGACACGTAGGATGGGGTCCATGGCTGTCCGTCGCGGACAGGTGCTCCTTCCTCGCGTCCTCCTCAATTTCCCGGCAGTTTTTGGCTCCCGTAAAAAATGCTACGTGCGGAGTGACGTAGGCACGAATTGTACTTGCTGGTTCGTAAAACGCTGCCTGACGTACGCGGTGTCCCGGATCGGAATTGTGGGTATATTTTGGCCGGTCGGTGTTTTGTACGAATCGTACGGAAATGGTATTTCTGTACCAATCGTACTTGTGGGTGTGTAAGATGGTTTTCCCGGTTACGAGTCGGATGGAGAAAATGCTCCGTATGACGGTTCATACCCGGGTTTTACAGGATCGGAATCAGCACCATAGTGTCACAGTATCACTAGCAAGCACAGTTCATAACATTTGTGATTTGGCGGTAAGTATCTCTACTCCTACTTCCTTGGACTCTAACATTTGTGGGAGTTTCCGCCATTATAATCGTACTATGTACTCCGGTACACCAGTTGTGTTGTTCTTATCTGTAGTTTAGCGCAATTACATAACCCTATTCTAGCCGGCATGCCAGCTCAGTCAGCTAAGCTTGCACCCAAGAGAAACAGAAATGAGCCACATGATGCAGACTCACGTTAGTTTTATTTACTACTACTGTCTGCAGGTGGGGAAGCTCATATGTTTGTATGATGCCTTATTGCCGGTGGCACTGGCCATACTCTGTCTGTTACATGAGGGCAAATGCACAATTTCACTTACACCCTGCCCTGGGTACTACAAAAAGGCTGATTATTTATCTGATCCAATGATCATTGCTTATATTCATATTATAGATGGTAATACGACATCAGGTCAGTAGCGGTCGGTGGTGGGAGTGCGGCCGGGCGGTGACGTGGGAAGGTGCAGGGTGGGGATAGTAAACTATGGATTAAGGACAATCACAGGTAATTAAACAATACATTAAAAAAAAAAATTGTTGCACGCACTGCATCGCATTCGGCAGTGCAGTGCGCACAATGAAAATAATTTTATTTATTTTTATGTTGCTTACCTGTTTGGCCGTAATACACAGTTTACTCGCCAGTGCCACCCACCCTGCCCCTCCCCATGTCACCGCCCGCCAGCACTCCCACCACCAACCGCTACTGCAGAGGGTACTTTGCTTTCATTGATTGTGTAACCAACAGATAGGCACCCTTTGCAGGCTGGCTGACCCAATCAAAAATACATTAATAATAATAGGTAGGGAGTGGTCCCAAGAGTGTGAGGAAGGGGCTTCCGCTTCATAATATATATATATTAATATATATATATATATATAGATATATATATATATATATATATATATATATATATATATATATATATATATATATATATATATATATATAGATATATATATATATATATAGATATATATATATATATATATATATATATATATATATATATATATATATATATATATATATATATATATATATATATATATAGATATATATAGATATCCACAGCAGGTTGGCTTTTCCCAAGCCTCTTGTACGGCGGGCACACGGCAGGGGTAGCCACCCCCAAATACACCAGAAAATCCACTGCGTCTCACTTTCCAAGTATCAGGACGAAAGAAAGCACTGGAGCCGCGGCCACAAATCAAAGGTGTGTTTATTAAACACTAGGTCCGACGTTATGACAAATTGTCTTTTATTCCATTTTTTACAGATGACTTGACGGAACTAATGAAAAACCACGTGGAAGATTATACATATCATTCTTATGTTGAAAAATTGCTCATTGAGAAGGGTGTTAATGTGATTATTTTTTGCTGATGCTGTGAAAGCAGGTGTAAGCACGTATTATGTTATATGACTTGATAATGCCAAAATTGTTCTTCTGAATATGGGATTAATGCCCACTGGGGCTGCAACGTCAGCAATGCTTAAATGTTTGCGTTATGGTTCTAATAAGAGTGTTTTTTTCACCCGTAAGACTTAAGCATGTTTTGAACATTGCTCAAATTTGGTAATCTTACAAATCACTATGTCGAACCATTGATTTAGCCCACTAGGGCATGACGGATAAACATAGCAGCTTAGCGGGAACAAGCGGAGCAATGGTATTTCACTCGCGAATTGTGATGTGAGCACTAGCGTGTTGATAAAGTTCGATTGATTCAAAAATCCTGTATAAAGCAGTACACTAAGATTAAGATGCAGTACATTGCAAAGGATTATTTGTGCATTTTCAACAGCATTTTGATTTATAACGTTTGACTACTCATTTGTTTGTCAAGTCACATAAAATGTTTAAGTTGTTGATTTAAATACGATGATAGTATTTTTACTATGTTTATTGCACGTGACCGGCACTAGCACTTTAACTAGGCTAAACAAACACAGTCTGTTGCCCGTGATAAAGGAGTGCGTTTAAACTCCGAAACGCGTCGGACCTAGTGTTTAATAAACACACCTTTGATTTGTGGCCGCGGCTCCAGTGCTTTCTTTCGTCCTGATACTTGGAAAGTGAGACGCAGTGGATTTTCTGGTATATATATATATATATATATATATATATATATATATATATATATATATATATATATATATATATATATATATATATATGACGTGCTTGCAAACTACTGCAAGTATTCTGTATTCTGATAATACTACCTATATTCCCCTACGCTTTGCTACTGTGGAACAGTTTCTTTTACATTTTCTTCAAAGTAAGAATCTCCAGTGACACTTTCCACCTATACTGTCTATTGATGATAGTACATCCAGGCATACATCCATTAAAGTAAACGTTTATCCTTCTTTTTTATATATCTCATACTTAGTTGGTTTCACCAACAACCACCCATGCTTCCGCTCCTTCCTTGCTTGCCTTGGCTTTGAGTTTGAATTTGAACCAAACACCGCTGATTCTTGCTATGTAGCACTATCCACCCATACTGTGTCACCCAACCAGGCAGGCATTCTCTTTCACCTTCCACCCATCCTTCAACAACCCATGCATCTGATCTGATTACTATCAGCCACCTATGCATGCTTCCAACAACATATCCTTCTCTGCCAGTCAGTCATATTATTTATCTCGCCCGTCCTTCCACCCTTAGTTCTTTCCCTCTTTGTTCAACACATCCATCAAGGTCATCTGATCTGAGTTTGTCTTCTCCATAAAACCTTCACAGCTGATTTTGGAGTCAAATAGAAGAGGCCATTGGTTACTCAACTCACGCTGCTAATGCTAAGTAAAGGGTGTCTTCTTCAACCGTTGTATAATGTTCACTACAACTTAATAAGTCGCACAGTACAGTGAAATAGTGAACACACTTCCATCTAGTAGTAATGTCAAGAAGTAATGAATATAACTTACCACCGCCGGCCACTGCTGCTGGCTCCCCCCCGTCTCTCCTGCAGGTGCCGCCAGTTCTCCTCCTCCCTCCGGAATGGGCGCATCGCCGCTGGCCCCGCCGGCAATGGTGGATGGTAGTGTGACTAGAAAAAAACATCACACATTTTTAGATGCCTGGAAACCTCCCCCTATTTTAATAGTGTTCACTTGGAACATTGAAAAAAAAGTTAATCCAACATACATCAGCACTAGACAGTAAGTACAGTCAGTAGACAGACAGTAGTAGTGATATGGTTCCTAGGGTCATCTAGTCCTACTCTACTCTTTTGAAAGTTAGCCTGAGCCATGTGTAACCCTTTTAGATTCATCATGTCGACTACTACTCTTTTGGCGCATATATTTAATTATACCTGCCAGCTTATTGACATGTGCAGTAGACGACTTTGAGGCCACTTGACTGTTGCGTACAAGTGAAGACTAGAGGTCGAAAAACAACCCACTTATTGAGTTTGTTTAGTCCGTATTGCTTAGTCATCACATACATGTTACACTTTTTGCCATGACTGAAAAATGCTTGCATTCACCAGTATACTATCTAACGGCTAACGCGCAGCATTTTTCTCATATAATAGGCGGAAGATTCCCTTCTACAAACCAGAGATTTACAGAGCATATTATGATGCAAGATGATGTAACCAGTATTTCTACGTTCTACGGTGAGGGGTATTCCAGTATTCAAAAGATCTTGGCTCTTGTTCTTGTTGTCATGCACTTGTAAACGTTTACTGTTTTAATCTTAGGCTTTTTGCTGGCTTATTGACGATAGCTTTAGTAAATTAAATTTCATATTAACGATGTACAGAGTTTGTTACTTGTTTAAAATAAACCTTTTGAACTTACACATAGACTCTGTGGTATTTGGTGTGGTGGGGTGGACTTACACAAGTGAGTGAGCAAAATGGTGTTATTATGTTCTGGGTTGTCTGTCTCAGTCATCATCAACATTGTGTATCTTCTTCGTGGGGGGGGTCGGGAGTGGGACCCTAATGTGAGACACTATAGCTAGTCGGTCAGGGGATCGTGGGTTCTTCGGACTGAGGTGTGATCAGTAAGGTCCAACCTCCCATCACCAACATCCTATTTTGTTGTGCATAGTTCTCTATGTGGCTCTGCAGAATCACTAGACAAAGTATCAGGTACTATCTGATCAAAAATACTAGTCAAATATCTGTTTGGCTATTTTGTTTGTGGTAATTGTCAAAGCCTCAACATTGAGAAGACTAGAAGAGGACAACCCAAAGGACAGGACACAGTGGCTAGAGCTATTGGTCAATCAGAGTTTTATTATTCCAAAGAAAACCTTCAATAAAGAGTGGGCAACTGTGCAAGCTTCGCTACAGACAGAGTAATAATAGTAATAGTAGTAGTAGTAGTACAGAGAGTCATAGCAGAGGCAGTTAGAAGCAACTTAGAGGCAGGGATAAACAGAATTTGGAAACAGATAGTCAAGGTCAAAGAAGTAAGCTTTTGTAAAAAATAGAATTAGAAAGTGGAACCATAATTTATAGTTCGGAAAAAAACAGATGCAGTAAAAGTTAGGGAAATATAAATGTCAATATAACCACTGGAGGACTTACTGGGGCCAGCAGCAGGAGCCTCAGTAGAGGAGCGGTCCTGTGGTTCCCCCGCCGACTCCGACCCTGTCTTCTTGCCCCTGGGTGGTGCTGATGATCATGTAAAATATAATAAAGAAAGAGACAAACATTAAGGAGTGCTGTGAAACAAATAATAATAAATCATTTGGAAAAATAAGTCAAACAACATTTTAGGAAACAACAATTGCAATAAAATTGACCTATCTAATCAGATGGATCGACTTCTACTGGCTTCTTCCTGCATTCACGGATCGTCTACTTATTTATGAACACTCCAGTGTTCCATAATCATTCTGATTACAATACGAAGCCTAGTAAGTACCACCTGACCTACACCACCTATTCCAGATGGGCCAATTGCTCACTAAGTCTGCATTTCCATTTTTTTCAGCCATCAAATGCATAGATGAGATGGAGGACACATGCATACATTTGGTCATACATACATACAATAAATTGTGGGTTGGTTGCATGATTCTGATCTAGTCCTGCTACTGACTGACCATGCTAAGCCTACCACTCACTAAACAAAGTACAAAATGTTCTACAGAGGACTGGGGTAAGCAGCACTCAGTGACAGAGGAGGCGTCACGCAGACCGCATAAAACAATTATTAACTAATACTAACAAACTAAACCTAGTATCCTATATCCATCCACCAATTTTTCACAGTAGGACAATGGAAGGACTAGAGTTTCTCTAGCAAATCGCATTACCTAACTTCAGTTCTGTAAAATAAACGCTTACATAATCAGCACAAGCGAGCGCAAACTAAGTTGCAAACAAGTAAGAGTACCACAGAGCACCTGGGTCCTTAAATCAAAGAAGATTTTGCTTTTCGGAACGTATTAATTTACGAGCAACACTTGGCACGCTGCAGTAATCTTGTTGTTCGTCAAATTTAATTTATATACAATAAGTTACTCACCAAGCCCGACGACCTCGACACCTAGCAGGTCCAACAGGTCCTGCTCCCGGTCCAGGATGTCGGACCACCAGTGGGCTAGCTGATTGTGGGTGCGCCGGACCCCAAAGCACCGGAACACTGCCCGGCGCACCTTCGCCCACCGACAGTGGCGCTCCTGGGTAGCGTACCCGGAGCCGGGCCTGCCGCCTGCTGCCAAGGTCAAGGGGAGGTGGCGCTGGATGAAAAAAACAAGGGCGGCCACCTCCTCCTCCCCAAACAGTTGCCGGGCCTGCACCCCTGCAGGACGCATTCTGTCGCAAGGCAGGCGGACCTTGCCTGCTGCTCCTGCAGGTCCCTTGCCCTTGGCACTAGCTGTGCCCTTGGCCATGGTTCTGGGGTGGGTGGGAGGCGGAAAAGAAAAGTTAGAAGGGGATAAAAAGTTAGGGGGAAGGAGAAAGAAAGAACTTTATAAAAGTAAAAAAAACACAGTAAAAGTAGAAATAAAATGCAAAATATAAACTTAGGCAAAGAGAGAGATAGATGATAACTAAAAAAAAGTCTTTAAAGACAAAGGATTGCAAAGATAAAGGGAGGATAGAAAAGTAGGCCCAGAACCATAGCATAGAGTGAAAAACAAGATGGCCGCTCCCATTCGCGACCGCGTGGGTAAGTTTGCGCGATATTTCTCGCGAACATGCACTATTCACCGCGAACAAGTAAAACGCGCTCCCGAACACGTCAATGCACATCGCGAACACGCTATCCGTGACCCGGAACAGGAAATAAGGCATCGCGAGCGGGCGGGACAATTGAAAAACAAGATGGCCGCGCCCATTGGCGACCGCATGGGTAGGATCGCGAGATATTATCCCCGAGCATGCAAACAGCTCCCCGAACACGCTCACCGTGCTCCCGAACAAGAAAAAGCCATCGCGAACGGGCGCAGCAAGCAACTACGCAAGCTCACGAAGCTTCGCGTAGCTCGCGTAGTGCAAGTACATCTTCGCGAAGCTTTGCGAAGCGCGACTACGCGAACTACGCCCAGGGTTAATCCTAACAAGAACATCCATGCAACCTATGATTTTTTAAATTGATTTTTTAAGGTTTTTAAATTGCATTTTCTATCCATAATGGCTCCATAAAGTGTCGTTTTATAACCTTGTATTTTCTTCAGTGGATTAATAAGTTTATCTTTTTTTCTCTAAATTTTTTTATATTTGCGACAACATCGCAATACCCGCGGTGATTTTGCAAAAGGCGCATGTTTTTCAGGAACTCTTCAACATATATATAGACAGAGTTTATTAATTAGCAGACACTAGTTGTTTAGTAATGTACATTTTATATTTAAGTTGTGTGATTGTTTTGTGAAAAAACCTCCTTAATATGTTTTTTTTTTAAAACTTGGGAGCGCATATCTACACATATTTTAATTATTATGTGACACAATTTGTTTAGTGATATACTCATTAAACCTAAATTTTGGAAGAATGTTTCTATTAAAACCCTTCTACTTGGTATTTTGCGTGATCGCAGCCATGCCGGAAGTTGCAAGGATGGAAATATGAATTTTTATGGTCAATTGTGTCCCCTATCTTAGACCCCAACGGCTCCATGTACATGCTACAAGTACATGTATGTTCCCTCCAGTTCCAGCTATGAAGACGCAAATACATGTGCGTCCAACGCCAACATGTCCTCTTTCAGATCAGCCATGAATGGGTCGAATATTCCATTCCTAAGTATGATTGGCCACCGACTTTATATGGTTCACTTTTCACGTTTTACAGTTCAGGCGAGTAGGCCCTGAATTCTGCCATCAAGCCTTTTCCTGCTTCTGCCTCTGAAATGCTCCAGCTTGGACCTGCATCCGTATCCATGAACTTTGTCCTACTCCCTGCGCGGCTAACGGTGCCTGACGCGGCCTGTTGCCTGCCAAAAACTGTATTCAGCCTTCAAGTTATCTGCTCCGCTCCTCATCCAATGCATTCCTGTCTAGTAGTTTAGGTAAACATCCTTCCAGCTACCGAGCAAAGGGCCCGGCCTCGCTGTCTTTATGCAAGTAATTCATAGCCCCTGTTACCATGGAAGATTCCTGCCCCCTCGCATCTCATGTAGACACATAGACGCTTGTACATGCACTAACAGTCAGTATAGAATAGATTCCGTCCGAGAGACCTTTCCTTTTGGATAAAACAGTTCCTTAAACAAAGATATTAGATACGATTTGGGATTAGGTTGACCTGACCCCCCAGACTTCTGTCTCCACATGTAGAGCTAAATGTCAATTCCCCTTCACCCTCTAGTTGCACGTCAATCACACGTCATGCGGCTGCGCGCGCATCTCTGCCAAATATTTCTGCTGACACTGCAGGATTCTCTTATGGATCCACCCACTTGTGACATCATTTTAAATGACGTTTCTAGTATACGCCTATTATTACGCCTATTTTCATTACGTATGTGTATTCTTATCTGTATTATCAGCTGTTACGCCTCCTGCATCTGTCTTAATGTAATGCTTTTCATATATATATCCTTACTTGTCAATAATGTATTGCCTATCCCTTCCTGAACCTTCGTGGTGATGGAATATGATTGCCTGGTTCGAACCATAATTCCTTTGTAAGGAATAAAGTCCTTTTCAGAACCTCTAATACCACGGATTCTGCCTCTTATTTTGACTGAGTTATTCTTACTAGACTTTACCGCATAAAAAATAGTACAGGTAATTTAAATATTTACCACATAAATTGGCGCCCGAATAGGGACACTTTCTCATCTCACGCGCCGGAGGTGCGTTGCAGGCCCGGTCTCCTGCCACAGCTGGACGGACAAAAACGCGTACCCGCAGGATTTCCTGTATCTCCCTCCGGCCAAGCGGGGGTGACTGAGGCTGCGATCAACACCCAGACGAGGCGGTGAGAAGTGCGAAGTATCCCGACCAGAGCCTAGCTGAGAGAGCAAGATCCGAGGCATACAGAGGCCCACCAGGTTCCGAAGTTCTGAGTCGAGTCGAGTCCAGTCCGGTCCAGTTCAGTTCAGTTCCGAGGCCTTCCGTTCCGTGCTACCCGGTGAGTACCATTGCTGGGGAGGCATTTAGACGTGCACATTAATTTGTGCCGGTCATGAGGGGTTTGGGTACACAGATCCGGTCTGCACTGTTTCAGCAGTGTATCTGTACTGTTTAGCAGTATATCTAGTATGTTTTGTATATAATTCAGTATTATCTAGTATTAGTATTATGTCAGTAACTAGTTTTCTTCTAATTATCATTGTTCGTTAAATGTTAAATGTTAAATGTTAAATGTTTTACTGTGTTTAAAAATTGTGGTATGAATGAGTGTTCATTATTGTGTTTATCGTATTAATTGTGTTCAAGTCCAGTTTGAGTAAGAATCAAGTAGCAAGGTTTAAAGATGCCGTTCTTTTCAAAATTAAGACAGGATCAGATCCAACAACAAGTACCTCAGAATATACAGCCTATGCCAGCTGTACAACAGACCGCACAACAACCACAACAACAACCACAACAACAGCCACAGCCTATTGCTGCAACACAAAACACGACACAACAAATGTACCAGTATGCACAAAATGACTATCCAGAGTATCAGCGCTACACATGAAATAGCCTAGAGAGGGAAGTTGGCTTACCCCTTATTGAGGTTCCTGTAGATCAAGAGGGTCCTTATGTACAGAGTCAAGTATTAGGGAAAGACAGAACGTTTCTACTCGATACAGGGGCAAGCAGAACAACTATCAGTCACAGTGAAGTCCCAGGGGCACCCCTCTCAGGCTCACAAAATATTTCCCTTGGTTTTTCAGGAAAGCCCACTATTAACGAAGTATCGCAACCACTTGCATTCACAGTCGGTCCATTGACACGGACTACAGATCTATTGCTTACGAAATCATGTCCAGAAAACTTGTTAGGTATAAAAACATTGAAAGCTCTAGGAGCTATAATATGTTGTTCTCCGGAAGGAGTACGATTATTTTTGCGTGACTTTAAAGGTCACTACGTGTCTAGAGACATGGATCACCGGTTACAGAATCTACCTGCACATTTATGGGCACAAGGCCCCACTGATGTAGGTTGTATGCACATTACACCATATCGAGTCACACTCAAAACAGGAGTAGTACTACCACGAATGCGACAATACAAGTTACCCCCAGATGCTGTTGTGGCTTTGCTGCAAATCATTGACGAGCTTATTGCACAAGGAGTGGTCGTGGAAACCGACTCCAATGTATGTAATTCCCCGATAATTCCGATTCTTAAACGAACTGATCCAAAAGCACCACCAGTATATCGATTAGTTATTGATCTGCGAGAATTAAATAAATGCATTGTACCACAATACCCCGTGGTCCCAGATATCTCTTCATTGCTAACAGCGATAGATTCAGAAGCAACGTTCTTTACTGTAATTGATCTCAAGAACGCTTTCTTTAGCGTCCCAATCGATCCGGAAAGCCAATATTTGTTCGGATTCAGTTTAAATGGACGAAGTTTTAAATTCGCATGCGCACCTCAAGGATTCACAGAAAGCCCCAGCATCTATAGCCAAGCACTGAAAAGAGAACTTGACAGTATCCACATGCCAGCTAACACTGCCCTGCTTCAATATGTCGATGATCTGCTGATCACCGCCCGAAGCGAACCTGAATGTGAAAAAGCATCACTGATGGTTTTACATTTCTTAGCCGACAAGGGGCACAAAGTGTCCCCTTCAAAGCTACAATTCTGTGTCCAGCACGTTGTGTACCTTGGGCACTTGCTGTCCAAGGGGGGAAGACAACTTACACCCGACCGCATCCAGTTAATTGTTAACATGCCGTCACCCAAAACACAAAAGGAGGTGCGGGCATTCATAGGCCTCACTTCATACTGTAGGCAGTGGATCCCTCAATATGCATTTCTAGCAAAACCACTCATTCAGTTGACAACACAGGAGGCAGCGACATCGACTGTCCTCCCTTGGACTCAGGAACATACACAAGCTTTTGATAGCTTAAAGAAAGCTTTATGTCAAGCACCTGTTTTAGCAACACCATGTTACAGCAAACGTTTTACACTTTTTGTTACAGAACGTGAAGGTACTGCTTTGTCAGTACTCACGCAGGAACAAGCAGGATCACACAAGCCATGTGCTTATTTTTCTAGTACATTAGATCCCGTAGCTCAGGCTCTTCCTGCGTGCCTGAAATCAGTCGCAGCAACAGCTTTAGCAATCAGACAAAGCGATGCCATAGTGTTAGGACATCAATTGACAGTACAAGTACCACACGCAGTAGAGGTTCTCTTGAACCGGACCCAAACACAACACTTGACTATAGCAAGACTGACGGGTTATGAATTGACATTGTTCCAGCCACACATAGAAATCAGACGTTGTAGTACATTAAATCCTGCCACACTTTTGCCATTAAGTGGAACAGACCCATTGGCACATGATTGTATTGAAGTCATTACTATTACGACGAAACCCAGACAAGACTTGACAGATATTCCATTATCAGATCCAGACCTGACATTGTATGTAGATGGTTCATGCATGAGAACAAGTACAGGAGAGTTAGTGGCCGCTTATGCAGTCACAACAGATACTGAAATTATTGAAACAAATTGTATCGATACCTTGTCAGCTCAAGCAGCAGAGCTCATCGCTCTGACACACGCCTGTATCCAAGCCAAAAATAAGAAAGTCAACATATACACAGATTCACGTTATGCATTCGGAGTCGTCCATGACTTCGGCGTGCTTTGGCGAGAGAGAGGTTATTTAACTTCTCACGGTGCCCACATCCAGCACGGTCCCCTTATTCAAGCTCTGTTAGATGCAATACATCTGCCGACTGCAATATCGATTATGAAGTGTAAAGCCCATACAAAAGTGACTGACATTATTTCTCAGGGTAACGACCTAGCTGACAGAACAGCTAAACAGACTGCTCAGAATCAGACTCATACAACTGACACGACAAAGACAATAGTTCCGACACCAACACACTGCATGACAGTTAAGGATCCCGCCCTTGATGTAATTGACATACAGACACATGCTACACCAGAAGAAATAAAGAGATGGACTGAATTAGGAGGGATCCAAACGGATCAAGGATGGATGACGAAGGGAAAATCTATATGGTTTCTTCCTGACTCCATGGTTCAAGTCATCATTAACACAATACATAGTCCAGCGCACCTAGGAGAGAAAGCTATGCTAGACAGTATTCAACACATTTGGTTCAATAAACACTTGCGAGCAGCAGCTAAACAGAAAGTACGTACCTGCATGATTTGTTGTCAGTTCAATCCAGGAAAAGGCGTACCTGTAGAGCAGGGTGGATTTCAACCCCCCGATCATCCTTTTGAAGTCCTCCAGATGGATTATATCCAGATGGAACGATGTCGAGGATTCAAATATGTCCTCGTAGTTGTATGCGCTCTTTCCCGGTGGACAGAGGCGTATCCCGTCTCAGATTACACTGCCCCGACTACTGCCAAACAGTTAGTTTGAGAATTCTTCCCACGGTATGGTTTGCCCCGTGTCGTGTACTCAGATAATGGCCAGCTATTCTCATCCGAGCTAATGAAACATGTTTCACTTCTGTTAGGCTATCAATGGAAATTCCACTGTGTCCGACATCCCGAGGCAGCAGGTCTCGTGGAGCGGCATAATCAAACTTTAAAAATTAGACTGTCCAAAGTATGTAGAGAAAAAGGTGTCGACTGGATAGTAGCTTTACCAGTTGCGCTCTTTTACATGAGAATGGTAGCACACTCTCGAACAGGGCTATCCCCGTATGAGGTGATCTTCGGTAGACCACCAAATATGTGGGGGACGCCTGTACCTCGTAAAATCACTGATGTTGATTGTAATATGCTGACAGATTACCTGGCTTCCTTGATGTCTGCACTACAATCTTGTCGTTCACAGGTAGCTGCAGCTTTTCCCGATAATACTGAGGTGAAGCCCCATGACGTGGTTCCGGGGGACCTTGTGCTTGTAAGGAACTTCGACAGAAGGAACCCGCTGGAGCCTCGCTGGCAGTCGCCCAAGCTCGTCTTATTGACCACAAGGACAGCTGTGAAGATTGAGGGACGCAAAGGGTGGTTGCACTCGAGCCATATCAAAAAATTTCATAGACTACCATCCGACTTGAACTTTCAGCCCTGCATTCCCTCACAGACTGACTCAAAACTCCCCCTGGTTGATAAGCCAGAAAAAGAAAACTATAAACTGAAACTAAGGTCTAGCAAGTCAGACAATTTGATTGTTTAAGTCCTCTCCAAGGTGAATCGGTTGAATTTGTCTCTGACATGTATCCTCTAGACCGAAATAGAGAGAGAAATAGACAGAAACAGCTCAAGAAACATGCGTACTGTAAATCACTTCGTAGTCACTGCATAGTGACATTGTTAATTATGTTTTTTCTAAGTCTTCTGATTATTATTGCCAGTATATTATTACACATGTATTACCCTATTTCCAAGCGTGCTTTCAATGCTACTGCCGAACATTCTTTTAGCGAATTACCCCCGCATGAGTTGTCCTATAGATTTGCGCTGCGCAACAACACATTCATTAGTATGTTACATCATTCTCATCAGACCAGCAATGCTACAAATTGTTGGATATGTGGCCGACTCCCTCCCTATCAGAAATACAAAGGAGTCCTGCCTCTCTTTCCGTATCCATTCACACACAATGGCTCCTGTGGAGCATGGTTTAGTTTGATTAATTCCCTAGATTCAAATTCAGTAGTTTACCAAGACAACTGGGTATGGGGAAACCTGAACCTAGTTTTACTTAAAGTCTGCTACCCTAACAAGGAGGGACTTCCCAAAAGAACAGGAACTGATCTAGAAAATGAAGTATATGGATTAGGTAACTTTACACTTAACCTCATGATCCTGAATGTTGAATCCGAAGCTACACCAATCTTGCCCGCTATGTCAGTATTTCCAGTTAGAGGCGAATTATGTGTAAGAAAGAATGGTTCAATACACATGGGCCATAGTAAATGTACCACTGTAATAGAATTCAGTGATAAAGGCAAGTCTACATTTAGAGCTTCCCGTCACTCCTACTTCATCTGTGGTCACACCGCATACATACGCCTACCCCTAGATTGGGATGGTACCTGTTACCTTGCATTCCTCCTGCCACCTGTTTTCCTAGCCCCGCCTGATTACCATAGGAATACCCATTTAGTACACAATAGACAGCAGAGAGATCTCCCGATTGTCGACTACACCGAAACAGCATGGGAGCAATACACAGATTTCAATAAAGGTTTCTTTCCCTACATAGGTACAGTCACTAATAGTAAGCTGATACGTAGATTAACTAGAACCCTTGAAGCAGTAGTGAATGAAACTACTTCCGCCTTAGGCAACTTAACAGAGGAGCAGTCTGCGATGCGGATTGTTGTTCTTCAAAATCGTCTTGTCCTTGACGTCATTCTGGCCGATAGGGGCGGAGCTTGTAGGGTCATCGGATCAAGTTGCTGTGTTTTCATACCAGAAAACGCGCCGTCAGTATATAAAGCCATAACTCGACTTCATAAGATTGTAAGCCAGATACACCAGAATCCAGGCACCTGGACTTGGTCCGGTTGGTTCTGGAGCGTGTTGTCAGCCTGGGGATGGAGGATCCTATCCTTCCTAGGTATTGGCTTTCTCATACTATTCAGTTTCTGCTTGTGTCTACAATGTGGGCCAGCGATTTGTGGTCTGTGTGCCACATCGTGTATCCCGCCTTCAAATTTTCATTCAAGATCCCGGAAGAAGAAAGAAGAACAAATGATGCTATATGAACAGATTGATGGATTGATGAAGATGGATATTTCATGAGGGTCCGTAGGGGACAAGGAGGGAATGAGGAAATATGAATTTTTATGGTCAATTGTGTCCCCTATCTTAGACCCCAACGGCTCCATGTACATGCTACAAGTACATGTATGTTCCCTCCAGTTCCAGCTATGAAGACGCAAATACATGTGCGTCCAACGCCAACATGTCCTCTTTCAGATCAGCCATGAATGGGTCGAATATTCCATTCCTAAGTATGATTGGCCACCGACTTTATATGGTTCACTTTTCACGTTTTACAGTTCAGGCGAGTAGGCCCTGAATTCTGCCATCAAGCCTTTTCCTGCTTCTGCCTCTGAAATGCTCCAGCTTGGACCTGCATCCGTATCCATGAACTTTGTCCTACTCCCTGCGCGGCTAACGGTGCCTGACGCGGCCTGTTGCCTGCCAAAAACTGTATTCAGCCTTCAAGTTATCTGCTCCGCTCCTCATCCAATGCATTCCTGTCTAGTAGTTTAGGTAAACATCCTTCCAGCTACCGAGCAAAGGGCCCGGCCTCGCTGTCTTTATGCAAGTAATTCATAGCCCCTGTTACCATGGAAGATTCCTGCCCCCTCGCATCTCATGTAGACACATAGACGCTTGTACATGCACTAACAGTCAGTATAGAATAGATTCCGTCCGAGAGACCTTTCCTTTTGGATAAAACAGTTCCTTAAACAAAGATATTAGATACGATTTGGGATTAGGTTGACCTGACCCCCCAGACTTCTGTCTCCACATGTAGAGCTAAATGTCAATTCCCCTTCACCCTCTAGTTGCACGTCAATCACACGTCATGCGGCTGCGCGCGCATCTCTGCCAAATATTTCTGCTGACACTGCAGGATTCTCTTATGGATCCACCCACTTGTGACATCATTTTAAATGACGTTTCTAGTATACGCCTATTATTACGCCTATTTTCATTACGTATGTGTATTCTTATCTGTATTATCAGCTGTTACGCCTCCTGCATCTGTCTTAATGTAATGCTTTTCATATATATATCCTTACTTGTCAATAATGTATTGCCTATCCCTTCCTGAACCTTCGTGGTGATGGAATATGATTGCCTGGTTCGAACCATAATTCCTTTGTAAGGAATAAAGTCCTTTTCAGAACCTCTAATACCACGGATTCTGCCTCTTATTTTGACTGAGTTATTCTTACTAGACTTTACCGCATAAAAAATAGTACAGGTAATTTAAATATTTACCACAGCAGCCATGCCGGAAGTTGCAAGGATGCCGGTAAACATGAAGAACGCGTGATTTTGGTAAAGTGTATAACACATATTTATAAATATTACATTGTACGATCCACATTTGGGGTATAATATCAGTTGATGTTTCAGATCGCTAAACAAATGCAAACATTCAACGACCACTGCCACATAAAAAAATTATAACTTAAAAAAATCATTCTACCTAATACAATACACACATTACTAACTTAAAGAACATGCTTGTACACATATATATGTAGTAACTTTAAAAAAAACTGTGAATGAACCCTCCTTGGCGATAAGATGCCTTAGGGTAGCTATGCGCTCTATAAATGTTTATTTCATTCATACTTCCTGTTTTCGCAAAGATGCAGAGAATCGCGATGACTCCGGTAAATATGACTGTCGTGCCTTTTTAAAGCGGTGTAAAATACATATGTGCACACATTTTAGACATTAGGGGTTTATTACTGCACTATTTAAAGTCATATTTTTGTAGGGAGTTTATATAAAAACAAGCATTTAAATCCGATTTTCCCCTTTAGCATGACATTGGGTGTCGCGATAAAATCGGTAGCTGCGAATGCCGCAAATATGTCATGAAACAAATCTAAAAGGACAAGAACTAATGGCGGACTCCAAATGCCGCACCTCTTTGTTGTGTTCCCATAAAGTATGAATAATAATATGATTGTAGTAGGTGTGCACAAACATGCTCCTGTATCCGCAGTTAAGGAACGCAAACTGCCGAGCAGATAGACAAAATTTGAAAATTATTGGAGCAGTGCACTACCAAAAAGTCAGTTAAAGTCACACCAAGTGGTCAATTTTCTTTCCATAGGAATAGTCTTTATTGAAGTTATCCAACATATATAGAGAGCATCTCAGCCAACGCGTTTCGTTCAACAAATTGAACTTCGTCAGGGCATGCTTGAGAGTGAATCTCAAAATCACAGTCGGTCCGTTGTCTATATCGATGAGAATCCATCTCTAGAAGAACCAGTAACATAAATGTAGTATTTCCAAGTAAATCCTTAATATACGGTACGTCTGAGGTAAACGACAATGCCTCCTTGATAAGGGCACAGCACTCAATTCTCGTGCCTAGAACAATCCGTGCTCCTTCCTCAAATCAATACCGGGTGTGTAGTTACATTCCTTTTCAAATTATGTCATGAAACAAATGCAGTCATTCAGTTGCCACCACCATAATCAAAACCTTTATCTGCAAAATGGATTATATCCAACAGACTAAACACATTACTGTCTAAATGACTGTATAATAGCATGTACAACTTCCTTAATATCTGTATGACACAGTGCATAACTTTTTCAGTGTAATCTATACCTGCATGCATCACTGTATCAGTAAGTCTCTTATTCACTGTGTAAGTATTTGAGTGAATCTGTAAAATGGTGCATCAGTCTATCAATGCTTCTGTAACAAACTGCGCTTCAGCGCTTCATTTAAATAGGCCCCTTGGTGGGCCAGGTCTAGGGGGTATTTTTGAAGTAATGATGGTGGCCAACGTGGGCCCCCTGCAGCCCCAGGGACCGCCACCTCCCTGGGGCTAATTCAATCAAATGTGCGGGGCCACACTGCCCCCCACAGCCCTAGCGCTCCCCATATCCCCGTGGCACATATATTTTAATTAACCTGAAGACCCGGGGACTGCCACCTCCCAGGGGCATATATATTTTTAATTTAAAAAGTACCAGGGAGGCCCTACAGCCTCTCCCACGGCCCCGGTGACTGCCACTTCCCCAGGGCTAACATTAATAATAAAGAGTGGGGAGCTCCAGCCCCCCCACGCAGCCCTGGGAACCAAAACCTCCTCAGGTCTTACTTAGAAGGAGGGGGCTGCATGCCCTTGGGACCACCATCCCTTGGAACATTGCAGTTTGCAATTGGATGGGGGGAGCACTGCTCCCGCCATTCCATAGCAAACAGTGTGCTCCAGTATCAAAAAGCAAGAACATTTTGCTCACACTTTCTGAAGGATAAGTACACTTTGCTCTTTACACCCAGGGAGTTGCATGTCAGCAGCTCCCAGGGTGTAAAAAGCAATGCCGGCTCCCGCAGGAGGTGAGAGCTGGCTGGTACAACGGGGGCCTTCAGGCTCCCTTGCGTTACCCAACGAGAAGGCCATGTCCAAGGGATTGGGCAAAAATGGCCTGGGGAGGTGGGCCGCGGGGGCCCGCCTGTTTTTTGAAAAAAAAAGAAAAGGGGCAGGCCCAGGGGATGGGGTCCCCGGGGCCAAAGTTGGCACGGAAGGTGGGGCGCCCGGCCCCCTCTCCTTATATTTTATTATAAAAATAAAAAATGGTCCAGGGTATGGGGCCATGTGAAAGGCAGTATAGGTGCGTGATGGGATATATGAGTGTTACTATTTGTATGAGAAAGTGGGTATGTGTGTAACTGGGTGAGTAAGTGGCTGTAAGATTGACTGTATGTGAGTAATACTTAACTCAGATAACTATAACGGCTGAATTTCTTTGGCTTTGTACGAGTAAAATCTGACCCTAACTATAACGTCCCTGTAACCTTTGTTTTTTCAGTGAAAAAACATATATATGTATATATATATATGTATGTGACTGTCAGGCTTCCCTCAGATGAAGGAGCAGCAGCTCCGAAACGCGTCAGGGATTACTGCATTGTTTGGGATGTGAAAGCCGGTTTGAAAATAAAGAGTTCTGTCGAACTGTCCCTCGTGGAGTGGCGTCTTCAAGCTTCAGGGCACCTTTTGAATATATATGTATGTGTATATACACACACATATATATACTGTCCGAGAAGAATGCCCCACCATGGAGTTAAATATGGGGCCAAAGAGGTTCGAACTTTCTGACCTTCAGGCGCAGCTGAGCATGTAAGAAGAAACTGGTGTTTTCATTCCTGCCCACTTGGGTATTTTATCTGTTTAAAAGAAAGGACACTGAATTCGAACTGAAACCACATGGGGGATATTTTTGCAGGTATTGAACTACGGGTTCCAGCATGCTTCAATGATGACTCACCTGAGAGACCCATGTGGTCAGTACAAAGGCATGCAGTTAATGGCGCCCTTGCGAGTATGCCAGTTTGAACAGCGTCATCCTCTGATGAAAGAGCCTCTGAGCTCTGAAACACGTTAGGGACTTGCACTTTTGGAGCTGAAATGCCGGTTTTGATAATAAAGGCTTTTTGTAAAAGCACTCAACTGCGAAGGACATCCTTGCTTCAGGGCGATTTATTGTGGACATATATATATATATATGCAAAAAAGAAGCAGAGAACTCTGGGTAGTTCTCAAGTTTAGGTGGTAAGCAGCTCCTGTATGGAGCACTCTCAACACCAGCGACACTCTAGATCTGCTCACCTCAAATGTCTGTTTTTCTATCAAAATCTTTAAGCATAGAATTAGCACAGAACCATCCACGCCGAGATAGAAAAGGACAAAGGGCCATATGTAGATAATTTCTATTTACCGATTCATAAATACCGAATTTTACTGATTCGGTATTTATGAATCGGTAAATAGAATGTAGGTAAACATTCGGTAATTATTACCGAATCGGTAATATTCGGTATTACTGATTCGGTATTTACCGAATCGGTAATAATGCATCCCTTCCAATTCATTCCTATGGGCCTGGAGGCCCATAGGAATGAATGGGAAGCCATTCACTATTACCGATTCGGTAAATACCGAATCGGTAATAGGGGGGCATATTCATGGGTGGCAGGGTGTCACATTGACACCCTGTTGCACCCCTGAATTGTGCATGTGTGCACATGTGGCGCACATACATGCCCTAAGGGCATGTATGTCTGCCACATGGCACTTTTCAAAAAGCACAAAATTGCTTTTTAAAAGGTATTCGTTATTTACCATCAACTTGTAGTTGGTGGTAAATAACGAATCCAGAAACCAAAAATGCACTCACTTGAGTGCCCCCTACATAGGATTTCAGGATTCGGTAATTTACCGAATCGGTATTTTACCGATTTCTTAAAATTCCGATTCAGTAAATTACCGAATCCTGAAATCCAGCCACCTACATCTCAATTGCCTAAATACCGGACGGTAACGGGATATTTACCGATTTTCGGCCGTTACCGACCGGTATTTAGGTACCTACATATGGCCCAAAGTCTTTTGCCATTTGTACAGCAAAGTCTTTAAGCATAGGACTAGCACAGTGCTGTCCTTGCCGAGCTGTAAAATGATAAAAGCCAAATACCACTCCAGGCATATATATATATAGTAGTTATAGGACCATGTTTCCATAGGTAAAACGCTTTTGGAATTGCCTATATCTGTCAAGGGTTCTAGAGTATTCTTTCAGTAATCTTGCACAGGAACAGAGACGCTGATTCCCAACTCCCCTTCAAGGATATTTCTGCGGTCCAGTTTAATTTCTAGACCCACAAATCTACCCCCAAGGGGGAAGGGGGAGTGGATAAAATAATAAACAAGAAGAGACTGGTCCTGAAGCTTGTCTTCTCTCTTTCGTCTACTTCTTCGTTCTATCTGCAGACTGCGTGTCAACTGAGAGAATCTAAAAAACCAAGCATTTAGTTATAATTTCTTACACTTAGCTGAATTCTATATTCTATTCCGCTCCCTTGTTCTTTACCTACCCATAGCTCCAAGCACTGTGCCCCTCTTCTATTATTCTTTTTACTATCTCTCTTTCTGTTCTTTCTTTTTCTTGAAAAGGCCCCTCTGGAATTTACCTGTCAACAAGATATCACTTAATGTATTTATTTCCTATTTACCCCTTGAAACTCTCTTACAATTTAGGTAATCTAATTCACTTACTTGAGTGTGTATGCCTTTATCTTTGTAAGGACTCTTCTTAATTGTATTTATTTTCTAACAACTTTTCTTAACTGTTCTGGAATTCCCTTTTGACAACCTTTTCCTTCTTAGCAGGATATTGCCGTTAATCTAGATTTTTCTGATAAGTACTGTCTAGTCTCTAACTATATACAACATTTTATTTTACATTTTATTCAGAGTAATTCTATAATTTTCTTTGTGACTTAGCTTATGACTTCTTTCTCCTTTCAGGTTCTGGTAGCGCTAGGTATCCATCGATGAGTTGCTTTCACCAGCTGAAGCCGAGAAGAGGCGCCACAAACTGTTACCTCAGCAAACTTCTCCTTCTCAACCTTGCTGCGAACTTAGACTGCTTCTGACTACTTCCGATGGAGGTAGCGGACGAGAAACCGGGCGAAACCCGACGAGGTTGCTCTCTGACTAAATCTGAGGAGCCTAAGAATTAACCTGCGTGCTCTGAAACTTCCTCAGTGAAGTGCGCGTTGGTTCCAGCGCGCGCGCCTCAAGCTGCATCTGAACACCTGTGGGAAATAAATAAACTAGACCGCTGCGATGATTAGAAAGCGGCGGCCTTTGTTCGGTTCCATTTCTGATTCAGCCTGGTCCAGCCATTGCCTCTGGCCCGCATTCTTCTTCCTGACCCATAACTTCTGCCCAACACTGTACCCGCTATTGTCCAAGCGCCCCTAGGAGCCCTGACAGTACCCCCCAACAAAGGAGGTCCTCTCAATCGTGGCTTTGTAGGAAATCTTTGATGAAAGGATTTTACTAATCTCGGAGCATGCACATCAGACTCCAATTCCCAAGATCGCTCCTCTGGCCCATAGCCCTTCCAGTCCACTAAGTAGTACAATTTGCCCTTTACCTCCTTCGAGTCTAAAATCTCCTTGACTTCAAATTCTGTTCCAGATTCCAATGGAATGGGTTTCGGAGGCAAGTTTTTTCGCAGTTCTAGTGGTGCCTTTTTCAACAATGATACGTGAAACACTGGATGAACCTTCAATTTGGTGGGTAGTTTTAACCGATAGGTAACCGAAGACATCTTTTCTTCTATTCGATAGGGCCCTATAAATCTTGGTTGAAATTTCCTGTTACCTTTTAACCTTAGGTTCTTTGTACTTAACCAAACACAATCTCCTGCCTCTAAGGGAGGACCCTCTCGTCTTTTTTTATCTGTATAGGTCTTGTATTGTTTCTTAGCCTGTTCTAAGTTTTGTATGACCGTCTGATGGACTTGTTTCAAATGAGATACTAGGTCTTTCACTGCTGGGACTAGAACATCAGTCTGCCCTATGGTGAAATTTGGGTGTCGGCCATAGTTCAAGTAAAATGGGGAATAGCCTGTGGAAACATTCTTGGCATTGTTGTGTGCAAACTCAGCTGCCCATAAATAATCTGCCCACTCTCCATCTTGTTTCAAAAGATACAACCTTAGGTACTGCTCTAATTCTTGGTTCACCCTCTCTGTTTGCCCATCTGTCTCTGGGTGATAACTGGTTGAATACCTGGCTTCGATTCCCAGACCTTCCAGAAAAGCCTTCCAAAAATGGGATACGAACTGTGTACCCCTATCTGAAATGACAATCTTCGGAATTCCGTGAATCTTCACAATTTGTGTACTGAAGTGTCTGGCAAGTTGCTTAGCTGTGGGAACCCCTTTTAGAGCCCTAAAATGTGCCATTTTAGAAAATGTGTCCACCACCACTAGGATGGTGTTGTAACCTTGACTAAGGGGTAAATCTACAATGAGGTCTAACGTAACTGTATGCCATGGAAAGGGTGGTGTAGGCAAAGGTTGTAACAATCCCTTAGGAGCCTGCCGTTCTGATTTTCCCTGAGCACAGATTTCACAGGTCTTGACATACTGCTCCACGTCCCTGGTCATTTGAGGCCACCAATAAAGTCTTTTAATTAATTCTTCGGTTTTAGCTTCTCCTTTGTGCCCAGCTAAAAGAGCATCATGGCACTCGTACAGCGCTTGATCTTGTAACTCTTTGGTAGGCAAATACAAGGCTCCTTTAAAATATGGCAACTGATGTTGGATTTCCCTTCCAGCGCCCTCTTCGGCCCAACCTTGCATTTCTTCTGGACTCATGATTTCGATTATTTGTTTCTTCAGGTCAGTTGAGGTGGTGGCGCCAATGATTCTGGTACTTGGAATTATGGCTTGATTTTCCGTGTTACTTTTTTGGTTATTGGTTCCTAGTCTGGACAAGGCATCTGCTTTCCCATTCTGTGCCCCAGGTCTGTAGGTGATTACAAAGTCATAATCGGCAAAGTACAATGACCATCTAAGTTGTCTTGGTGTTAGTGTCTTAGCTGATTTTAGAAATTTTAAATTTCGATGATCTGTGAAAACTGTCACGATATGCTGAGCTCCCATGAGGTAGTGTCGCCACTCTTTAAAGGTGTCTTTAATGGCAAGTAACTCTTTTTCCGTTATAGTGTAATTTACTTCAGCTGGCGTTAGTTTTCTCGATCTGTAAGCTACTGGATGCAGCTGACCTGTTTCCTTGTGTCGTTGAGATAGCACTCCCCCAACTGCTAAATCGGAGGCATCAGTCTCAACATAAAATGGTTCCGAGGGATCTGCATGTAAAAGTATTGGAGAAGTGGTAAAGTCTTTCTTCAGAGATTTAAAAGCTTCTTCGGTTTCTTCTGTCCAATCAAAGCGAACTCCCTTCCTGAGTAGTTTTGTTAGAGGAAGTATTTTCCGTGAGAATTCACTTATGAACCTTCTGTAGAAATTTGCGAACCCTATAAAGCTCTGAACCTCCTTAACACTTTCAGGGGACTTCCAGTCGACCACTGCCTTGATTTTCCGTTCGTCCATGTTTATTCCGGTTGGTGAAAGGACAAAGCCCAAAAACTCCACCTGGGAAACGTTGAACACACATTTTTCTAGTTTCACAAACAGCTTATTTTCTCGGAGCTTCTGTAAAACGCCTCTCACTTCTCCTCGATGCTTATTCTTGTCGGATGAATAAATCAGAATATCGTCAATGTAGACTATTGCACACTGATCAATGTATTCATGGAGGATGTCATTAATAAAATGTTGGAAAGCTGCCGGAGCGTTGCAGAGACCATACAGCATAACTTGGTATTCAAATAGCCCAAATCTTGTTCTGAAGGCTGTCTTCCATTCATCTCCTTCTCGCATTCGGACAAGATGGTAAGCCCCTCTAAGGTCGAGTTTTGTATATATCTGTGCTCCTTTCACCTGATCCAAAAGGACGGAAATAAGTGGAAGCGGGTACCGATTTTTCTTGGTGATTCTGTTAATTGCGCGATAATCGATACAAGTTCTCAAATCACCTTCCTTCTTCGGCACGAAGAATAGAGGCGAAGACACTGGAGATTGCGATGGCCTGATGAAACCATTTGCCAGATATTTGTCTAAGTATTCTTTTAAATGACGATGTTCTTTTTCTGTTAAGGCATAAACTCGACTGCAAGGCAGATTTGAGCCCGGTTCCAGGTCTATCTTACAATCATACACCCGATGTGGTGGCAATTGTTCTGCTTCTGTTTCATTGAACACATCCTTAAAATCTCGATACTCTTGTGGAATTTCGTGAGAATTGATGACGCCAACAGATTCTGCAGTCATACACAAAGAATGAGCTGGATTACACCCATTGGTTTTTTCTTTTGCTTCAAAACAATTCTTCTTACAATACTCTGAATCCATTACTATTGTCCTGGAGCTCCAATTAATTGTTGGGTTGTGTTCAGTAAGCCAGGGTAGGCCTAAGATGAGTTGAAACTGGGGTGCGTCAATTAAATTGAATTGGATCACTTCTTGGTGTCCGTCACTGGAAATCAGCTGTACTTGCTCTGTATGGCTCACTATGGGTCCGGAGGAAAGATTCGTTCTGTCCACCGCCCGGACGGGTTCGCTCCTAGATTTCAATATTGCTTGTAACCCTACCTTGGTTGCAAATTTTAAGTCGCAAAAGTTTCCAGTAGCTCCGGAATCTATCATTACTGAAACCTCGGTCAATGTTACTTGCCGAAACTTAATTACCATTGCCAAAATCAAGTGTGGGGCCGATGACTGCAGGGTATTTGCTACTTGATGTTCAGTTGGAGTTGATTTTTGATTAGCATCCACCGGTCCAACTCCCGCTACTGGTGGTGCTGCAAGTTTTCCTTCGGCTTGAAAGAAGTCTTTGGTTTCTTTGGACACCCCCTAACGAAATGTCCACTGGAGCCACAGTACATGCATAAATTGCCTGTCCTTCTCTTTTCTTTCTCCTCCTTGGTCAAAGGACCCCTTATAGTTCCTATTTGCATCGGTTCTGACACCACTTGTCCGTCCGCAAACTTGACTCCTTCTGACCGAGCCCTGTCAAATCTTGGAACTATTGGTTTAAAATCTCTTCTCTTTTCTCCTTTTCTCTCTCCTTGGCGGAAGTCTATTTCTAAGACCAGATCTACCAGCTCTGAGATTTGGGTGGGTCGATTTGGAATTTGCGCCAACACATCTTTGAGTTCGTCTTTTAGCCCTCTATAGAAGACTGCTGCTCTTTTACTCTCAGGCCAGTCAGTCTCCACCACTAGTTTGTTAAATTGTGCCAAGTATGCCACGAGATCTCGGTTTCCTTGTCTTAAGTCAAGTAATTCGTTATCTACCACTTGAGAGATTCTCCGTCTGTCAAAGATCCGAAGAAATTCTTGTTTGAATGCTTCGTAATTATGCAGTAGGGGGTCATCACGGGAGACCAGGGCATTGACCAGGACGCCGCGTCTCCGCTTAAGTATGACAACACGAAGGCTACTCTTGACTGTGCATCTGGGAAAATCGAAGGGCGGCACATGAAGTGTAGTGAGCACTGAGTGATGAATATCTGCGCTTTTTGTGGGTCTCCGCTAAATCGCTCTGGGGAAGCTAACGGTATAACTGGGGACAGAGAATGAATTACTTGTGTTGCTATTCTACTTGGACCTTCAATAGGAGGGTCTCCGGTTTCTCGTCCTATACTAAATGGCTGTCTTAACCTCTGAGCTACTTCTGCTGTCTCCTTCCTAGAGTTGACCACCTCCTGTCTAAGACTCTGATTTTCCTCCCTTACTGCCACCAACTCCTTCTGTATTGTCTCTAAAACTGTTCCTAAGGTTTGCAAATGTATTCCTTCAGCCATCTCTGCTCAGGTGCAAGTTTTTAAACGTGGGCACTTCACTCTGTCAAGGGTTCTAGAGTATTCTTTCAGTAATCTTGCACAGGAACAGAGACGCTGATTCCCAACTCCCCTTCAAGGATATTTCTGCGGTCCAGTTTAATTTCTAGACCCACAAATCTACCCCCAAGGGGGAAGGGGGAAGGGGGAGTGGATAAAATAATAAACAAGAAGAGACTGGTCCTGAAGCTTGTCTTCTCTCTTTCGTCTACTTCTTCGTTCTATCTGCAGACTGCGTGTCAACTGAGAGAATCTAAAAAAACAAGCATTTAGTTATAATTTCTTACACTTAGCTGAATTCTATATTCTATTCCGCTCCCTTGTTCTTTACCTACCCATAGCTCCAAGCACTGTGCCCCTCTTCTATTATTCTTGTTACTATCTCTCTTTCTGTTCTTTCTTTTTCTTGAAAAGGCACCTCTGGAATTTACCTGTCAACAAGATATCACTTAATGTATTTATTTCCTATTTACCCCTTGAAACTCTCTTACAATTTAGGTAATCTAATTCACTTACTTGAGTGTGTATGCCTTTATCTTTGTAAGGACTCTTCTTAATTGTATTTATTTTCTTAACTGTTCTGGAATTCCCTTTTGACGACCTTTTCCTTCTTAGCAGGATATTGCCGTTAATCTCGATTTTTCTGATAAGTACTGTCTAGTCTCTAACTATATACAACATTTTATTTTACATTTTATTCAGAGTAATTCTATAATTTTCTTTGTGACTTAGCTTATGACTTCTTTCTCCTTTCAGGTTCTGGTAGCGCTAGGTATCCATCGACGAGTTGCTTTCACCAGCTGAAGCCGAGAAATTGGGAAGAGGCGCCACAAACTGTTACCTCAGCAAACTTCTCCTTCTCAACCTTGCTGCGAACTTAGACTGCTTCTGACTACTTCCGACGGAGGTAGCGGACGAGAAACCGGGCGAAACCCGACGAGGTTGCTCTCTGACTAAATCTGAGGAGCCTAAGAATTAACCTGTGTGCTCTGAAACTTCCTCAGTGAAGTGCGCGTTGGTTCCAGTGCGCGCGCCTCATGCTGCCTCTGAACACCTGTGGGGAATAAATAAACTAGACCGCTGCGATGATTAGAAAGCGGCGGCCTTTCTTCGGTTCCATTTCTGATTCAGCCTGGTCCAGCCATTGCCTCTGGCCCGCATTCTTCTTCCTGACCCATAACTTCTGCCCAACACTGTACCCGCTATTGTCCAAGCGCCCCTAGGAGCCCTGACAATATCTTTGGTGCTGTTTGACAAATCTTCATGAACTTTTTTTTCAAAAGTGCCCCATGATTCTTGATGCACATGGAAAGTTTCGGGCTGTTCCATAAAGCGGGGGCTGAGAAAAATGGGGTTAAAAAAAGGCTACGTTTGCAATGTTAATTCCCATAGGTTAGGAACTGTCAACACGCCTACAGGCCGAACCACTAAATGAAATTTCACCAAATTTAGCAGAAAGCTAGATTTGGTTACGTAGATCACACTTTCAATTATTTGGTGTAAATCTGTTCAGTAGTTGTTATGAAATTTAAAGAAAAAAAAGTGTGATATCTGTGTTTGATGATATTTCTGGGAAAAATACGAACTCATACAGGGGAATGCAAAGGTCTGATTGGCTGTCAACACTTCAACCAGGAAGTGTTGGTAGCCATCTTGGGACTTCACTGAGTCCTAAGATTTTTTTTTTGTTAAAGAACAGGGGGCAAGGTAAGAATACCCTGACCCGCAACTCAGGGTCTTGGAGTCCCCCTGTGGTCCCGGGGGCGTATAATAACAAGCATTGGAAATGCAATAGATCTCGCATTTGCTTGAGTTAAAGCTATTGGCGTTTTAGGTGACACCGTTTTTTTCCCTATATGTCATGGAGTGTATTTATGTGGTGTGTAGTGGAAATATGTTGGTTGGATTAGAATTGTTAGCTGTGGAATTGTGTGGCGTAGAATTGTGTGGAGTGCATTTGAGTAGTGGAATTTTGTTTCATGGTGTGCAGTGAAATGAGGTGGATAGTAATTATATGGTATTGGGTGTACTAAAACTATGTGGAGTGGGAGTGTGTGTTATGGAGTTCTATGACATCTCAGGATGCCTCTCTCCCTTTTTCTTCAGGCGGAAATACCTATTCAATGCCAGATCACTCATTAAAAATAAAATTTAGGCGGTGGGGTGCTAGAGGGCCCGCAGCCATAGTGCAGTTCTGCCGGCCGAGGGCAATAATCCGTCCATTATCTGCTGATTGGTATGCCATCCATGCACGCAAATAGTGGATTTTCAAAAAAGAGTGGCAAGCCTACCTTTTGTCTGCTGGTCGCTGTACCAGAGGGCGCTGGGAGCAGATTTGCAGTCCTGCAGTGGTTGCCCAGTTGTGAAGCGTTGCGGTAAAACGTAGGCTGCCCTACTTCACTGGAGAGGCTGGGGGAAGCAGCAGAGATGCTGAGCGTTGATAGTTGCCGACTGAGAGGATGCTGGGGCGGCTTGATGTGCGATCCACATGGTGAGAACTGGCTGCTGCGGCGCGGCGGAGAGTCGGCGTGAAAGTGTGCAGCGGACCGGTGCCTCCTAGCAACGTGTCAAGATCGGAGTCTCTGGTAGCTGATTGGAGCCGTGTCCCCAGATCCTGGTGAAGAACAAGCGCAGGCCAGGTAGAATCTGGGAGACTCGACTGTGTGGTGAGCTGCAGGGTGGAGCCAGCCTGGGTGCCCGCTGACTCAAGGGTGGGGGATGTGAGGAGGCTGGTCGCTCTCAGACACCTGACCTGTGGGGTCAATAAAAGACTGCCTGACTTGTGTTGTGTGTTGGCCCGTAAAGTGTAGACTTGTGGAGCCGGTCTGGAAAAGGAAAGGGAAGGCATCTTTCCTATTAGTGCAATCCGTACCGGCTGGTGCATTTCATTGAGGTGCAAACTCTGGGGCCTGCACAGTAATTACATAGTGGGCCGCACTTTGAGATCATGTGGGAGTGTGGAAGTGCCATTTAATGTTAAAAATGGGCCTGGACTTTGTGATCCTAGGCCTGTCTCGGCCCCGGAAAATTGCCACCAAAGGCCAAGAGTGACTAAGCTTTGTAAAGCGTGGTTTAGTGGCAACATGGGGAAGACGAATAAACTCCAGGCCCGCCTCAATTTTGAAAAGAGAAAGCCTTCCCAGCAGCACGCGGTGTCAGACTCAGAACAGGAACCACCAGATAAGAGCACCACAGTGCCGGAGGCAATGCTCCTGGCGATGCAGAAAAGTCTCCAATCAATCGATGGAAAAATAAATGCGCTCAACCTGCGAATGGATCATTTGTTCGCTAAGCTCGATAAGCAGGTTGCCAGCCTGGGTGAAGCAGAACAGCGCATATCAAACGTGGAGGATGGCCTACAGTCTGTCACGTCAAAATGCTTGAATTCGGAGAAGGTGCTGGCGGTGATTCAGGCAAAAAATGAGGATTTATAGGTGTGATCCTGTGGCAATAACCTCCAGATTACAGGTTTGTCAGAGTCAAGAAACATGGGTAGACTGGAGCTGTATATGGAGACAATGCTCAAGGAGATATTTGGACTGGAAAACATGTCTGAGGTCCTGATTGTGGAAAGAGCCCAGAGGTCGTTGGTGGCACGTCCAATTCCATGTGCCCCACCATGACCGATCATTGCAAGACTACTAAATTTTCTAGGATTGAGATGTGGTTCTGAGCCTTGCGAGGGAAAAACAAACCATAAATTACAAGGGAAATTATATTGTGTTCTACCTTGACTTCACCGCCTCAGTTCAAGCGGCGGCGTGAATTCCTCCCAGTAAAAAAGAAGTTACAGGTTGAACACATCCAATATGCAATGCTTTACCAAGCTCATAGAGGTTAAGGAAAAGAGTAAGATTTGTATTTTGCCGACAGCATCCATGGACTACATCATATCATGGAAGAAGAACCAGAAAGACCAGGCTGAACAACTGAATGATGACAGGTGGGACGGAGACTAAGTTGAGGCCATGATATTTGAGGCTATGCACCGCCCGTTGGATGGACTGACCAGGCGATGCGGGTCAGCATCACCATAAAAAGTATGGGCCGATGATCAAATGGCTAGGATGAGCGTGCTGGGGTGTGGTTCTGCAGGCAACGGAACGACAAAAGTGGAATCAATGGGGTTGCACCCCAAGTGAACTATAAGTAGTCTGTGGTATGGTGTCCTGGATGCGATGGACCTGGATCTACTGCACATAATGTACATTTATCATACCGTATTAATTGGGTACACCCAGCCACCTCCCCTTTCAATGGGAGGGAATTTCACCACTAGCGGCCCCGACGGAAATACCCCTGTGAACGATGTTGGTAGTTGTTTTACTTATGTATAAGTTTCTGAATGGGATGGCTTGGGTGTGCTGAAGTGGGTGGGGGGGCTCAATTTTCTGTTGCAGATGCATTACATGTCATGTACAAGTATTATTCGATTGTTTCTCATTTCAGGGTTGGGGACACCTCACTGGTTCAATAAAATTAGACTCCTGAAATGTTGGAAAAGGAGGGATGTATCAAAATGTTGACGTGCAATGTGCAGGCTCTCAATAGCCCCAAGAAAATTCAGCAGGTGCTAGGCATGGTATCCAAGTGGCATTGCTGCAAGAAACGCACCTCATGAACCAAACAGAACAAAATGTGGGGAAGAGATGTGCGGTGATGAGGGCGGCCTCCTCATACTCTGCATATTCTAGGGGTGTATTGTTATCAGTAAAGAAAGGTACCTCATTTACATTCGCTGACACTGAGATTGACAAACACAGCAGATTCCTGATGGTTCAGGGATGCTTGGGTGGTACGAGAGTGCTGTTTGTAAACACATACTGGCCAAACGTAGATGATCCGGCATTTTATAGTGAGATCTGGCGGTGACTGTGTTCCCTACCAACCTCAATGGTGATCTGGGAGGGGGGATTTAAATGTATATGTGGATTTGTCTTTGGACAGGTCAGCCATTACAGACTGAGATGGGAAGCAGGCTGCAAAAATTGGCAGCAAAATCTTGGAGGATGCAGGGTTGATAGAAGTATGGAGATTCAGAAACCAAGACTATAGGTAGGGGACTTATGTGTCATCTGTACATGGTTAATGGTCCAGGTTGGATTACTGGCTGGTCTTCAGGGAGGTGTGCGACTTGACGGTGAGGGTATCGCACCTGGCCAGAACCCTGTCTGACCATTCTCCTGTCCCACTGGAGTTGGCAATTCCCACGAATGTTAGACCCCTGTTTCAATGGAGATTGCAGCCTTCATCCAGTGTTGCAGACCACCATAGGCAAGGCCATTACACAATTCTTCCAAGAGAATGAGAGCTCGTGGAGGGAGCAGGTACGAAGTGGGAGGCCTTTAAGGCAACTATCTGTGGGGAGTGCATTGGGGTACAGGTTGGCATCTTGAAATCTATGTGCAATAAACTACAGGACATTGAACATAGACTGCATACACTGGAATGGCTATATGAACAGTTTCCCACACGCGACATATTAGCTCAGATGAGGGACTTGATTTCTGAGCACACAGACATAGCGGAGCAGGAAGCTCGACATAAGCCTAGGAGGTGGAAGGTGCGGGTGTATGGAGAGAGAGGCAGGCAGGGGCACTCTATGGCCTCTAGATTAGCGCACAAAGGGTGCAGGACCACATTGTCGAGATAGTAAACAGTAACTTTGTTCCATGTTACAACAACACCAGAGATTATAACGGCCTTCTCTGTGTTCTATGCTGATCTATATGTGTCTAGGCCCACTGCGTCTGATAGTGAGGTAGATGGTTATCTGGACGATGTCACGCTGGGCTGGCTGTCCCTTGGCCAGAGGGAGTATCTAAAGCAGCCGTTTACAGTAGAGGATGTTAAGGAAGCCATTTTGAAGCTGCCAAGTGGGAAGGTGGCCGGGATTGATGGGTTACCCAGCGAGTTTTATAAAACGTATGCAGATAGTGTGGCACCGTGTGTGCTGGATGTATTTGCAGAAGCGTACAAAAGTCAAGTGCTCCCTCCCACTGTCCCTGAGGCCCTCATAGTGACATTACTGAAGCCAGATAAGGACTGAGGGCGGTGCGAGTCTTACAGATGGCTGTCATTGATAAATATTGATGTCAAAATTCTGTCAAAAATAATAGCCACTAGACTCCAACCTTTAGTCCCCTCACACAGTGCACTACCTCCTATGAGCTGGAGTTTCCATTGTCCTCGAAATCAGAACCTGTTAGGTATTTAGGCATCTGGGTGCATAGAGACCCTAAGATTCTGGTCAGCATGGAATATGGGTGAGCGGTCACGAAACTGGTGGATAAAGTTGCAAGGTGGACATGCCTTTCATGGTTTTTGGCAGACAGCATTGCAGTAATGAAAATGTCGGTACTACCCACATTTTTATATCTACATGTGAATATACCCATGGCCTTAAACAACACAATTTTTAAATCCATCAACACATGCTTGTTAACCTTAGCATTGGCTGGTAAGCCACCACGGTGCAGCTGGAATATTCTAACACTGCCATTTGTGCACGGTGGATTTGGTGCGCTGGAGTTGCGGCTATATTATTTATGTGCTCAAGCACAATTTGCACATTATTGGCACTTCCCACAGCGTTATTTACCACACCTGACAGTGGAAGCAGATGATGCTTAACCAATTCCACTCATGGCCATGGCATTACAAACTAGACTTGAGATTCCTCAACTGGAGATTAATACAGTATCCTGTACCTCCAGAGCTTGGAGAGTGTTGAGCGTCAGGGCAGGAAGGGAATATATATATGCGCCAGCAATGCCGCTTATGGCACACCCTAGTATATCGGTCACTCATGAATTCAGGGCATTGGGAATTCTGAGAATGGCTGAGGTAACTACTCTAGGAGAACTATACAGGAACAGGCAGTTTTTGTCACTCGATGCACTCACGGCTAAACAGACTTATACGGCAATGCTAGGTTTCGTGTAGACCAGGCTCCATGCGGCTGTTAGATCGCTGTACCCTGAATTTCCGAAAGAACCTCTGATGTGCTGAAAGCGCTACAGTTGCTCCTGATCACTGTAGAGGACAAGGGGTTAATCATTAAATTATATAAAGCATCCCTTAGGGAAAATCAAGTGAACCGTTTGTTGCCCTAGATAGATGGAATGGAGTGCTTGAGGTGCAGTTGGATTGGGAGGACTGAGAGTCATGCTGTGCACTTACTGGGCACCTCATGGCATATTGTAATCTTTGAATAATTCATTTTAAGTTCATACAACAAAAGTACTATATGCCCGCACAGCTCCATAGATTCAGGCGGCGGGCTGACTCCCAGTGTGTGGGATGTGGGGAGGACTCGGCTGATTTTATGCACCTTGCCTGGAGCTGTAGGCTCATCTTTGTGTTTTGGGCTTGTGTGACCAAGATTCTATCACAAATGAATATGGGTGGGTTGCAAGCCTTAGATATGCTTGCTGGGACTACTTAAATCAATTAAACCATGTAACCGCAAACAGGTGGCAATTAGTATGTTGTTGGCTAAGAGACTGGTTGCAAGAAATTGGGAGGGGGAGGGAAATGGTACCTAGAGTTGCATGTTGGCTTAAAGATGTTGTATTTTGCAGAGAACAGTTGAACCTTTATGCTGAGGAGTTACCGGCCTCTTCCAGACCCAAGGATATATGGGGCCCAGTGACAATTTTCCTATTAGAACACCCTGACATGATGTAATTGATCAAACATGAATAGTGGTTTAAAACAGATCTGCGGGGATGTTGTTTACTGACGCAGCAGAGGGTGAGATGGGCAGCACACTCGAAGGAGTGTGTGCAAAATATTAATATTAGGATTTTTTATTTATTTTTATTTATAAAGTTTTATATAGCGCAACCGTGACCCACGGGGGTATCAGAGCGCTTTACAGTACACTGTTATCACACATTATACATACAATCAGAAATCGCATACAATTCAAAAGAGGTAGATATTGTTGTTTGGATATAATCGGCGGCAAATAGTCATCAGAGAGTTAAAGTTTTAGGATGTTAATTTGTTCATTAGAAACATCTTTGCATCTTTTTTTAAGGCGGTGAAGGAGGAGATTCTGCGTACATCTGGGGGAAGGGTGTTCCAAATCTTCAGTGTGATACCTGAGAAAACTCTGCACCCAGTTCTCTTTTTGTGGAAGGACTGAGGTTTTAGTAGTAGTGAGCTTGAACTTCGCGAATGTCTGCATCCTCCAGACCGCTCTAGCTTTTGTGCTAAATAGCCGGGGGTTGTTGCTATGTAGGGCTTTATGTGTCATGCAGGCGATCTTTAGTTGTATTCTCGCATCGTAGGGTAGCCAGGTCAGAGCCTTCAAGGCCGCGGTGATGTGGTTATTTCTTTTTATTCCGGTGACCAGCCTGGCTGCAGCGTTAAGCGATGCCCTGAGCAGTGCTAGCTTGTATTTTGGAGGACCGCATAGAGTGGTGCTTCCATAGTCCAGTCTTGGTAACACTAGAGCTTGTACCGCCATTTTTAGATCAGTCTGTGGGAGGAAGGGTTTAAGTTTTCTTAGGATACTCAGCTGATGATTGGCTCCCTTGGTGGCATTGTAGATTTGCGCATGCTTATTTAAATGATTGTCCAGGGTGACTCCAAGGGATTTTGCGGAGTCAATGATGTATGGAGCGCAATCAAAGGAAGTTAGATGCTTCAGCCATAAGTTTAGTTTGGGTGTGTGATTGGGAGGGGAAATAAGGAGGATTTCAGTTTTCTTGGGGTTGAGCATGAGGTGGTTACCATTAAGCCAACTTTGGGTATTATGAAGAATGGCATTGAGGGAGATGAAGTCATCTGATGAGGAGATTTTCATATATAGTTGTGTGTCGTCTGCGTATACGTGATATAGAATGTTTGCAGAATTCAGCGCATTAGCAAGGGGTTCCATGAGTAGATTAAAAAGGATTGGTGATAGTGCTGATCCCTGTTGAACTCCTAGGGTGACCATGGATAGTTGAGAGAGTGATTGCTTCATCTTGATTCTTTGGGTTCTGTTGCTTAGGAAGGAGTTGAACCATTGTAACACTGGACCGGTTAGGCCCATCCTTCGTTCAAGTAGGGACAGTATATTGTCGTGTTTAACCGTGTTGAAAGCGGAAGATAGGTCAAGAAGTGTCAATAGGCATGATTTGTTATGATCTAAAACTTTTAGAATGTCATCCATTATGCGGGTGAGTGCTGATTCGGTAATGTGGCCTTGACGGAAGCCGTGTGGGTTGTGGGGAGGACTCGGGTGAGGATACACCATCACCTGGCTTGATCGAACTGGCAGAGTAGGGGGGACTGGCCATTATACATAAAACTCTTTATACTTGTTTCATAGAGCCATTGTCTATCCCTACAACTCCTGTTGAAGCACTATACTTCTCTCTAAAAATGCACCTGACTGAATCTTTTGCTGGAATACTTGTCTATCGGCCCCCAGGACATAGGTCTGCTTTCACCTTGGACTTTTCTCACCTAACAGAACCCTATCCTGGAAAATCAAACATCACCCTTTTGGGAGATTTTAACTTACATCCAGACAGCGAACTTTGTAAAGTCCCACAGGTTTTCAAAGATACAATGTTATTTTGTGGACTTGCACAGTTAGCAAGGACATCTATCCATGACACAGGCCACATCCTTGACATCATTTTCTCCAATGACCACCGTTTTAGTGTTGATGAACCCCTTCCTTTCATTTGGTCTGAACACCATGCTGTTCCTTTTTCTCTTTCCTTTCCCTCCACACATGAAACTGCTTCGTGGGATATCAAGAAGGCGCTCAAAACTAATTGGAAAGGCATTAGTAAGGCATCCTTTTCATGAATCAAAACTGAACAGACCACTGATCTGGCAGCTACAGAGTTTTCGTCAGGGCTTACGGCTGCCACTGAATCTCCTGCTCTGCTTAAAGAATCCTATGTATAAATTAAGAGGTCGACTTCTACCTGATTATAAAGCAGCCATTTAGGCTAGATAAATCTCTTTACTGAAGGCAGAAGATTGCAACAGCCAACGCTTCCAGGGATCTTTTTTAATTGATTAATCTTTTATCCAAACCTACTGTTTCTTCCAATACTCAGAGTTCTCAGGCCTTCTGTAATCGTATGGCACAATTCTTTCACTCCAACATTTGTTATATCTACTCTATCTTGGCAGTCTCAATTCTGAGCCCTCCATTTCTGCACAAGAGAATATCTATGCAGCCCCCAGCCCTTTTCAGTCCAAGAGCAGGGATTTCTGTCTTTCTACCTATTCCCCTCTGACCCACGAACTGACTGAACAGTTTCTTTGAAGTGTTAAATCAGGCTCCCCACTTTAATCCTGCTTGCCTAAATTGATGCAGTTGTGAAGGCTATCTCCTCTGGATGTTATCCTCAAAGCTGGAAAATTGTGATTGGTAAGCCTCTGCTTAAAAACCTAACTTGCAACCCTCTGAATTGAAAAACTATTGCCCATTTCATTGTTGCCTGTTCACACTAAGATCTTTGAGAGACATCTAAAAATATGCTGTATGCCTCCCAGTTTGGATTTATGAGTAAACATGGGACGAGACCACACTGTTATCCGCGGTCAATAACATCCGTTCCATGGTTGATGCTGAAAAGGCTGCAGTGCTGATCCTATCGGATTTAACCCCAGCCTTTGACATCATCTCTCCTACCAGGATAGTTGATTGCTTGTAGGAAATGGGGGTCACAGATTCAGCCCTGACGTTTCTGTCATGCTTCCTGATGGATAGATCAAAGATAGTGGTGGTGGACCAGTTCTACTCTGCACTCATTGCTACTCCATGTAGGGTTCAGCAGGGCTCTTTCCTGATCCCCACAATGTTAAACCTATATGTCAATCCCTTTTGTGTCCAGCTACTGGACAACTGGCATCCCGATTGTTTATAGCACTCATATGTTCCATTATGCGTTTCTGTACTAGAAAAATTGTGCAACCCACAGAACCCTTCATGCAGGGGCAGCTCAATAAATATACAACATAATCGGTTTGGCATGTTGATTTCTTTTCCCAGTTTCCTTTGGCATTTTGTCACAGGAATAAGATATTTTGAACTTGAATTCCCACCTTTGACACACCTTACATCTCAGGAATTTCTTAAAACCTTGTTCGGGTGCAACCAACCCATTGTGTTTCTTGTGCTGAAAAAAATGACTTGATGTTTATCTGTCTTGCCTCCTAAAAGGGCCTCTTGCTGACTGTATTACCAATTATTGGGTCCACCTTAAATACGTATTCTACAGATTTTATTAAGCTGCCTATTATATTTTGTAATGAAACATACTCCTGAATTGGCGTTTTTTGCCTTCTTGGTGCTGAACAAGAGTTCATTCCTATTGTTCAGGGATACGTTACTCTTTGCATGATCCAGTACCTCTTCAGTATAACCTCTGGCCGTGAACCTATCCACAATTAGCCTGCAAAGGTTCCACATAAGGTATACTGTTTTTCTAAGGCAACTGATGGAAGCTTCTATAATATAAAGTGCTGTTTGCTGCCGTTTCTTTTTAAAATAAGGATGTCTATCTGTATTACATCTTCCATTACAGATATTGTGACATCTAAATAGTCAATCTCTTCAGAACATATTTTACTGGTCAAGCAGATATTCAAGTCATTCTTATTCAATACTTTTATTAAATCTAATGCTGAAAAACAGGTCATCAATGTGTCATAATAAGATCAACACGTTTCACAAAGTCACCAAGCTCCTGGCTATAGACCACCTGCTCCTTGCACTGGGTCATGAAACGTTTCACATAGCTGGGGGCAAAGTACGTGCCTACTGCTGTTCCCTGTAATTTCCTGTACAAACAAGAATATATTCTTACTCCAACATCAGTTCATCATTTTAAGTAAAAAGTTATGGTGGTAATATAATTATATCAGTCTAGACGTCAGAAAGTATTTACTTGAGAGAATCCCATCCTCATGCTTTAAACTAGCATACAGGGACTGTACATCAAGTGTGATAAATCTGTTGTCTTCTTCCCATTTGCTGTCATAAATCTTGACCAGGAATTTCTTAGTCTCCCTAAAATAGGACGGTAGAGATTGGACTTATGGTCTAAATAAATAGTCAATGTTCATGAAAGTATGTTCAAATAAACTGGTCTGTGCTGAAATTATCGGTTTAGCGGGGGTACTTGTTTATTCTTATGCATTGTAGCAATCAATCAACCTGTTTTCAGCTTTCTTAGTGCATGATTTCCTAGAGCTTAGATGAATCCGTTTTCTGAGATCTGACACTGCTGCCTGATGGGAAGAATTTATATTGTCTTACAGCACTTGACGAATGTAGCCTGAATATGGCTTATAGGAACTATTACTACAGACATCAAGGGCCCTCTTCACAAAGGTAAAATTACACTTTTGTGTAAGTTTACAATTTTGTTCCTACTTACAAAAGTATTTTATGAGTAGTATCTTTACGACAATGGAGTCTCCTCACTCGTGATGGCGACTTCGCACATAAAAAGATAGGACTGTCGCTGACAACAAGCAAATGCTAAAGTGAAGTTAAAGTTAGGTCTGGTAAAAATATCTCACTTTAGTGATTTCATTAATTATGTAATTTGAAATGTCAGCAATAATGTTACTGAACATGTGATGAGTGATGTAATATTTGAGGTCATAAGCAGTGCTTGGCGTGGGGCAAATTATAGTTAGCTCAGTTAACTATACCTGGTCAATTTCAGTGTTTTGTTTTGTTTAAAATGGTAATTTTAACTGACATTTTCACTTAACTGTAACCTCACTGTAACCTGTTTGTAAAAACAAAATTTATAGATATATATATATACACATTCACTGAAAAAACAGTTAAAACAACATAAGAGTTATCTTTGAGGTTCAAATGAACAAAACCACTGAAATTTGCCATTATGTTTAGGAAGGTACACAAAACTCAACATACCTCATATTCATCTGACATGTTCTCGAGCTAACTTTTTTGTGTATCTGTCACACTGCCACATAGGCATTTTCCATTGCTGTTGCCTGTGAGTTATGTCATGTGGTGTGCGTGTATACATGCACACACACGGGGACACCATGAAGCCCGACACCGCTACGAGGCCAGCACCCTCCACGCATTCAACACCGGACGATCACACACCTGCTTCCTGGCCGCCCCGAAGCGCACCCACAGACCATTCACCTGTCGGAACTGCAGCATCCACCCTGCCAAGACGCCGACCAGGATAAAACCCAACTACCTCAAATGCATCGTCCTCAACACCTGCTCCACCCGCAAACACACCGATGAACTCTGGGATCTACTCAACTCAACCTCCCCAGACGTCGCCTTCCTGACGGAGACCTGGCTGCACCCCGCCTCAGCATCCGACATCAACATAGCCGTCCCGGAAGGCTACAAGATCACCCACAGGGACCGCACCAATGGAGTAGGAGGAGGAATCGCCATCACCCACAGGAACACTCTTATTGTCTCGACCAACACCGACGACACCCTCAGGACCGCCGAACACCTGCACTTCCAGATCCACACCGACCCCAACACCACCCTCGTCTACAGACCCCCAGACCCCGACCACAGTTCAGCACTCCATCGCCGACTTCATCAGCACACACGCCCTCGCCTCCATGGACTACATCCTCCTCGGGGACCTGAACTTCCACCTCGAGAACATCAACAACACCAACTCCACCACCCTGATCGACAACCTAGCCAACCTCGGACTCAGACAACTCGTCACAACACCCACCCACGCTGCCGGCCACACGCTTGACCCCATCTTCTCCGTAAGCCCCCATGTCTCCTTCAATCACACCACCGAACTCCACTGGACCGACCATTGCTGCATCCACTTCACCTCACCCAACAGATGCCTCGCTGCTGCTGGAGCAAAGTCACCGAAGACCAGCTAACCACCACCCTCGCCCAGAGCCCACCCGCCGACCCCACCAACCCCGACACCGCCGCATGCAACCTCAGACAGTGGATCGATGACTGCGCCAACACCCTCGCCCACACCAGAACACCAGACAGCTACGCAGCCCACAAGAACTCCACCCACAGACACCATCACCTCATCAGATCCGCCAAAAGGGCCTCCTTCAAAGACCACCTAGACAACAACGCACACAACAGCAAAGAGCTCTTCAACATCGTGAAGGAACTCTCCAACCCCAGCTCTTACACCAACGACATCCCACCTTCGCAAGACCTGTGCGACTCTCTGGCCACCTTCCTCCACCACAAGATCGCAGACATTTACGACAGCTTCAACGCCACGACTGCCCCGACAACCACTGAGACCTCTGCCCCTACGACCACCATCCGCACCAATCGCCTGCTCTCCTAGGCCAACTTCCACGATGACGACACCATCAAGATCATAAACACCATCCACGCTGGATCGCCGTCAGACCCATGCCCACACTAGGCCTGGGCTAAAATTTCGTTCCGTTTGCGGAAATTGCGATAATTTGACATTTTCGCGTTCCGCGGAAAGCGCGAACATGTCAAAATTTCTGCATTCCGCAGCTTGCCGATAATTTGCGCGATCGATTTACCTGAATCCCTGCGTTCGCCGACAAGTTTTCTTGATCCGGTCGCGTTCTCCATGAGATGTTGTATTGTTTTTAGCCATTTGCGCTGTCTCGCGACAGTTCGCGCCCGTAGTGACGTCATGCGTCGCGCGATCACATCTTTCTTCTCGCGATCATGCACCGCGAGAAAACTGAAAACAAGATGGCCGTGCCCGCGAGCAACCACATGGGTAAGTTGGCGAGCCGCAACCATGCAGAAAATCTCGCGAACATGCGGGAAAAAAACTTCCGCATCTTCGCGATATTTCCGCGTGTTTGCGATCATTTTTAACATTTTCGCGAAAATTTGCGAAAGTGGATTTCGCAAATTCCGCCCACCCCTAGCCCACACCACATCTTCAACAAAGCCAGCACAGCCATCGCACCCCATCTCCGGAATGTCATCAACATCTCCTTCGAGACAGCAACCTTCCCGGAAAGCTGGAAGCATGCCGAGATCAACGCCTTACTCAAGAAACCCAAGGTGGACCCCAAGGACCTCAAGAACTTCCGGCCCATCTCCCTGCTCCCGTTCCCGGTGATGGTCATCGAGAAGACCGTCAACAAACAACTGACCCGCTACCTCGAGGAGAACAGCATCCTGGACCCTTCCCAGTCCGGGTTCCGCAGCAACCACTGCACCGAAACTGCCCTCATCGCAGCCACCAATGACATCAGGACCCTGCTAGACAACGGAGAAACGGCGGCCCTCATCCTCCTGGACCTGTCAGCCGCCTTTGACACGGTCTGCCACCACACACTATGATCACGCCTCCATGACGTCGGGATCCAAGAGAAGGCCCTGGACTGGACCACCTCCTTCCTCTCCGGCAGAACACAGAGCATCCGCCTCCCCCCTTCCGCTCCGAAGCCACTAAGATCATCTGCCGCGTACCACAGGGCTCATCCCTCAGCCCAACGCTGTTTAACATCTACATGGCACCTCTCGCCCACGTCGCCCGACTGCACGACCTCAACATCATCTCCTATGCCGATGACACCCAGCTGATCCTCTCCCTCACCAAAGACCCCCACACCTCCAAAACCAACCTCCACAAAGGAATGAAGGCTGTCGCCGAATGGATGAGGAACAGCCGACTGAAGCTGAACTCAGACAAGGCGGAGGTCCTCATCCTCGGATCCACCCCTTCGGCCCGGGACGACTCCTGGTGGCCGACCGCACTGGGAACAGTTCCAAAACCCACCGACCACGCGCGCAACCTAGGGGTCATCCTTGACTCCACCCTCTCCATGACTAAGCAGGTCAACTCCATCTCTTCCTCCTGCTTCAACACCCTCCGCATGCTTTGCAGGATCAACGAGTGGATCCCCACCGAAACGAGAAGAACGGTCACCCAGGCCCTTGTCAGCAGCAGGTTGGACTACGGAAACGCCCTCTATGCAGGAGCCTCGGCCAGACTCCTGAGACGGCTGCACCGCATCCAGAACGCCTCGGCACGCCTGATCCTCGACATCCCATGCCGCAGCCACATCACACCCCACCTGAGAGACCTGCACTGGCCCCCCGTCAACAAGAGGATAACCTTAAAGCTCCTTACCCACGCACACAAGGCACTCCACAACTCAGGGCCAGCGTACCTCAACAGACGACTCAGCTTCTACACCCCCACCCGCCAGCTCCGCTCCACCGGCTTCGGCCTAGCCACAGTCCCCCGCATCAGAAGAGCGACCTCCGGTGGCAGATCTTTCTCCCACCTCGCCACCAAGACCTGAAACACCCTTCCCACCCACCTACGGCAGACCCAAGACCTGCTGACCTTCAGAAGACTCCTCAAGACCTGGATTTTCGAGCAGTAGCAGCATTCCCCACCCCCAGCGCCTTGAGCCCCTCACAGGTAAGTAGTGTGCTTTATAAATGATATGATTGATTGGTTGATTAAAATCTGTCATACATATAACACAGAATCATAGCATATTAGATCTACTCTGATGATACACCTGTAAATATTAACATCTGAGAATGAAATTGGAAGTTTGCTGGAGAACAGATTGTCAATCACTTATAGAGAGTTGATTTTGTAAAAGATATATTTGTGCACAGCTATTTGGATAACAAATTAAAATCTTCATGGCTATAAATACAATCAATTTTTTGTAAAATGCAGTAATTGGGAAGCTTGTAAAGGGAAAACCAATTAGTCAAGTTATGAACTCCCTACCAGGCATATGAGAATGATTAGAGCTACATCACCTCTGCATCTTATTATTGTATATATGTTTTGAAATTTAAGTTGAGATGTGTAGGGAATACTATATTTCCTGTGTGTAAATGGATTCTGAAACATTTGAGGGTCGTAAGGAATTTTGATTTGAGTTATCTAGTTGCAAAACATTTCACAGACCACGATGAGAGCAATTCTAAAATGTTGAGAATTTTTGGGGATTGAAACCTTGATGAAAAAAGAGAGAGAAGGTGACAGGAAAAGAACTCTACACAAGTTGAAATTGAAATATATCTTGGAAATATACTTATGACCTCACATAATATATCAATCATGACTTGATCTGATCAGTGATGTCATTTGAGATGTCATCAGTGATGTAATTTAACACTTATGAGTGTAATAAGTGAGATCATAAGTAGTGTATGTTGGTGGTACAAATTATAGTTAGGTCAGTAAGGGTTAACTGGTGAATGTTTTGTTTTTAAACATTAGGGCACTTATTTATGAGAGCCCTGCATCACTTTTGCACCACGTAGTGTGGTACATGAATGACGCATGCCTCTCATAAAGATTTATGAAGTCACGCAAAGCCACTCTGGTAGCTTTGAGTGACCTCATTAATTATGAGTAAGGCGATGCAGTGCAAATTGCTGCATCGCCTTACTCTGTGCCTGGGTTGCATTCCTTTGGCGTACGCCTGGGTTTTCCCATGCAACACCCATGGAATTTGATGCTGCCCCAGATTTACAAAGTGATGTAAACTTGGTGAAGCATCAAATCTGTAGGCCTCCTGAGGTGAGGTGCAACAAGAAGAAATATGTTTATTTCTCCTTGTTTTTCCTCTTTCCATGTGTGCTGCCTTCTGCAACACACATAGAAAGAGAGAAACGCTTGGTAGTATTGTTTTTGGGAAGGAAGGTGCCCCTTCCTGCACAAAAACAATCCTGCCTGCAATGGAGGCACCCTTGCACCATAGTGCAAGGGTGCCTACATTGGCACTAGGCTGCCAAAACGGCACCAGTGCAGGCAGAAAGGACAGGAATGCCTCGTGTTGCTTTGTTGCTTAAATAAGGTGCATTCCTGCCCTTTCACTGTGGTATAGGATATCGCAAGGTGCCTTTCTGCGCTGCCCTATGCCAAAATGCTATAACGAGGCCCTAGATTTTTATAATATTACAAGACCCAAGTATAACAACACTTTACCCTTTGTTTTTTTCTGTGATTATTCTAGTGTTTTTTCAAACGTAAGCTAAAAACGTATTACCTTACTTAACTTTACTTAACCTTAACCTTTGTTTTTTCAGCAAATTTCTGAAGTTTTTTTAACATAGAGTAAAATCTTATTACTATACCCAACTATAGCATCACCTTACCTTTGCTTTTTTTCATAATATTCACCCAACTCCCTGACTGACTATAGCTTTAGGCTTGCGTGGTGTGAGGTCATCCATATCCTACAAAACTTGCATGCTCCAACCTGGTGGGAGGTGCAAAGAAACCCCACCGGGTGGGAGCACACATTTCTTCCCCTGCCCAGGCTCTTGTGGGCAGAGAAACAGAGATTACCCCATGCACGGCCTGAGGTTGGTGTTACATATGCTAATAAAATATAGCTTTATGTAGAAAAAAAATCCCTAGAAATTAACTGAAAACGTTATAGTTAGGTATGGTTATAATGTCTTTTCATTAAAAAAATCTTAGAAATTCACTAAAAAAAAGTGACAGCTAAAACATACAACTTTAAACAAACAAAACCACTGAAATTCCCCAGTTATAGTTATCTTTTGTAACTATAACTTGTGCCCTAAAGTAGTTATACCTTGCGCCCTTGCCATGCACTTATAATTACCTCACATATTACATTACTCATGACATGTTTTATGACCTCAATGATAACATCACTGCAACATCTGAAATGACATCATTGATGACAAAATTGTACTTGGCAGAGACGCGAGTTATAGTTACTTCAGGGCAGGACTTATAGTTAATTGAGGCAGCTATAACTAGTGAATTTTCTGTGGTTTTTTTCTAGTTTAAAACAGTATGGTTTAATTGACATTTTTACCTAAATATAACTCACCTTTGTTTTTTCCAGTGTGTATGTATATATATAATCAGCCACTGAGCTTTATTTCCATTGGGCCATCTCGCTCTGATTGGCAACCAGCAACAGGGAGCATATGGTCCCCTTCCCCAAGCCTTATTAGGCCCTGGGGACAGAAGGGCATTTGTTTATTAAAGGGGAGTAAGGCCACATGGATGGCTATAAGAATGCTGAGGGACATGAGAAAATATCCAATGTTGGATGAGCTTAGGGAAAAAGTGATGTGGGGAGGAGCACACACCTAGAAGAGCACACAGGTTGTTTGAAGGACCTCTAAAGAGTTGGTGTTAAGTGGTGGATTAAAACTGGAAAGGCTAGATTTAGACTGCGGACCAGGTATATTTCTTTCCAGAGTACTGAAGATGACTCAAGTTAACAATACCATAATACTTTATAAATTCCTGCAGCTATCTATGATTTCTACTACAGTTTCCTATTATTGGAAATTCATTCAAATCACCTCTTCTTTCAAGATAGAATATTCTGGATAAAAAAAATAATTTACTCACATTTTCATGAAATGAATTTAATTTGGTTCCAAGTAATTTCCGGTGGCTGAGATGAAATCATGCATTTTGGACATTTGTTTTAAATGGGATCCTTAAAGTTTGATGAGTGCGCCCAGACATGGGTCTCATGTTCATTGTGCCGTAATACTCAAGCTGCACCTCATTGATGAGGCACAATACACCAAAGTCAGTCTGGGCTGCTTGTGGTCTCTTCTAGAGGGGAACTGGACTGGTAGTTTGGGTTGACCTGCTCCTATTGCAGCGTCAAAGCAACAAGGTTTGATTTGCATATAACTGGTCTCTGTATACAATAGCATTGTGGTCAATAAAATGATCTACTTAATGCATTTTAAGCAATTATCAGAGACTAAGAATAATTTAAACATTCCACCTATCACAATTTTGCTTTAATAAGTGAGACACTATAAAAGCAAAAATTGGCAACGGCAACACCTCTGCATTTCGGGTGCTAACACAAACAACATTTGTGTATGCCATTGTTTGCATACATTGGCACACACAATGCAGACCTATTGGCAGAGGCATGTGGCCTCTCTTGTGTTGATGCCATATGGGCTCACAGGCTTATGGTCAGTCTTGTTCAAAAGAAAAGGCTGCTTCCTGGCAGAAGGCTCCATTGGCGCAGATGACTGTCTCTTCCTCCCTTGCTCCCACTTTACCTGATCATCAGTTGGCCACTCTTTGTCCCTCCACCTGTGTCTGTCAGTGGGTTATGTACCCTTCGTGTCATACCTGCTCTCTCCCCCTACTCAATTCTGAAATACAAAAACACATTAACTGTAATGCACAGCTGGCAGGCATTGTATCAGTGATAAACCGAATGCTGATAATGAATTACAGCCTCTGTCTGTGATTTGGCACATGAGAGTAGATTTGGGCAGGGACCACCAATTCAAGGAAAGAGTGATTCAAGCGTCCTTCAGTGCTCCAACAAGTGCCAGCCACTGCAACCTCTCAGGATGGGATGTGCAATCTCTATTCCCTCAGAACCTCTGGTAGAAGAGGATTGGGCCCCCAGAGTACTGGAACAGAAATATTCTCACCAGCGTGGCCTTGGTACCAGAGAGAGTCTCTGATGATACCCCAGTGCTGCTGAGTGCCATAAATGCAGCTACAAGTTTGCCTGTGATGAGATGCCGCTGCTCATTTCCCATTGCTTGTGTCACACAAAACAGCTTCCTTAAGGGCAGGCGTGCAGTGTGTCATGGTTATGCCTGTCTAATAGTGCCTTCCTGAGGCAATCTCAGATGTAAAGAGGCAAAATTACTGTAGACTGGCACCACAATCAATGAATGGCTATCTTGAGGACTGATCAAAAATGTGAATGACACTGTCAAAAAGCAATTAATGAAGGAAGCTGACCCATTGCCCACTTCTATGTTTATCGCCCTGTGGCTGATCCAAAATGTGAATGACACTTCAAAAAAAACAATGGCTGAAATGGGCTGGCTTAAAGCACCACTTTGTGTATTATTGCTTATGATTAATGATGTATGGTTTACAAAACCTCTGACAGATTACAGTGTCATGTCAAATGTAACTATAAGATCGTTTTCAATGCCTGACTATAAACGGTTAAGTGCAAAAAAAAAACCAATCCACCTATTTGATGCTACTGCCAGTACTGCAAAGTTAGTGAGGGGCAATTATTCCCAAAGAGCGGTGAATCGTCGGCCACTTACTGTGGATTACTTCTTCATCGTGGTCACCATCTAGCTCTGTGAGGCATCCTGTCATTGTCCAGGTAGTCATGTAGACTTCTGTTGGGTATGTTGTGTAATGGGGGTGAGACGTGTGTGACAAGAAGCCACAGATGACTAAAATTGTATGAGGGTGGGCCACCCAGTGGGACTGACCTCATTCCTCCCCCTTCCACATGATTAAAATGCACAGGTCTATATCTCACCCCATTCATTTCTTTCAACAAGTTTCAGTGACCTGGGAAGAAATGACACTTTCATCAGGATTATGATCATGCACAAAAAAGGACACAATGATCAAAGAGTTCCTTGTGGTGAAACGTCACAACTGTTCCCAATAATTTTAGGATAGGAGTAATGGCAGACCTTAGCGTGTGGAGCTGAGGGTCGGGAATCCAATCACTGCAGCATGTCACTCCAAATAGCACTATATGTTAGTATGCCCCAAACAGAACATAAAGGACGCCTGGATACCCTCACAGGTGACAAGCAGCGCTCTTCATATCTACTGATTGATTGACTGTGAGGACAAGATTTACTATTTTATAGACCGACACGGAACAGCAGCCAAAGTGACTGAGCTATGTTGCTCTAGGAGAAGAGAACAGGGCAGTACTCTATCTGCTAACATATGATGTTGCTCCTGTCCTCCCCACCTCTTGCACTTTTTCAGGCTTCCCTGTGACAGGCACAAGCCTTTGCATCCATAGTGCAAAGGTGTATGTGTTATGTCTGATAGAGGTTTGTACTAGAAGGTTAGCCTTTAGACATATAAAATGTCATATATTGCACGAATGCTGTGCAGTGCAGCACATTTAAGAACAATTGGAAGAAATAAAAACATTTCACCTTGTTAGTGCTTGCCTCAAGGAGGCACTTTTTTGGCACAAAGGCTTGTCAACCATTGTTACTAGACAGGGCTTTGTGTCAAAAAACATGGATGGTCACCTGGTATGTGTCTGAGCTTTTCCTGATGACAAGTGCATGTTGCATACAAATCAAACCTAATTGTATGATGAACATGGCCACACTGATTTTTTAGAGTATGTATGTTAAAGGCTTAAGGATTAGAAAACGAATATTTTGCAGTGTGTGAGAGGGTCATATAATCATATAAAGAGACTGACATTAGTCATGTTGCCAAAAATGCCAGAAATGCAGCCAAGAGGGAAACTGCCATTCTGCTGTTCAGAAATCTATGTGTAATGAGCAACATTACCAAGTCATCTGGCTGAGCAGGGAGATTATGTGGAAGGAAGCATGTTTTGATGCAATTGCTGGCCATTTAAAGGTGCCTCTTACTGAGGCATGGTTCTTACTAGGGGTGGGCGGAATTTGCAAAATCCAATTTCGCAAATTATCGCGAAAATGTTAAAAATTATCGCAAACACGCGGAAATATCACCCATGTGGTTGCTCGCGGGCGCAGCCATCTTGTTTTCAGTTGTCTCACGGTGCATGATCGCGAGAAGAAAGACGTGATCGTGTGACGCATGACATCACTGCGGGCGCGAACTATTGCGAGACAGCGCAAATGGCTAAAAACAATACATCTCATGGAGAACGCGACCGGATCAAGAAAACTTGTCGGCGAACGCAGGGATTCAGGTAAGGCGATCGCGCGCGCGCAAGAATGTATTATTTTACAGCGCGAGAAAGAAACAAATTATCGCCAAGCTGCGGAATGCGGAAATTTTGACATTTTCGCGCTTTCCGCGGAACGCGAAAATGTCAAATTATCGCAATTTCCGCGAGCGGAACGAAATTTTAGCCCAGGCCTAGTTCTTACAGTGATGTGGATACAAGAAGCTGTACAGTGACTACCACTTTCCTAGTCAATGAAAATATTGGGGAGAATAGTCTAAAGAGATCTAAGAATTTGGGAGGGGCAGACACTGAGACTGGTTGCTTGGGGAAAATGCCAGACAGCAATATCAGCCAATTCAGCAAGGCTGATGATAATATAGATATAAATCTTAAGACGAGGGTAGACTACTTATTACACAAAGCAGGGATGTAATATAAGATGTTTTGGGTTTATCTAATATTCATCTTGTTTTATATAATGAATTCTGAGATAACATTAATAATTTTCATAATTTCAATGCACAAGGTTTGAGTGCGGACGACACATCATGTATAAGCAGTCAAGATAATCACCAATTGCTGTATGTGTCTTCTGCTTTTAGGGGCCAGGGTGAGGGTCCATAAAACTACAAACCCCTGCATAGAAAAGCTTTTCTGGCAGGGCTTTCTGACTCATAACACTCAAGATCTAGATGAGCCTAACTCATATAGAGGAAAGTAAGAGACACCTGTCTGTTTCCCTTTTCTCTAAAGGGGTTGAACAAGCAAATTCTCTTGGGGTTAAGGAAATCGTTCTGGGTGTGCCCATCCATTTTGGGAGGTTCCAAACATGAGGCACACTTATGACACCACCCATGGGATGCCTCCCTTGATGCAAAATAATGCCAAGCAGCGAAAAGTGCTATTTGTGTACATTTTCGGGCTACATTCCAGCGCAATAAAGTTTTGCCCTGGTAAGTAAGTATTTTAGCAGCAGTGGTTTATGTTACTTTTTGTACATTTGCACGGGTCAGAGTGTTGATATGAAACTATGGAAATCTGTAATGAGCATTATGCAAACTGTTTTTTTCTGCCTGTGGCTTCAGTCTCACTAGTTTAATTACACTCAAAACACATGAAATACATCCTATCAAAAAGCTCAAATGACTTCTCATGATTGACATCTTTACTGAACATATTGACGAGGTATATCTGCATTTGGCCAACAAAAAATATAGTTAAGTTAGAAAGATGCATAACATATCCTACCAGGCTTAATGGAAAGCATTATGTTACAATTAATGAACTGGTAGGATCGCCCTAGAATCTAAAGGCCTTACTATAAAAGGTATATTGCACCTACTCTGAAGTTAGGGGCATAAATAGATACATTTATAAAAACAATTAACAAAACAAGAATTTTAGATTCATACTTACATTTGCCCAACCGTAATATATTACACCAAAATGGAGTCATTTTACATATCAATGAGTCTGCTGCAAGAGGGGTGCAGTGGGTGTTCCTAAATGTGGATGCCTGTCTCAAGAGGCGAAGATCCAGAAACTGACCAGTTTGTTGGGACTTGCGAGTTTATGGGTACTCACAATCTCTTGGCAGCCACATTCCCACATCCCCCTGGCTATGGGAGGGGATTTACACTGCCAAAAGAAGGACTGGGAAGGAGTACTCCTAAAGGCGTTGAAGGTGGAAGGGAATATGCTCTACCTGGGGAAAATATTTTCCACGTTGAGATAAAAAAAAATGTACGATTGGTTCACTGATACATGCAAATGAACTTCTAGATATCAATAACTTGGACAATCACAAAGAATATTCGCAGCTTTCAATGAGAGCTTCTAAAGTTCTCTATGAATTCCTAATGAACAGGAAAAGTACTTCAAACGTAGGGGCCGATTCACAGAACTAACTTAAGACAAAATCCTAAACTTACTACTTTTGGTATTCACAGAAGTTAGGATTTTGTCTTAAGTTTGTCTTAAGACAGACTTAAGACAAAATCCTAACTTAAGTCTGTCTTAAGTCTGCCTTAAGTCTGTCTTAAGTCTGTCTTAAGTTTGTCTTAAGACAAACTTAAGACAAAATCCTTACTTCTGTGAATACCAAAAGTAGTAAGTTTAGGATTTTGTCTTAAGTTAGTTCTGTGAATCGGGCCCATAGTTATTAGCATACAGGAGCAAATTGTGGACTGTTTTTTTAAAGATTGTGCACAACGCTTTTGACTATTATGCAGCACCTCTTGCATACCTTTGGACCTTTCTCATTCTCGTGCCCTTAATGCAACCATAGTTTACATTGATCCTTTTTATGACGATCCACTGATAATGAAAAAATGCTTTATGGTGTTGAAAAAGTTAACTTGGTGATATATTTATTATTTTTAATGCTAAAGTCATTCAACTGTAGCAGTGATTTAATAAGGAGGTGCGATTTTGTGTTCCTTATATTTTCCTCATCACTGATATCTTAAACATTTGGAAACAAAAATACATTCATCACTGGCACTTGGTGGTGTGTAGAGGATCATGTCAAAAGCCCATTTGCTACTGCTCAATTTGGGGCATATTTAGAAGAAAGTGGCGGACCGTGGGTTAGCTACAAAATTGCTAACGCTGTGCTCCGTCACTTTAGAAACGCAGGGATGCGCCGTATTTACAATAATACGGGACACCCTTGCGTTTCTCCCTGTGCTGGCGCTAAATTCAGCTGCCTAGCACCAACTCTTGCACCTGCGTTGAGGGAATGATTGTTTCTGTGCAGGAAAGGACAGCTTCCTGCACATAAACAATCCATTCAAGGCAATTTTCTGTTTCTATGTGTGCTGCACAATGCAGCACACTCAAAAACAACAAAAACGAGGAGAAATAAAGCATTTCTCCTCATTTTGACACATTAAGACCAGGTTTTCCCTGGACTTAATTTTGGCGCCGATTCCTAATTACGTCAGCCTTGTAAATAGGGTGCAGTGTCAAAATCAATGGATGTTGTGGCAGAACGCCCACCGTAATACCCATTGCCCACCCTCTTCAAGCTAAGTCTTGCATCAATGAGGGCCTTATTTACATGGCGGTGTTAAGCCATGTTAAGTGGCTTAACCTCGCCTCATAAATAAGGAGAAGCCCCTATCGCCACAGAAATGTCGCAAAAAGTGACGTTCCTATGGCGGTAGGGGCTTGCAAATATGCCCCTACGTTCTTTGTTATTTGACGTCAGTCTAGTGCCAGAGCCCTTTTCTACCAACATTTCTAGGCAATACTGATTGCACTAGAGAACTTTTGCACCTACTTCAGCTGTGACAATTAGAATCGATGAGCAGTTTAAATGTTTATTTTTCACTGAACTGGCAATGCAAATGTGTTTTTTGCAAATGTTGGTGCAAAATTGCTTCTGTGGGACTGCAACTTAAGCAATCCGTAGCAGGCTGGAAATTGAGACTATTATACGAACTCTGAGTTCCCTTTCTTGACAATTCCTTTTCTAGCAAGGCCAGTGCATTCTTTATAGCAACCCAATGTGAAATGCCATGTTTTCGCCCACACCACTTGGAAATGGGTCACATTTGCTACTTGTAAATTAATGTTGCTTTTGCCAAACTGATTGCACCATGGGAAGCCGCTTGGCATTGCTTTGCCCTGGCACCAGCTTTGCATCTAGGATTTCATTCTACACTGCACGCGGTGCAGCTCGTCAGCCTTCTAAAGGGTGCCTTCCCAGCTTTGAAAATACTATATTGTTAATAAATAAACAAATCGCACCTCCACTTTCCAAATAATCAAGTCATAAGATTGATGGGGTGTGCAAAGCTAACATACGCCCGTCACAAAATAGCGTCCATGGTCATGGGTGCATGAGACTCTCTTGGAGTCACATATGAGAGAGTTTCATAATCGATTGCATGGCTGAAAAAGGTTTATGCTTGCAGCCCCATATCAGCTTTACTCAGCATGTCTCTCTCATTTATCAATGCTAAGTCCTCAAAGCAGTGTTTCATCCATCACTGCCTCCTTATGCTAAGACCACATTGCTGCCATTTTACAAGTTATGTTACCCCCTAGCAGGAGGGCCTTTTGTGCTTGGGCCCTTGTCAGGAAAAAGGCCTTGAGTTTACCCGGACTTGGCGAAAAACCCTCTAAATTGCTTTTGATGATGCAAAGCAGGCGTGGATTTAAAGGCACATGCCCTGCTCCAATTCTGAGCTCAAGAATGGCGTTTTTTCTCCTATTTGTGTGATAGAAGTGGGCAATTTCTTTCTATTTCGAAAGACCATGACAACTGAAAAGGAAGGTCTCCAATAGCATTTGATTTTATTGAAAAACATTCTCACCAAAAGTCCTCCAAACTGATAAAAAATAACTATGAGGTAGTCGGAAGTTAGAGCTAATAATACACATTTTCTTTTGTTTGCTCTCATTTGTGCACAATGTAAACCAATGGTTGACTTGACACCAAGCAAATACAGAGGGAAGTGAATAAGTAGAGATTTTAGGGTATATATAGCGCATCTAAAGCATCAGAAGCACAACAAACAAAAAAAAATGAATGGTGCTTTCCAAACCCTAAACAAAAGCATGCCAAGCCGATACCATTGTGCGTAAGGAAAAACTGAAGATACGTTATCCAGAAAAAGACTTGAAGTGTTCTTTACATATATCCAACGATTGAGGTCTCTCTAAGTTGTATGAAAAAGCTTGAGAAGGCTGCCAGTAAACGGACTCATGGATTAAGCACATGCAACAGAAATGGTGTAACCTAAAAAGTACAGGTTCAGATGCCAAGGAAATAGCTCAGGATTTTGGGTTTCTGCTGTAAAAATCTGCATATAACCTCTAGTTCAAAGGTTTTAATGTCAGTAAGATCTCCTGCTTGGATGTTGCATTTTAATGTGTGTGTGTGTGTGTGTGCGTGGTTGTGTGGTTGTGTGTGTGTGTGTGTGTGTGTGTGTGTGCTTTGATCCTTAAGGTTATTTTGTTCATTATTTATTTTATGTTACATGTTTGTTAACAGTATGAACCAAACGTCAAGTAGTTCCTTAGAGAATATGTTGATGTTTGAGTTACTTTACATAGAAAAGTATTGTTTGTGTCCTGTTTAGATGAATTGACATTACATAAAACATAATGTGATGAGGGTGTAAGAAATGGTAAGATGATACTGCAGTCAATTTTACTTCACAAGACAGTGTACAATTCGACCACAGTGCTAAGGTTGGACCTAAATCCAGACCGGACAAGGATTATAATCCAGGTCTGCGGCTTCCAGGGTCGAAACGTGTACATTTCAACATAGTAGACTGTACAATGCCTGTCCCACCATGCTACTCTCCAGCAATAGAAAGAGGTGATATCAAGCATTCAACAGAATAGATTTGAAAAAGTACAATAAGGAAACTTACACAGATCTGCCAAATGTAAGTATGACAATCTTGATTCTCTTGCTTAAGAGAAACAGCTGTGATGCATGGACAGACATATTGAGGGCTCAAAGCAAATTCTCTTCTTCACCCCTATAAGGCCATATAATAACAGACAGATGTGTTTCTGCTCTGGTTTCCAATCCACCGACCCTTCCTTGGACAAAGAACAGGAGATCTGCCAAAATGTGGGCGATTAGCATTTCTCTTCCTCCTCTATTCCCGCCACACAAACAATATTTGGCCATTGTGCATTTGTGAGGCCTCCTTCCAAGTGATTGATGAAAAACAAATAAGGAAAAACAACTTCAGTCTATGCAGAGGAAGTGAGACGCACATTTCTAAGATGTTAAAGGTTTCTGGGCATCAGCTGGTCATGAAGTCATCAGCTCTTAATTAATGTTAATTTCTCCATTGTTTCCCCTGTCTGGTTGGTTGTGGTAGGGAGAGAAGTGGGGATCTACATGAGGACTTCCACGTTTCGGGGACCTGCTTATATACAGCTGAGTGAAGCCCAACACATAAGGGTTTGTTACATTGCGTAGTTTTGTCTGCAAAAGTTTGTAAAAGTGTATGGAAATGTCACAAAATTATTTGTTGAACATGTGGTTTACTGGTATCACATGCGAGTTTTTTCATGCTAGGGCATACTTAGTGGAAACAGTTCACACAACACACCAGCAGGAGACTGGTTTGAGCAGAAAATATCTCTTACCTAATTTTGCGAAGTGAGCATCACATAGAATTCATGATTTTTGCAAATATTGCCTGAGAAATTTAACTGACACGCCACATTTTTGACCACCTTCTAAATGATTTTAGCAGTTTTTTTTAGTGAAAATTAAAGTTATAAGTGGAGACCGCTGTATTTACTTTTAGAATATGATTTTGTCCACCCTTGCTTATAAAGGCAGCATGCAGCCCTACGTCTCTGTATGGTTATGGAAATACTTGATTTCTGATAAGCTACAGATGTGAGTACTTTAACCCATTAATAATAATCTATTAATATCATAAATAACAACAATAATAATATTAATAATTAGAATAATATATTAGTTGTGGTGGTGATAGTGGTAGTACAATTTATCTGAATCTATGCCACCATTCAGTACGTTTCATTCCCAATATATCATACACTTTTTAAAGCTTTGTGAATTATGATGTGTTACTATTTATGCCTTGCACTTTTACATGTATACGTATGTAGGTCAAAACCATAAACTGTATTATTTTTTGGTCAGCCAAGGCCAGATTTGTTTGTATTGTGCGCGGTTGTTTTGCAAATGTGAACTATGGGGCTCATTAGGATGGCGGGCGGAAAAGCATCCGGACCGCAGGTACCGCCGCAAAACTGGCGGTCAGATTAGGATGTCCTGCCTGAAACACCCTACCGCGGCAGGCAGATTTGCTGCGGTAATACCAAAGACCGCCTTTAATCCAGGGGTCGCAAACACATGGAGCTATCTGCAGTATTGCCACCGCCATCCCCATATAGCCGGATTCTCCGCAGCGGTGTGATGGGCTGTTTGAGGCATTGTGATATGACCGGCGGTCTTCACCGCATTCTGCGTGGCGGTAACTCTCTATGGCTCTGTCTGCTACAGGTGCGGACGGAGATTTCTGGCAGAATCACAAACACCGCAGCAGACGTGAAATGGGCTATTAATGCCCATCTTTGCGACCGCCGATGGAGTGCAGAAAAATTTATTTTCTGCGCCCACCAGCACCGCGGTCATGCCTCTGCCCGCCATCCTAATCACCCCCACAGTTTGCGCTGTGCCTTGTACATTTCTTGATGTGCTACTTAAATGCGGGTCTTGAACAATGAGAGATGATATTCAACCCACATTGCAATCTGTGAGTTCTTGTTCAAAGATGACAATGTGCCACAATTGACTGATGCCCCCACACTGAGTTGTTCGAATTATTTTTGAATGGTATACTACAACTGATCAAAGTTGGCACATGCCACTGCAAGTCAGTTCCCATTGCCTGTTTGACTTCTTCCAAAGTTTTCCTTCTCCCACATTCATCCTTTTTTTATTAAATATGTGTCCCCTCATGAAGCTATCACCAGAGATATTTGGCACACAAGCATAGTTCTTAACATCACCAACGGCTTTACTGTTCTTGAAAAATTAATTAGAAGGATTAGTTTCCAACTCAATGGAAAAAAGTATAGCTTCGCCTGCTTGGCCCTCAGCAGATGCACCACTCACAGATCCACCACCCAGCTTGCCACACCTTCTTCAGCCACCAAATAAGCTTTGCAGTTTCCTCATGGTCCAGGAAGATACTGTGACATCAACCTTACCAATGTGCACCCAGGTGAAAGCATTGTCTAATGGCCCCATTATGATGTCGGGTGAAAGGCCATCCGACAGCTCATCGGTGGCATTCCACTCGACATCTGAAGCATCGGTCCGACTGCCGTTTTTTGATGAGGGTGGCCCAACTGAAGCCTGCGGGGGGAGTCTGCTCCACCTCTGACAGGCTTGAGGTTCCCGTCGGGGCGGAGGGCAGATTGTAATTGCAAAAATGGAGGCAATGTCCACTCAGGCACCACCATGGGGTTTACGATGCATGTTGCCGACAGCCTTTCTATGGCGGGCTGACCACCATAGAAAGGCTGTCGGAAACAGATGAGGGGGTCCCTAGCAGGCCCCCTGTCCCATGCGGCCTCCGCTAAGAGGCCTGTGCCCCCAAACATCCATGCATGGTGCCAGCCACACAGTGCATGAATGTTTAAAAAGTGTATATTTACAATTGTGGCTTGCGCTGCATCCCGCAGCACAAGCTGCAATAGGAAAGATACACTTTCCGACTGCCGTGAAGGCGGTCACATCCTGATTTGGGAAGCAGGACCGCACACTTCTTGTCGGGCAGCCCTTTTCCGACACAATTCCAGTCAGACGCTCGTCTGACAGGCATCGTAATGGGGTCCTAAGTAATTATTTGTTCAGCTCAGATAGCATAAAGGTCCCTTTTGTGTAACACGATAACTATAGCATGCAGTGATAGGCCTGTCTATATCTACACCTGCTACACTGGCCTTCTTGATTTAAAAAAACAAAGACACTTGCAGGAAACTGGGGGCCTGATTCACAAAAGTAATATGAGACAAAATCCTAACTTTACGACTTTCGGTATTCACAAAAGGCATTTAGGAGTAGTAAAGTTAGGATTTTGTCGTAAGTTTGTCTTAAGTTTTGGTCTTAAGACAAAATCCTAACTTAAGTTGAACTTAAGTTAAACTTAAGTTAGGATTTTCTCTTAAATTTGTCTTAAGACAAAATCCTAATTTAAGTTAAAGTTAAGTTAGGATTTTGTCTTAAAACTAAAATTTAAAACAAATTTATGATAAAATCCTAACTTTCTACTCCTAAATGGCTTTTGTGAATACCAAAAGTCGTAAAGTTAGGACTTTGTCTCAGATTACTTTTGTGAATCAGGCCCTGGGTTGTTAAGCTTGTGGAAAGAGAGGTTAGAATCTAAATGGGAGCTATAAACTAACAGAAAACTGAAATAATCTCACTTCTAGGCCCTGATTTTTCATTTATTTTTTTAATATATTTTATTAGATTTTCAAAATTATTAGCAGTTTATATTACACTCAACAGCATGTATTGGCAAAACATGCGTTACATCAAATATGATTCAAGGATTACAGAGTTGCGTCAGTTTAAATAATAGGTGTTACTTAAGTGTGATATGTAGGATTTATTCATGTTATACCGTCATACCCATGTGAGCGTAGGCAGACCACCTTTGACCATGACACGTTATTGTTGCATTGTTTGTGACGCATGATGCTCGGGGACAAATTGAGTTGGAATAGCTGATGAGCTTAGCTAGGAACCTAGAAACAAAGGAAAAGGGGGGGAACATTAAACGAACCCAGAGCACCTCACCCACCTCCCTAGACAGATCTTGTTTATTTCTCTTGTATATATTGCCTGCGCACTCATTCCCTGCAGTATTGTGTAGATATGTACACATGTACCCCTTGTGCTCTTACTGACCAAGTGTCACAGTTAGTCTGGAACTGCGGTGTGCGTGTGTTCTTTTAATCTACTTGGTTAGTCCTCAGGGTGGTCTCCTCCTGGTTCACCTGCGCTCTGCTGCAGTTCCGCTAGGATTGCATCCCAGCTTGTGGCAATGGGGACTTTTCGTAGGCCTTCGGTTTCTTCTCGCCTAATAGCGTTGCTTTCTGCTTTGGCCCATGCGAGCATAGAGCGGCGCCATGCCTGTACATGTGGAGGGTCCAGTGCTTTCCATCTCTTGGTGATTTACCTCTTGGCCGTCACTATACCTAGATCTAGGAATCTGGACGTTACTTTAGTGCTGCGGGTTCTATGAAATTTGTGCAGAAGGTATACCGGCCATTCAAAGGGTATCACACGTTCAGTACAGACATACAGCACATCCGCCACCCCTCTCCAAAATGAGCCAAGGTGATTAGTGCTCCAGAGCATGTGTATCAGGTCTGCATCTAGGGTGGCGCATCTCGGCAGGCTAGGTCCGCGTGATTAAAATAACGGTTGATTTTGGCAGGTGTGAGATATGCTCGCTGAGTGATATAATATTGTATTTGCTGGAACTGCATGTTTATGGGGATACGCACTGGGCTTTCCAGCCCCCGAGTCTATTCCGCATCTATGAATTGGCGGTCTAAATCTTGCTCTGAGTTACACCTAAGCGAGTCCAAGCTAGTGGCTGGACGTAATCTGAGCAAGGCTGCAAACCACCATGTGAGATGTCTTTCCTGCCCCATGACATGCAAGTATTGCATGGTGAGGTGCGTTTGAAGGTCATTCGCGAGGTCGCCCTACTTAGCTGTGAGTGTCGCACTAGTGAATGGTGTAGAAGGAATTGGCCAGGAGGGATCCCTTCACCCTCTACCAATGACATTTCCAGTATGAGCGTCCCATCCTGGTACAGGTCTCCAAGGGGTTGAATGCCTGCCTCGCGCCAATCCCAGAGTTCAGCAGCTGTGAGTACTGACTGGCCTCTAGGGGATCCCTCAAGGGGCTTTGCTGGTGCTTAGGGTGTAATATGTCAAGTTATGTAGAGGCTCCTACGGAAGCATTTATATGCCACACCAAGCAGCGGTGCTCAGGAAGCTCGGATGAGCTGTGATAAGCAATAGGGTGCAGTCGGGTTGCCGTGTCTTTACGCTTCCGATCGGCCATCCACCTAGCTATCCACTGCTCAAAGCATGGAGCTCCTAAGCCTCCCTGATCTGTAGGCCAGTATAACTTCTTTAATGTTACTCTGTGGCGGGCACTGCCCCATATGGAATCCCTGACCAATTTCTCCAGCATAGCAAAGAAGGAAGCGGGAATATACAATGATAGATTCATGAAATAGTACAGAATCCTCGGGAGGACTACCATTTTTGTGAGCGCTACTCTGCTGGTTACCGTGAGTGGAAGCATGCTCATGAACTGCATCTGGGACCTGGTGACCGTTAATGCTCTGCCCAGGTTTCCGTCTAATAGGTCCTTGGGCTGACAGTATATTCTTATGCCCAAGTAAGGAAATGTGTCCACCGTCCACTGCACCCTTCTGCCATTAAGGATAAGGCCTGGTTGACGGTTCCCCTCATCAAATGAGTATATGCAAGATTTATTGGCATTTACCCTCAACCCCGAGAGTGCTGCGAAATTATGTAGGATCTGCTCCAGTTGCCAGTAGGCCTGGGCGAAGCACTACGCTACGCTCGCGTAGTTTGCGAAGTTCGCGCTACTTCGCACTACGCGAACTGCACGTAGCACAGTGCGAACACGCGTAGCGTAGTGTTGCGTAGTGCTGCGGTCATTTTTTGCTTGCTCGCGGTCCTCAACGTCAAGTTGGCGACCGCGAGCAAGCAAAATGACATCCTGGCGAGACTTTTTCCTTGTTCGCGATCGCAAGCATGGAAAATAAACCTCCCGGCGAGATTCCCAACGCGAGGAGGTCAGGTTTCTCATTGCGAGGGGTCGCGTATGCTCGCGACCGCTCGCGATGAGAAACTACCAGTTCGCGTTGAGAAAGCTGCCGCTCGAGTAAAAATCTACTCGAGCAGCAGAAAACTACAGCTCGCACTGTGCAAGATGCCATTTTCAATGATTGCACAGTGCCGGTTGCTTGTCCGCACTGTGCAATCATTGAAAACGACATCTGGCACAGTGCGAACAAGGTACTACGCAGTTCGCGAAGTGCTACGCGTAGCTCGCGTAGTGCGAACTTCACTTTGCGTAGCTTCGCGAAGTGCTACTTCGCGAACTACGCCCAGGCCTAGTTGCCAGGGCACATTTTCAGTGTCTCTGAGGTACACTTAGAGATCATTTGCGTAGAGTGATACCACAAGTGTGTCATCCCCCAGTAGAATACCGTCACCCAGCAGTGTGCGTATCGTCTCCACCAGTGGCTCAATTGCCAGTGCAAAAAGAAGGGGGGACAGAGGACATCCCTGCCTCGTCCCTCTCTGCACTGAGATTGCATCTGATATGTAGGGACCCAGTTTAACTCTGACGACCGGCTCAGTGTAGAGCAGGGAGGTGAACAGCAAAAAAGTGGGGCCTACGTTGCATTTCTCAAGCGACGCCCACTCCAGGGAATCAAAGGCTTTCTCGAGATTTAATATTAGACAACCAAACCTCGGCCAAGCGTGCGCAGTTAGTCGCTATTCTGAAGAAGCGGCGCAGGTTGAGTGATGTACTGCGAGATGGTACAAAGCTGTTCTGATCCGTCTGAATCAGCGTGGGGACCACTTGTGCTCATCTGTCTGCCAGAACTTTTCCTAGTATCTTGTACTCAGTATTAAGCAGAGCGAGAGGCCTGTATGAGCCTACCTCCATGGGGTCTTTACCGCGCTTTAGTAGTGACACCAAGTGTGCCTCCCACAGGGAGGAAGGGAGTTGTCGCCTTTTGGCAGTGGCCATATATAGGGGGTGCAGGTGCTGTGTGAGTGACACCTGGTATGCCTTATACTATTCTGCCAGCAGCCCATCTGGTCCCGGTGTCTTCCCCATGGCTAGGGATGCAATGTCCTCCTTGAGCTCTTTTGACGAGAACTGCTCATTGAGTGTTTCCCTATGCACTGTTGTCACCGAGGGTAGTTGTATGCGATCTAAAAACTGCTCCAGGCTCTCTTCGCTGCATTGCCCCAGAGACTGATACAGCCTAGTGTAGTGCTGTGTCATGGCTGAGTGAATTTCACGTTGTGTGTATAGTATGCGCTCCATGTCCACACGTATCGTGGCCTATAAGTTTGCGTGTGTGATCTTGCCTTATCAACCAGGTGATCATCTGTCATTTCCAGTCTGCGGTGGCATGTGTTTGTGTGTGTGCGCTGTATAGTTATGGCATCGGAGGCATTCCAGCCTCGGCGTGCCCTGCATGCAGGGCCTCCAGGGGCTGCGTGTCCTTGCCTGTCCCTCCCCACTTTATTTGTGCTGCAGCAGTTATGCTTCTATTCTCTTAAGGTAATCATACAATTGCTTACGTATATTCCAGGTGGCTCCCAGGCAATGCCCCCTCATTGTTAATTTGAATGTTTCCCATTCCACCAATGCATCGCCTGTCGTGCCTTCATTAATTTCGAAGTATTCGAGAATTGCCGTCCCTAGGGATGAGCAGAATGCTACGTCTTCCAGCGCTGCAGGCTGGAGTCGCCATGTGGGGTCCGGGGGCCGGTCCACCTCCCAAGCGAGTTGAATCAGCTGTAGATTGTGGTTGGAGTGTGTCCGACCTAGATATTCTATCTTCCACACAAGGGGGAGCAGAGCCTGTGAGCCAACCATACAATCAAGGCGGACATGAAGTCTGTGCACCATGGAGCAGTGCGAGTAGACCGTGCATCTGGGTTGAGGGCGCTCCATATGTCCAATAAGGCCCGGTGAGCGAGCCAGTCCATCAGAGCCTGAGCATTAGAAGCAGCCATAATTCTGGTGAGGGGTGGAAAAGATCTATCTAGGTTGAAGTTAAGTTCTGAGTTGAAGTCCCCCCCAGCAACCACAGGACCCCATTCCACTGGGCGAGCACCCCTGTTAGGTTATTTAGAAAAGAGGCTTGGTCCACATTTAGGGCATAAATGGAGCCTACCAGCAACATCTGACCATTCAGCCGCCCTTTCACAAATGCATACCTGCCCTCGGCATCATTCACTTCCTCCTCACTTGTGAACGGGACTCCAGCCCTTATGCAAAGCAAGGTGCTGCGAGCTTGGGCAGAGTAGGAGGTGCCATAAACTTGGCCTCTCCATCTCCTATGCGAGCATTCCAGTTCAGTGCGTGTCATGTGTGTTTCTTGTAGCAGAGTTATGCATGCAGACCTGAGCTGTAGATAAGAGTATATTGAACATCTACGCGTCGGCATGTGCATACCTCGTACGTTCTATGTGACTACGTTTACTTGTGTAATGTCTGGGTGTTATGCTGTTCAGGGTGGCTTGGGGCTAACGGTGCATGGCAGTTTGTGTGGTACATGAGTGTGCTCCAGAATAACAGTGCTAAAAAACAAAGCATGTGTTTGAATAGGAACATGCATAACTATTGGGGGGTACTCAATAATGACATTCGTCCAAACTGGTATGCCCAACTATGGCAACAACTATGCCAGTATGATGTCTGGTATGGGTGCGTGTGGTGTGTAGCAAGTTTGGGTTTGGCATTCCCTCTGCATAGTAGTATTACTGTTGGCCTCCCCGGCCATCGCGTGTTTGCAGGTGTGTGCGAGGCTCACCTGACTCTGGTCATGGTGCTATGCATATGTTACTCATGCCAGTGTCTAGGATGTCCTTCTTTTTCATCGTGTGTGCCAGTGCAGCCGCTACTTGTGTGTTCAATTCCCCTCTCAGTTCAGCAGGCTCGTTCTCAGTCATATGATGTCATCAGCCATCTGTGGCGTGACATCTGGTAGCTGTGGATCATAAAGTTCATCCAGCCTGGAGGAGGTCGAATCACTGGGGATTGTTGATCCAGGAGGACTCAGGTCGCGTCTCCACGGTGCACCACGGCCCCAATCATTGCAGCCACTTGTATCGCATCCTGTCTCTCCATTCTCCTCTGTTCAGGGTCGGGAGCTGCGGAAACCGAGGCTGCACTTTTGGGGCTCCCACGTCTGCCTCGACGACGATCCCTCCTGCCATGTGTCCTTGGAGCATCCTCTGTGTGTGGTCTGGGCCCTGTCCACAGCCCTGACTCCTCTAACTAGTCCCAGACCTCGAAGGCAGAGTCAAAGAATCGGACCACTCCTTTTGCCACCACTCTTAGTCTAGCTGGGAATAGCAAGGAGTAGCTCAGTTCCAGGTCGCGAAGATGACGCTTTACCGTGGCGTAAGTGCTCCTATGTCACTGCACCTGCGCTGTGTAGTCTGGGCACACCATAACCTTATTGTCTCCGACTTTGATCTCTGCAACCTTGAGGGTTTCACGTAACACCACATCTTTGTCTCTGTAGATGAGTCTTTAAATAGAAATGGGAGCTGGAGAGCACTTGGGGGAGGCTTATGGGCTGGTACCCGGTATGCCCTCTCAACTATAAATTGCGGCAACAGCACTCCACGTGGCAGGAGATCTTTGAGCCAGCGCTCGACGTACTCCTCTGGATTGCGTCCCTGTTTTCCTTCCAGGAGGCCCACCACCTGGACATTATTGTGATGGGAGCGTCCCTCCGCGTCCTCGACTCTGTCTTCCAGCGCATGCATACAGTCCAGCAGGTCTTGTAGGGCCACAGTGTGGCTTTGTGTAATGGGCTTCAAATAGAAATGGGAGCTGGAGAGCACCTGGGGAGGCTTATGGGCTGGTACCCGGTATGCCCTCTCAACTATAAACAGCACTCCATGTGGCAGGAGATCTTTGAGCCAGCGCTCGACGTACTCCTCTGGATTGCGTCCCTGTTTTCCTTCCAGGAGGCCTACCACCTGGACATTACTGTGATGGGAGTGTCCCTCTGCGTCCTCGACTCTGTCTTCCAGCGCATGCATACAGTCCAGCAGGTCTTGTAGGGCCACAGTGTGGCTTTGTGTAATGGGCTTCAGCTCCGTTAGACATTAATCTTGGGAGTGCACCTTTTCTGCCAGTTTGTGGTGGTCGGCGCGTAGCATGGTACAGTCAGAGTTAACTTTAGCAATTTTAGATTCCAGTGAGGATCTAGTCTGATCTAGTGTGGTTCCGATCTTTTCCAGTACAGAGTCCAGCTTAGTGGAGAGTGCTATGTGTGGCATTTCTCTGGCTTTGTCTCTCTCCATATGTACTGACTCTGAGCTGCCAGTGCGCATGTTAGACTGTTGTGTGTTTGTGCGTAACCGGCCCATTACTAACCGTTGCGCTGAAGGCATTCACTGTAATTGTCCAATGGTCTCTCGAGTCACGTGCTGCATGTCGACACGGCCTCTAGGTCTGGTAGGGCCGCAGCTTATTACTGGCTTTGACTCAGCCCAGTACGACCATGCGCGGGCATGTTGCGTGTGTCTTGCGTTGTGGACCCGCTAATCAATAAGGGAATCTTCGGGGGGGTCGATTGGTGTGCCCAGCATGATATCACTGTATCTCCCCCTAATGTTGGTTTTTGGATGCTAGATCTCTGTCGACCACCAGTTTGAGCGCGGTACGGCCAGGGCGCATCGCAGTCGGGGTTTTCCCAGGGGGTTCAATGCCAGTGGGGCTCACCAAGCGTGACCAGACACCTCCCTCAAGTATCGTTCTTGTTGCACGCTTATCTGCTCGTGTGAATATTGCCCACCGTGTTAGGGCCCCCTGGGAAGGATTTCGGGCTCCTGACTTGTGCTTGCGATGTCTCAAGGCATCACCTTTGTGCACCGCTACCGTGGCCTGGGTCCGATCCAACCCCATGACTCACGTAGCCGCATCTTAGATGGGAGTGTAAGCTGCGGCGGCTGTTTGTTCTTACCGGAGCGCGCCACTATGCACGTGTCTCACGGGCGCTCTACTAACCTGTTTCGTGGGCCACCCCTGCGGCCCAGTCCAGGAGTCCCCTGTTATCGGGTAGGCCTTGCTCTGTCATCGCATGTTTCACTCCGGGCCTCCATGGATTATGCTCCGCCAGGTCTCTGCCGTTGCGTCTCACAACACTGGGGTTGGGTCCCACTGCTCAGTGAGTGAGAGGTGTCTCCTTTTCCTCCTCCTGCTTGCGGCAGGGCCTCTAGTTATGTTGTCTCCATCTTCAGCAGGGGCAGGTTCTCCTCCCTCATCTTCTCACCTACTGGTGGCTTCACGCCGCCTTCCGAAGCACTCTGATCTGTCCGAGGTTCAGGTCGCAGGACTCAATGTGTGTGTCCAGAGGGTGCGTGGGCAGCGGCCACCCAATGATTCTTTTCAGCAGCTAGCACATTGAGGTTTTCCGCGGGTAGCGCGGCTCATCCATGCCGGCCTGTAGACCATTCCGTACTTTACCCCAGCTGGCGCCTGTTCGGTAATCTTCACATCCACAGCCGGGGTCTCTCCTCTCAGCTATGCGTCCCCTGCATGTTAGCTCGCTGCGGTGGCCTCAGGCATCCATTCCACCCGCAATCCACGTCATGGGCTCTTTGGGTTGCGAAGGGGAGTTTGGGGGGCAGCCGACCCCAGTGAGGTCTGCCCCCCGGGCAGATTGGGAGGGGCGGGGCGAGCCGAATAGGGGCCATTTTAGGGATTTTGGGCTACATTGGGAATAGCCCAATTGTAGCCCAATTATGACAGATATCCCAAGGGTTTAAGTGCCGGTTTCACGCTCACCCAGCCACCATTTTAAGTTGGTGACCTGGTGATTTTAAGTTGGTGACCTGGTGGCTGGGAGCGCTGTAGAGTTTTTTGCATTTCTGTAGTGGTAGAGTCGGCAGTAGGCCTTTCTGAGTGTAGGGGATGGAGAGTTGTCTGGGTTTGTGGCATTACGGCGGCTGAAGACTACAGCATACTTGAAGCTCTCTGCTTCTTAAGCGAGGCCGGCCGGATCTCCCCAGGCCAGAGGCCTCAGAGAGTGCACGCCCGGTGAGGCGTGCGTCTGCAGGAGGGGCGGCAGCGGCGGTGGCCTGCTCGCCCCTCCTGCAGGCCCAGAGAGAGAAGGTGAGTGTTGGGGGCCACGCAAGCGTTTCGAGCGCGGCGCCTGCAGTAATTGCCGCGTAGCAGGTGGGCGGGAGGGTGTTTACGGTCCCAGAGGTGCGAGGCTGAAGGGTCTGTCGGGGGAGCGCGGCTCGCGGCCCCCCACCGATCTCACCGGTGTCGCAGGCCACCCATATGTGAGGAGAGCAACCCCGCGGGTGATTATTGATATGGAGCTCCCCCTTTTAGAGGGGGCTCCGGTGAGGAATGGTGGGGGCGGTGCCCGAAGGGGGCTTGAGCACGGAGGAAACGGTCTGGGGGAAAATGAGTTTTGGGGTTTCCTCTGAGGCGGTAGAGCACAGAGGGGGCAAAAATAGCCCGACCTAAAAGGGTAGAAGGGGAGGGGGACTCATATGGTTCGTGGTGCGGGCCCCAGGCACAGGCAGACAATAGGTTGCCGGCTGAGGAGGGCACTGGGAGGTAAGGCAGGATGGGCATAAAGGGGAGCAAAGAGGCAACGGCTCAGGCCCCCCCGGCTGAGCAGGGGAGGGCAACAGAGGCAGGGGGAGATATGGGGGGTTGGCCAGGGGGTTGCGGGGACGGAGGGGGAGATGGGAGGAGGACAGGGATGCCCATGGGTTGTAGTAGAGGAGGTAGGGGGTCACCTATTGACTTGGGGTCAGCAGGGAGGGACTGGGAGGGGTTTGGATATCTTCTCCTTGGATAAGGTGGAAGGGGCGAGTGAGTAGGGGAGAGCTTGTGGAGTGGGCTTTTGCGTTGGGTGGGGGGGCATGGGGTTGGACGACAGGGGCAAGTGAGGGGGCACAGGGGGTTTTGGGGGGAACCTGGGAGGGCAGTGGGTGGGCTGAGTGGGTCAGAAGGCACGGTGCGTAAGGCTTGGAACGGAGCGATGGGGAGGAAGATCACTTTGAAAGGGAAGAAGGGGTACATCTTAGTGTGCTGGGGTGGGCGTGGGCGGCGAGTACGCTAGGAGTAGGCAGGAAGAGGAGTTGGGATGGGAGAGGTAGGATGGGTAGGTCCAACACAGCAGACCATTCCTTTTCCTTGCGGGAGGTGGAGCAACAGCGGTCGCCAGACTTGGCAGGGCTGGGAGCAACCCATTGGCGCCGAGGAGAAGGGAGGGTTGAGCCTCACGCGGCGTACCCAGTACCAGCGAGGGATCACGGCGCGGCCAGCATAAGTAGGCCCCGGACGGGCTCGCCGGCCCCAACACCCACTGAGCCACAACGGTTCAGAGGACAGCCTGGTCAGAGGAACTTCGGCAAAACACATTTGAATGGAGACAGGAGGGTGCAGTGTGCACCTCCGGTTGAGAGGGCATGCAGGAAGAGCTTGTTTATGGGGAAGACAGCATGGAGGAGGGAGAGTTGAGGGGCATTGAGGACGAGGGCGTGGGGGGCGAATAATGCTTTGTCTAGTATGTTACAGGTGTCACGACGCCCGGCGACCACACAGGTCTGACATCTCGTTGGGGTGACCGGTCGGCCCCCTCGGCAAGGCGGACTGCAGGGCGATGGGCGGACTCCTTAGAGCCAGGTAAACAAGGGGGGGGCACGCACCTTAATGGTGTCAGTGGGTGTGGGGGGATATGGAGGGGAAGCAGTGGGGCAGGTGGCGAGCAGGAACGTATGTGCGGAATGTGGGAGTGGGCACAGATGACGCAGGTAAGGCGTCAGTGTGCTTGGGAGACGGGGCTATGACTGGGGGAGGGGGCACTGAAGACGCATGTGAGGCAGGGGTCTGTGTAATAACCAGACAGAGATAGCGGTAAGCATGGCAGTGGAAGCTGACAGCAAATTGGAGAGTAAGGAGGTCAAAATACAGTGGTTACCCTACATGGGAGTAACAAAGCCGTTGGGCGCGCACTTAATGTTGGCATCTGAGGAGCGGATTTGGAAGGGTGAATATTTGGAGTTGCTTACGCTTTTGCACAGGAAAATTAGGGCAAAGGAGGGGTCAAAAGAGGAAGAGGCGAACTGGCCAAGAGGCCGAAGGTGCCTCTCACAATTGGGAATTGGACAGCGGCGTTCCTGATATATGCGAGTGTATCCGGGGAAAAATACCCTGAGAGGTGTGTGCCATGTTCTGGGACATGGAGGTGATTCAGAAGGTCCAGATCAGGCCCAGTTCACAGGGTGTGGGGACACAGGGGCCCAATATGACGAGGAAGTTAGAGCATGCATGGCGTGGAACGCGGAGGCAAAATGGGGTGAATTGGATACGGACTTATGGCAACATACGATGGGGCTGTCCGGAGCAGGCAAGACTATATTCATGCCCAGCGGTCTACCGCTAGGGTATCGACCCTTTCAGGGGTGCCCCACTCTGGGAGGGGGGGCGGCACAGGTAGTGGACAGGCGGGAGAAAAAGGGGCCTGTTGGGTTTTTAACAAGAGACAGTCCACACAGGAGTACTGCAGTTTTTGGCAGGACTGCTGGAATTGCAGGGGCAGACACGCCTTGGTTAATTGCTTTGGGGGCTGGCAGGGGCGACAACAGGAATGTCAACGGTGGCAGTCGGGGGGTGGGGGTTAGGACGGGGGGACAGCAGCAACAACCCTTCATGGGCGGGCGAGGAGCTAAGGGGTCTGGGCCAAAGGACTCGTACTCCGGTTAGACCAGATAAATGGATGGCCGCCCTACGGGAATATGGTGACGGGAGGCTGCAGAACGCTTGCAGACTGGCTTTCAAAAGGGCTTCAGACGGGGTAGAAGGGTCCTAAGACGAGAAGGTGGGCAGACAAGTTACAAGCAGCAACAGCACATCCAGAAACAGTGCAAGAAAAATTGGGCAAGAGTTGCGCGAGGGCCGCATGGCGGGACCCTTTGAGGACTGGTCACTGGAATTTTGATGGTGCGATAATGAGGTGCGTGAGGGCCACACAGTGGGGCCCTCTGTGGCTTGGCCACTGGGAAATAGGGACTGTGTCACCCATAGGAGTGGTGCTGGAAAAAGAGCAATGGTAGTTCCGTTTGATATAACGTGTCATGGCCAGAAGGTAGCTCAGTGAACGTTTTATCGACAAAAGTGAGGCTACTGTGTCTTATTCATCAGTTGACGTGGCCATGTCACTGGTAGTGACCACTGGCGCAACGGCGATGATGGCAAAGGGCAACATAAAGTCAGCTTTACGGTTGCTCCAGTCCACCCGGATGATGGGGATCTTCTGGGCATCCATTTCAATGGTAAATGGTACGTGGACAAGGCATGGCCGATGGGTTGTTTCTAGGGCTTGCACACTTTTTGAATGATTCAGAATGTTACTTTAATGGTTGTTCTCGGAACGGACGGGTCACCAAGAGGTAACACACTGCCTGGATGACTTTATTTGTGGGCACCTCAGACTCCGCGGACTGCCAGATGGTGCTGGACAGTCAATGAGATCATGAGGGAAATGGGGGTGCCATGGGCACCGAAAATGACTATGGGCCCTGCACGGCTCTTCCCCCTTTTTGGGCATTGAGCTGAATTCTAAAGTGATGGGGGCATGCTTTCTGGAGAATGGAAAGCGGCAAATGTTGGGGCTGTTGGCGACAATGTTGTTGAAGTGCAAGGTCACTGTGAAAGAAATTCAGGTGTTTTTGGGGCATCTCAACTTGCTGGTAGAGTGGTGAGAGTAGGGCAGACGCTTTGCAAGTGACTGGGCAGGGCACTAGCAGGACAGAGACTGTCACATCATCATGTGCGGGTGTCGGCAGGTGAGAGAGGACTGGCAAATGTGGCAAAAATGTTATTGCTGAATTTCAAGGGGATTCCGGGGGGTGGGAGAGGGTTGACAGGGCGTGGGAGGTCCAGATTCTTTTTCTGCTGCCACAGGGAGCAAGAGCTTTGGCCTCTACAGGCAGGAACAATGGTGCAGCACAGTGGCCGGCAGAGTGGGCCGGGGGTAGGAGTATAGCATTTTTGGAATTCTTCCCACTGGTAGAGGCTGTCACACTATGGGGCTCCAATACAGCTGGGGGCGAGGTGACATCATGAGGTTGTTGGGATGGTCTGCAGATGGCTAGCAGCGATATGTGCGCAGCGCCTCAAGGGGGACGTAGCGCGGTTCTGTTGTTTCTCCTGCTCATTCCATTTTTCGTTTCAGGTGCGGTGACGGGCCCCTCGCCAGGGAAATGACCATCTGTATTCTGGGACATGCCTTTGTAAAGTGGGTAAAGGTCCAGGCCCGCGTCAGTTACTTTGTGAAAAATGTAGGTTTAATAAAGATTTGTTCAAAGTTTGTTGGAGGAGAAAAGGAGGCATGCGTTGGATAAGAGTTGTTGAAGGTTTCTGAATGGTGTCTTGGAGGCTGGTAGGTGCCCCGACGTGCTGGTAATATATCTGGGGTAGAATGATATGGTAAAAGAAACAGGTTTGGGCTTTAATGCGGAGCTTGAAGAGGGATTGGTCGGGTGATGAGGTCATTCGGACAAAAGTTGTTCCCCGTAGGGTTTTGGAGTGGAGCGATCAATCGAGGGGCGGTAGACAAGGCCCGGAGAAAGGTCAACACCAGAATGCTGCAATTTTACAGGCATCTGGGTTTTCTAGGATGTCATATAGGTACATTAAGTACACCGTGAATTTTCAGGGAAGGTGGAGTTCATCTATCTAGGACGGGCATGGATTGGTACCTGCTGGGCATCAGGGACGTCCTGGCCAGGGTGTTGAATGTGCAGCGACACTAATGGGTCAGTCCTAGGAGGCAGGGGGGGCAGGAAAATGGGGAGGCGGCATTCCCACCTACTCTCCCGCCTTTTCCTGGGTGGCAGGGTTGTTGAAAGTTGGCCAAGATAGGCTGAAGTCTTTAGTTAAGTGTTGGTAGTTTGTGAGCAGGGGCAGGGAAAGGGTAACCAGGTAGGCTAAGTTTAGACTAGTTGTTTGTTAGTTACAGTTGCACAAAGGCAGGTAGGGGTTTGGGTCATTGGAGGACAGGATTTGTAAATGCAATTTTTGTGTAAGATTGTGTAATATGGTTGTTATGTAATGTTATGTTGTATTCGCCAGGGTGGGGAATTTTGATGTGGGAATCGTAGGGGTGGGGGGGGTAGAACAGGGGGTCAGGTAACTCATGTATAGTGAGGTCTTCGTTTTGTAAGGCAGTGGCCAGTGGTGATAAATTGTGATATGCACCTGTTTCAATAAAGCGGCCTTTTACACACACAAAAATTGGTCTCATTTTGGCTTGCACCCCTCCCTCCCAAGGGTAGTTTAGGGGGCAGCCAAACCCAGTGAGGTCTGCCCCCCCCGGGCAGATAGGGAGGGGGTGGGACGAGCCGAATAGTGGCCATTTTAGGGATTTTGGGCTACATTGGGAATAGCCCAATTGTAGCCCAATTATGACAGATAGCCCAAGGGTTTAGGTGTCGGTTTCGCGCTCAGCCAGCCACCATTTTAAGTTGGTGACCTGGTGGCTGGGAGCACTGTAGGGTTTTTAGCGTTTCCCCTCCCACCCACCCTCATTTTTAGGGGTTTTGTGGGTGTTTTCTTTGGGGTTTGGGTTTTTCCCATAGGCGGTTATTGGAACAGGTACATAGAGGTTTTGGCTAAGTTGTATACTCGTCGCTTGGAAAAGGTGCTGGTGGGGTTGTTGAAAGTTGGCCAAGATTGGCTGAAGTTTTTAGTTAAGTGTTGGTCGTTTGTGAGCAGGGACAGGGAAAGGGTAACCAGGTAGGCTAAGTTTAGACTAGATGTTTGTTAGTTACAGTTGCACAAAGGCAGGTAGGGGTTTGGGTCACTAGAGGACAGGATTTGTAAATGCAATATTGTATAAGAGTGTGTAATATGGTTGTTATCTAATGTTATGTTGTATACGGCAAGGTGGGGAATTTTGATGTGGGGATCGTAGGGGTAGGGGGGAACAGGGGGTCAGGTAACTCATGTATAGTAAGGTCTTAGTTTTGTAAGGCAATTGCCAGTGGTGATAAATTGTGATATGCACCTGTTTCAATAAAGCGGCCTTTTACACACACAAAAATTGGTCTCGTTTTGACTTGCACCCCTCCCTCCCAATAGCAACTGCAGTTGTTCACCAGCCTACCTCCTCGATTTATATGCCAGATGGCGCGTGATTGCAGGAACTTGCAGCACAATTGAGGGATTAACGCCGGAGCTCTAGCAGCTCACGTCCGCCGTGTTGGCTTGCTAGCCGAGCACCCCCCCCCTTCACATCTAGGCCCTGATAATGATTTGCACAATAGTGGAGCCACTGTAAAATCTCATGTATTATTACAATTACCTCGCTGTAAAATCACCCCAGCGCTGCACACCTACGAGCTAAACCCATAGATTGAGCAATTACTGTATTTGATAGATTTTTACAGGTGTTAAACCACATGGAATTCATCATTGAATGAGGTTTTACCTCATAGATTTACCATCATCTCTGAACTGGTGGTAAAGGTACTCGCTGGCCTGTAGGTGAGATAGGAATGTGAGGGAGAATGGTGGTGGGAGTAGGGGAGGAAGGGAAACATTTTTTCTAGCAAGGTGGACCATTGTATGCTTCATCTATTATTTCTTTTAAACGCAGAATGAGGCTTTACTGGTGCTTCAGCCGCAGCTTCGTGATTCTCCAGATGGAATTAATGGGTCAGATTCTCCCAAACCCAGTAAAACCTCATGTGGAAAAACGTAATAACTAGTAATCAGGCTGAGCGAAATGAAAGCATAAACACATGGCTACATTTTGCTCTTTTAAATTTGTGGTTAGGGCCATAAGAAACAAACTGCTTTCTCTTAGGAATTTCTGGCTCATTAGTAGCTTATTTAAGGCAGCAAGGCTTCCCTCAAGGAATGTATGTGGTAATGGTGTTGAAGGATTTTCATGAATGTGCTCCTCCCAACACACCAAGGCATATTTGGCAAAAATGTAATACCAGGCCAGCCATTATGCCGTGGCGACCTGCTCAGCATTGTTTATGTTTTTCAGAAACATACTCAAATGGGGAGGTTGTTCCTGAAAATATACAAAAGTGACCACCCACTACTTAATTCCCCTCAAAATCTCTATATAGACCCCTATCATTCACATCTGGATTCTTCAAGCAGAAAGCAGGTAGGTCTTGTTATCTTCTTTCATTCCAGTTAGTGCTCTACTCTGCTGGTACAAGGTAAGCAATTTAAATAGCAAAAACAGTCTGTAATTGGTGATGACTCCCCCAGATGAACCGAACTAAAGTTGTATTCTTTCTTCATTCAAGAACTTCAGTAAAGTGACTCAGTTACTGTTCTCTGAGTAAATGTACCAATGTGCAATGTTTATTTATTTCTCCTTTGTTATTGTTTGTTTATTGCTTGCTATGCTCTGATCTACATTTCACACTAAGTCAGAGTTCTCTTCATGGAGTCCTTGTGGATCACTACAGTAGTTGACTAGGGACACCCATGAGGATGGACTCCAGATGGTCGTGGGATCCTCATTTCAAGAATCAATCTTCAGATAATTTTACCTGCTGACCCTTGCCTCATCTCTTCACATTTGGCGTGAAGCGTACACACAGGAGCCCACCAATACCTTTTACTTTCACCACCATACAGCTGCTGACTTGGTTAATCTGTGCGGCTCTTTCCATGTAGCAACACACTTAAAGCGGAAGATCAACCATCATAGAGGCTGTGCACTGCCTCTGTAGGTCGTTTCCAGGCAAGTTCAAACCTGGTCATTCACATTGTGAACAACCATGCGTTCGTTTTGGTACCTGGATATACTGTTTACTGTTTCAGCAGATTTAGGTTATGCCAGGCTAAGTTTGGATTAATCGATCACTGTTTAGGTGGATTTGGTCTCTTTGGGCTATGCCACACTACTGCTTGGGCCACCCACATGCCAGTTTTCTGTCAGTCGTCTTGGATTGGGCTGAGTTCAAGATAGTAGACATCATCACGCTGTCGCAACGTCAGCACCTTGGACTGGACTCACTTTCAATACAGAAGCTATCTTCTTTGATTGCCATTTTTTGTATTGGGCTGCTTACTACAAGTATAATTGCATTGGATATTTATAAGTATCTGTGTACATTTACAGCTTTTGCTCTGCCCATTTCTATTTATTGCATCATCCTTTATTGCTTCTATTACTCACATTTAAGATGGCTTCCGCTCATCACTTAGTCCAAATGACACCATTCCTACAGCATCCTGGGAAACTATTGGGACAAGTATGCGGGAGCCATTGCCAGACTTCAAAGGACATTTTCTGAAGAACCTAGTGTCCTTTTGGAACATTTAAATTTCTTCTAATGGAAGTAGATCCCACCCAAAGGAAACTGAAGAGGAGTATATTTCAGTACTTCCGCATTTAGCCTCCTAATGTAATTTTGGAATTGCTTTTGATGTGTATGTCAGAGACCACGTGTGGGCTGTCCTTTACGTCCAAGTGAGCACCATCTTTTTGCTAAGCTTGAATAATGCATTTTCCACACTACAGTTTTTGAATTTCTAAGTTACTTTATCACCTCAGCAGGAATAGAGATAGACCAAAAAAAGATCGATGCTATTTTGAATTTGCCTTCACTCTTTTGTGTCAAGAAAGTTCAAACCTTCCTAGGATTTGTACATTTCTGTAGGTCATTTAATGGTAATGGCTCTAGAACTGTTGCCCTATAACCTACCTCCTTCAGAAAGGAGTATTTTTATTGGACCCCGAAAACAAAAGGCTCCTTCCAAGGCTGAAAGACAGTTTTACCTCACCACCTGTCCTCAGTCACCTGGACAATGTACTTCGATATGTGGTTGAAGCTGATGCTTCTCAATATGGTACTGGTGGAGCATTGTCTCAACAAGACACAAAGGGGGTCATTATTATGGCGGGCGGACTTTGTCTGCCTGCCATACCTCCGGGAATCGGGACCACCCGCAATGCCAGCGGCGGTTCCGCACCCTCAATTAGGATGCTCCCGCCACACTGGTGGGCGCATCGCGCATTTGAAACATTGTGGCGGGCGGTGCTGAAAGTATCGCCCGCCGCAATGCCACAAAGGCAGGTTGTGCCTTTCAATGCACAACGTGACAGGCACCGCGCAGTGCCTGCCACATTGAACATTGCAGTGCAGGGGGGTACCATATGTACCCCCATGTGCACTCCCCACCCCCAGAGTCCGTGGGGGCCCTCAACGGGCCCCCGCAAGTAAACTCTGCATGCCTTTCCGTGTCGGCAATGCCGCCACGGAAAGGCATGTTTCTGTCCCCATTGTTATATGGCTGGCGGTGTCTAACAGATACAGCCACCATATTGAACCCTTTTCCGCCCGGTTGACTTGTCGACCGGGCGGAAAAGCGGCAGACGGTCTTTCCGTCTGCCGCGGACCCCCCAGCCACCGTAATATGGCGGGGGGTCTTTGCTGCATGGATGGGCCCCCCGCTGGGCCGGCGGTGACTACCGCCGACCCGGCCGGGGCAATCCACCCGCCATCCTAATGGGGCCCTAAGACTGAAAACTTTAATCTGTGCTGTTTTTCGCCATCAAGCTGCATTCCACTGAACACAATTATACCATCATGGAGACGGAGAATTTAACCATTAAAGCAGGCTGGCAAGAATGGAGGCATTACCTCCCTGGGCTCACCATACTGTGACCATTTATTCAGACCACAAAAACCGGCAATTTCTATGGTCAGTATGATCAGTGGCTCACAGACAATTGTGCAGGATGTTGTTTTTCAGTGAGGACGATCTTGTCACAACATATTGACCAAGAACAAAAAAGCCAAAGTGGATGCTTTATGCAAGCTTGGGGCCTCAAATGATGAACCACAGAACAGCAATCCCTTAACCATCCTTTAGGAATGGACCATGATAGGTGCAATAGTCTTAGTGTGGTCCGCTCTGCTTCTTTTCACATAGATCTCACTAAGTGGCTGAAAGATCCCTAATAAAAATCTGAAGATAGGTTTGTAAAATGATGGACACAGGCCTCAGCTTGTGACTAAGTTCTAGCATGTGATATGTGCAACTTTATACATTGATGCCTGTTTGTGCTCAGCCTACCATCTGCAGTGTGATGGACAAATAGGTGTAAATCAAACGATGGGGCAGAAGCTCTCAGTCTTGCTGAGGCTGGTTACAACAAATCAACCCATTCAGCTGGGATTTCACATTTATTTTGCCTGTATGGTGCCAATTGGAGTCCATTCCATTTCAAGTACCATGGATAGCCAGATACCCTCTGTGAAAGAACAACATAAGCATTCTAGGACTTTTTGGAATAAGCTAAGAAAAATCTTCAAGAGGTCAAGATGGCATACACAAAGCAGTCATATAAACACTGACAATCTACAATACCAACCTAGAAATCGAGTTTGGTTAGCCACCAAACAGCTATTGTTACAAGGAAGAACAAAGTTTAAAGCTATGCTTTATTAGATCCCTTTAACATATATTGTATGATTAAGCCAATAACAGCTATGTTAGTTCTAACAGATACTCTCCTTGTGCGTCCTGTTTTTCATGTTTCTTTGCTCAAGCTCTATAATGAATACAGTAGACCTGATCATCCTTTACCACACATGAATGGTCATGTGGAATATAAGGTGAAAGCCATTTTGGACTTCAGGTGCTCCAGAGGGCACTTGTTTTACCTAGTAGGCTGGGAAAGATATATCCCCGAGGACAGGTCAAGGGAGCCAACTAAATATACCAATTGTCCAAGTTCTGTTCATCTATTTCACTCTTGTCATCAAGAAAAACCTAGGCCTATTGGACAGTTTTTTGCTATGGGATACTGTCATGGCTTGTTTCACATGCTTACCCTCACTTCCACACAACTATAGTCCAAGGAATGGTTGGTTGTCCCTTTGACCGCTTGCTTAGAGCATTGTCACTCAGAATGTTGCCAGCATTGAAGTGACAGGAGTCATGTGGCCCAAGATTGTGGCTGTTTCGTGTGTGCTGCCCTGCTCTTAATACCCCTTCTGATTACGAGAACAATCAATGTTGCACTGACGCTCAGCACCCAGAAAGCTGTGATCAAGCACCCCATCTTTTTCGCAGCCTACAGCGGGAATTAAGAATCTATTGCAGGGTTAGCAGATGCTGGGATTTGATGGTCTACCACAGGATTCAAAGATCCCGGGATATGAGGATCTACTGCTGGATTTGAGGATTCTGCAGTCTATTAAAGTCACACCCAAGGAATTGCCGGGTGCTTGTCTTTCCTCCCTGTTGATGAGAGGAAACCCCTGCTCAGGCTCTGCTCTTTGCCTGCATTCCTCTACTTGGGCTCAGCTGTGTTCTCCCAGTCAAGATTATCTTAAAGCCATATACCGAAAACATCTTCCCAGTCATTTTGTGTGTTGTGGCACTTCTTGAAAATACTTCTGCAGCATCCCCTCAAAGACTTTCCCTAGCATCCTTTTAATGATTTGACTTCATCCAGCACAGTCGTCAAACACCTCAAGATAGTGACAGCTAGCGAGAGTTAGATATTACGGGGCAGATCTATATTGGTGATGCGCCACTTTTACGCCGCCGTTGCGTCACTTTTGTGACGCAGCGGCGGTGTAAACCCTGCGCCACGTTGCGCCATATTTACATCGTGACGCATCTATGGAGATGCGTCACGATGTAAAGCCCTGCGCCACGTAAAACCTGCGTCAGGTTTCACGTGGGCGTGTCGACAGAGGGGGGGGCGTTCCGTCGCAGGAACGCCCCTGAAAAGTGACTCAGTCAAATCTATAAGATTTGACTGAGTCACTTTCCCAACGCTGATGCGCCAAAACCCTGCGCCTGCTTGAAGCAGGCGTAAGGCTTGACGCAGCATGTTAGGGATAGGGTAGGTTGGAACAGTGCTGGAGTTGCGTCGCGCTTGCGACGCAACTGAAGCACTGCGCCAACCTTACGCCATCGGATGCGTCACGCATCTGTTTATTCCTGCGCCATGATGCACCGCATTGTAAATGCGGCGCATCATGTGTGGCTCAAGGGTAAACTTGCGTGACGCATCATTCCTGGCGCATCCTTGCTGATTTGCAGGGATGCGCTAGGAAACATAAATCTGCCCCTGAATGTTTGAATGTAGGGACTCCTGTTGTGCCCCTGCACTGTACACTGAACCTCCATCCTGTGTCATGTAAGTTGTGCAGTAACAACGGTCTTTTACTCCTCAGCAGTGCTATTCTCATATCCTAGGTGAATCTTTGTTTGTGATGAGAATCTCAATTTGTGGAACAATAAAAACTGCTCAGAATATGCACAAGATCAGTCTCATGATGATTCTTTTGGCTCTAGAGAGATAAAAGTACTGTACAATTGATATTTTGAATGGGATCACTGACACAATTTCGAGAACAACATTGTGAGAAAAAATATTGTGTAAAAAATATTGATTTCAAAAATATTGTTTCCCTATACTTATAATGGTAAGTACAAATTTGATTTTTTTTAAAGTATTGTTTCACACAAATATTGTTAAAAAACATACAACCATATTGTCTTTAAATATATAGTTTAAAATAGTAAATCTTACATATTTTAATATATAACAATGACATAATGTAATTTAAACCTATTTAAATAATATGTAATACTATATTTAAATATATACTTATATTAACACACACACATATATTTATATATATATGTGCATGTATGTTTCTATATACATATATATAATATAACACTTATATTGAAAATATCTAAATTACATTATATAAAAAAATTGTGAGTTATTTTTTTATTTACTAATATATATATATATATATATTATCTACTGGCGGTCGCCAGTAGATAGTTATAGTTAGGACTGAGTTCCCATAGGAAATCTGAAAATTGTATTTTGAATAACTTTGGCGCCGGTTGACTTATGTTCGTGAAATTTTCAAAACTAATGGGGCGCTCCGCTCAGCTCCTACCCTGAAAGTCTCGGGGTGATTCGTCAAGCGGGGGCTGAGAAAAAAGGGGGTACCAAAACGCGTTTTCCCCATGCATTTTCCCATAGGACCTTTAGTCGCAGGTACAGCCCGAACGGCTGAACAGAATTACATGAAATTTGGCAAAGAGGTAGTCCTCAGGTCAGGCATGTGCCTTTTGCATATATGGTGTCAATCTGTTCAGTAGTTCCTGATAAAATTGCAGTTAAACGTACATAAATATCTATATGCGCGCACCAAATGTCCGCGAGCGTAATTCTGATTGGTGGTTAGATGTCAGTCAACATTACAATCGGTCGAAATCAGGAAGTGTCGGACTCCATTTTGTGTGTGACAGTGAAAAAGAAAGGTGGAGAACGTGAAAAGGGGGCAGGGTAGAGAGTTCCTGACCCCCTAGCCTTTGTCAGGGGGTCCCCGAAGGATCCCGAAGGGTGAAAAAAACATTTTATTTTGCTGTTGCTAAGTTTATAGAAGATATTAACTATGCTGTTCAACTTTATCCAAATTCAAAATAAAAGAACTGAGCCATTCCATATTAAAGGATACAGTCAATCTATAACTATATACATAGGTAGTTTATTGTAAAAAAATATAATAATACATACATAAATTAGCATTTAAAAAACCTTACAAATTCACTAAAAAAAAACATAGGTTTCACACACGCTATAGTTAGGAATTAGCATTTAAAAAACCTTGCAAATTCACTGAAAAAACCATAGGTTTCACACATGTTATAGTTAGCTGGACATTTCATTCTGAGGAAATATGAATTTTCATGGTCAATTGTGTCCCCTATCTTAGACCCCAACGGCTCCATGTACATGCTATAAGTACATGTATGTTCCCTCCAGTTCCAGCTATGAAGACGCAAATACATGTGCGTCCAACGTCAACATGCCCTCTTTCAGATCCGCCATGAATGGGTCGAATATTCCATTCCTAAGTATGATTGGCCACCGACTTTATATGGTTCACTTTTCTAGTTTTACAGTTCAGGCTAGTAGGCCCTGAATTCTGCCATCAAGCCTTTTTCTGCTTCTGCCTCTGAAATGCTCCAGCCTGGACCTGCATCCGTGTCCATGAACTTTGTCTTACTCCCTGCGCGGCTAGCGGTGCCTGACGCGGCCTGTTGCCTGCCAAAAACTGTATTCAGCCTTCAAGTTATCTGCTCCGCTCCTTATCCAATGCATTCCTGTCTAGTAGTTTAGGTAAACATCCTTCCAGCTACCGAGCAAAAGGCTCGGCCTCGCTATCTCTATGCAAGTAATTCATAGCCCCTGTCACCATGGAAGATTCCTGCCCCCTCGCATCTCATGTAGACACATAGACGCTTGTACATGCACTAACAGTCAGTATAGAATAGATTCCGTCCGAGAGACCTTTCCTTTTGGATAAACCAGTTCCTTAAACAAAGATATTAGATACAATTTGGGATTAGGTTGACCTGACCCCCCAGACTTCTGTCTCCATATGTAGAGCTAAATGTCAATTCCCCTTCACCCTCTAGTTGCACGTCAATCACACGTCATGCGGCTGCGCGCGCATCTCTGCCAAATATTTCTGCTGACACTGCAGGATTCTCTTATGGATCCACCCACTTGTGACATCATTTTAAATGACGTTTCTAGTATACGCCTGTATTTACGCCTATTTTCATTACGTATGTGTATTCTTATCTGTATTATCGGCTGTTACGCCTCCTGCATCTGTCTTAATGCAATGCTTTTCATATATATATTGTTACTTGTCAATAATGTATTGCCTATCCCTTCCTGAACCTTCGTGGTGATGGAATAAGATTGCCTGGTTCGAACCATAATTCCTTTGTAAGGAATAAAGTCCTTTTCAGAACCTCTAATACCACGGATTCTGCCTCTTATTTTGACTGAGTTATTCTTACTAGACTTTACCGCATAAAAAATAGTACAGGTAATTTAAATATTTACCACATAAATTGGCGCCCGAACAGGGACACTTTCTCATCTCACGCGCCGGAGGTGCGTTGCAGGCCCGGTCCCCTGCCACAGCTGAACGGACAAAAACGCGTACCCGCAGGATTTCCTGTATCTCCCTCCGGCCAAGCGGGGGTGACTGAGGCTGCGATCAACACCCAGACGAGGCGGTGAGAAGTGCGAAGTATCCCGACCAGAGCCTAGCTGAGAGAGCAAGATCCGAGGTATACAGAGGCCCACCAGGTTCCGAAGTTCCGAGTCGAGTCGAGTCCAGTCCGGTCCAGTTCAGTTCAGTTCCGAGGCCTTCCGTTCCGTGCTACCCGGTGAGTACCGTTGCTGGGGAGTCATTTAGACGTGCACATTAATTTGTGCCGGTCCTGACGGGTTTGGGTACACAGATCCGGTCTGCACTGTTTTAGCAGTGTATCTGTACTGTTTAGCAGTATATCCAGTATGTTCATGTATATAATTCAGTATTATCTAGTATTAGTATTATGTCAGTAACTAGTTTTCTTCTAATTATCATTGTTCGTTAAATGTTAAATGTTTTACTGTGTTCAAAAATTGTGGTATGAATGAGTGTTCATTATTGTGTTTATCGTATTAATTGTGTTCAAGTCCAGTTTGAGTAAGAATCAAGTAGGAAGGTTTAAAGATGCCGTTCTTTTCAAAATTAAGACAGATCAAAACTAGAAAAGGAGTACTCGAAGAAGCTGTTCCCATTCCACCTAGGGACACTCCAGGGTATTTTATGTATCATAAACATGGCCTAGATGCCGTATTATATCTTGACTTATGGGTGGACTACACCAAGAATCTAGCAGAAAGTCAGAGGTGGCCCGCAGCTGGGACATGGGATACAGATTGCATCATGAGAGTAGAAGAAGAATTATGGAAAAAGAAAGCCAGACAGTCACAGAAAGATGCTATTGAGTTATGGCGTAAAGCCTATTGCTGCAACACAAAACACGACACAACAGATGTACCAGTATGCACAAAATGACTATCCAGAGTATCAGCGCTACACATGAAATAGCCTAGAGAGGGAAGTTGGCCTACCCCTTATCGAGGTTCCCGTAGATCAAGAGGGTCCTTATGTACAGAGTCAAGTGTTAGGGAAAGACCGAAAGTTTCTACTCGATACAGGGGCAAGCAGAACCACTATCAGTCATAGCGAAGTTCCAGGGGCACCCCTCTCAGGCTCACAAAATATTTCCCTTGGTTTTTCAGGAAAGCCCACTATTAACGAAGTATCGCAACCACTTGCATTCACAGTTGGTCCATTGACACGAACTACAGATCTATTGCTTACGAAATCATGTCCAGAAAACTTGTTAGGTATAAAAACATTGAAAGCTCTAGGAGCTATAATATGTTGTTCTCCGGAAGGAGTACGATTATTTTTGCGTGACTTTAAAGGTCACTACGTGTCTAGAGACATGGATCACCGGTTACAGAATCTACCTGCACATTTATGGGCGCAAGGCCCCACTGATGTAGGTTGTATGCACATTACACCATATCGAGTCACACTCAAAACAGGAGTGGTACTACCACGAATGCGACAATACAAATTACCACCAGATGCTGTAGTGGCTTTGCTGCAAATCATTGACGAGCTCATTGTACAAGGAGTGGTCGTGGAAACCGACTCCAATGTATGTAATTCCCCGATAATTCCGATTCTTAAACGAACTGATCCAAAAGCACCGCCAGTATATCGATTAGTTATTGATCTGCGCGAATTAAATAAATGCATTGTACCACAATACCCCGTGGTCCCAGATATCTCTTCATTACTAACAGCCATAGATTCAGAAGCAACGTTCTTTACTGTAATTGACCTCAAGAACGCCTTCTTTAGCGTCCCAATCGACCCGGAAAGCCAATATTTGTTTGGATTCAGTTTAAATGGACGAAGTTTTAAATTCACACGCGCACCTCAAGGATTCACAGAAAGCCCCAGCATCTATAGCCAAGCACTGAAAAGAGAACTTGACAGTATCCACATGCCAGCTAACACTGCCCTGCTTCAATATGTCGATGATCTGCTGATCACCGCCCGAAGCGAACCTGAATGTGAAAAAGCTTCACTGACGGTTTTACATTTCTTAGCCGACAAGGGGCACAAAGTGTCCCCTTCGAAGTTGCAATTTTGTGCCCAGCAAGTTGTGTACCTTGGGCACTTGCTGTCCAAGGGGGGAAGACAGCTTACACCTGACCGTATCCAGTTAATTGTAAACATGCCGCCACCTAAGACACAAAAGGAGGTACGAGCATTCATAGGCCTCACTTCGTACTGTAGGCAGTGGATCCCTCAATATGCATTTCTAGCAAAACCACACATTCAGTTGACAACACAGGAGACAGCGACATCGACTGTCCTCCCTTGGACTCAGGAACATACGCAAGCTTTTGAAAGCTTAAAGAAAGCTTTATGCCAAGCACCTGTTTTAGCAACACCATGTTACAGCAAACGTTTTACACTTTTTGTTACAGAACGTGAAGGTACTGCTTTGTCAGTACTCACGCAGGAACAAGCAGGATCACACAAGCCATGTGCTTATTTTTCTAGTACATTAGATCCCGTAGCTCAGGCTCTTCCTGCATGCCTGAAATCAGTCGCAGCAACAGCTTTAGCAATCAGACAAAGCGATGCCATAGTGTTAAGACATCAATTGACAGTACAAGTACCACACGCAGTAGAGGTTCTCTTGAACCGGACCCAATCACAACACTTGACTATAGCAAGACTGACGGGTTATGAATTGACATTGTTCCAGCCACACATAGAAATCAGACGTTGTAGTACATTAAATCCTGCCACACTTTTGCCATTAAGTGGAACAGACCCATTGGCACATGACTGTATTGAAGTTATTACTATTACGACGAAACCCAGACAAGACTTGACAGATATTCCATTATCAGATCCAGACCTGACATTATATGTAGATGGTTCATGCATGAGAACAAATATAGGAGAGTTAGTGGCCGCTTATGCAGTCACAACAGACACTGAAGTTATTGAAACAAATTGTATCGATACCTTGTCAGCTCAAGCAGCAGAGCTCATCGCTCTGACACACGCCTGTATTCAAGCCAAAAATAAGAAAGTCAACATATACACAGATTCACGTTATGCATTCGGAGTCGTCCATGACTTCGGCGTACTTTGGCGAGAGAGAGGTTATTTAACTTCTCACGGTGCCCACATTCAGCACGGTCCCCTTATTCAAGCTCTGTTAGATGCAATACATCTGCCGACTGCAATATCGATTATGAAGTGTAAAGCCCATACAAAAGTGACTGACATTATTTCTCAGGGTAACGACCTAGCTGACAGAACAGCTAAACAGACTGCTCAGAATCAGACTCATCCAATTGACACGACAAAGACAATAGTTCCGACACCAACACACTGCATGACAGTTAAGGATCCCGCCCTTGATGTAATTGACATACAGACACATGCTACACCAGAAGAAATAAAGAGATGGACTGAATTAGGAGGGATCCAAACGGATCAAGGATGGATGACGAAGGGAAAATCTATATGGTTTCTCCCCGACTCAATGGTTCAGGTCATCATTAACACAATACATAGTCCAGCGCACCTAGGAGAGAAAGCTATGCTAGACAGCATTCAACACATTTGGTTCAATAAACACTTGCGAGCAGCAGCTAAACAGAAAGTACGTACCTGCATGATTTGTTGTCAGTTCAATCCAGGAAAAGGCGTACCTGTAGAACAGGGTGGATTTCAACCCCCCGATCACCCTTTTGAAGTCCTCCAGATGGATTATATCCAGATGGAACGATGTCGAGGATTCAAATATGTCCTCGTAGTTGTATGCGCTCTTTCCCGGTGGACAGAGGCGTATCCCGTCTCAGATTACACTGCCCCGACTACTGCCAAACAGTTAGTTCGAGAATTCTTCCCACGGTATGGTTTGCCCCGTATCGTGTACTCAGATAATGGCCAGCCATTCTCATCCGAGCTAATGAAACATGTTTCACTTCTGTTAGGCTATCAATGGAAATTCCACTGTGTCCGACATCCCGAGGCAGCAGGTCTCGTGGAGCGACATAATCAAACTCTGAAAATTAGACTGTCCAAAGTATGTAGAGAAAAAGGTGTCGACTGGATAGTAGCTTTACCGGTTGCGCTCTTTTACATGAGAATGGTAGCACACTCTCGAACAGGGCTATCCCCGTATGAGGTGATCTTCGGTAGACCACCAAATATGTGGGGGACGCCTATACCTCGTAAAATAACTGATGTTGATTGTAATATGCTGACAGATTACCTGGCTTCCTTGATGTCTGCACTACAATCTTGTCGTTCACAGGTAGCTGCAGCTTTTCCCGATAACACTGAGGTGAAGCCCCATGACGTGGTTCCGGGAGATATTGTACTTGTAAGGAACTTCGACAGAAGGAACCCGCTGGAGCCTCGCTGGCAGTCGCCTAAACTCGTCTTATTGACCACAAGGACAGCTGTAAAGATTGAGGGACGTAAAGGGTGGTTGCACTCGAGCCATATCAAAAAATTTCATGGACTATCATCCGACTTGAATTATCAGCCCTGCATTCCCTCACAGACTGACTCAAAACTCCCCCTGGTTGACAAGACAGAAAAAGAAAACTATAAACTGAAACTAAGGTCTAGCAAGTCAGACAATTTGATTGTTTAAGTCCTCTCCAAGGTGAATCGGTTGAATTTGTCTCTGACATGTATCCTCTAGACCGGAATAGAGAGAGAAATAGACAGAAACAGCTCAAGAAACATGCGTACTGTAAATCACTTCGTAGTCACTGCATAGTGACATTGTTAATTATGTTTTTTCTAAGTCTTCTGATTATCATTGCCAGTATATTATTACACATGTATTACCCTATTTCCAAGCGTGCTTCCAATGCTACTGCCGAACATTCTTTTAGCGAATTACCCCCGCATGAGTTGTCCTATAGATTTGCGCTGCGCAACAACACATTAATTAGTATGTTACATCATTCTCATCAGCCCAGCAATGCTACAAATTGTTGGATATGTGGCCGACTCCCTCCCTATCAGAAATACAAGGGAGTTTTGCCCCTCTTTCCGTATCCATTCACACACAATGGCTCCTGTGGAGCATGGTTTAGTTTGATTAATTCCCTAGATTCAAATACAGTAGTTTATCAAGACAACTGGGTATGGGGAAACCTGAACCTAGTTTTACTTAAAGTCTGCTACCCTAACAAGGAGGGACTTCCCAAAAGAACAGGAACTGATCTAGAAAATGAAGTATATGGATTAGGTAACTTTACACTTAATCTCATGATCCTGAATGTTGAATCCGAAGCCACATCAATCTTGCCCGCTATGTCAGTATTTCCAGTTAGAGGCGAATTATGTGTAAGAAAGAATGGTTCAATACACATGGGCCATAGTAAATGTATCACTGTAATAGAATTCAGTGATAAAGGCAAGTCTACATTTAGAGCTTCTCGTCACTCCTATTTCGTCTGTGGTCACACCGCATACATACGCCTACCCCTAGATTGGGATGGTACCTGTTACATTGCATTCCTTCTACCACCTGCTTTCCTAGCCCCGCCTGATTATCATAGGAACACCCATTTAGTACACAATAGACAGCAGAGAGATCTCCCGATTGTCGACTACACTGAAACAGCATGGGAGAAATACACAGATTTCAATAAAGGTTTCTTTCCCTACATAGGTACAGTCACTAATAGTAAGCTGATACGTAGATTAACTAGAACCCTTGAAGCAGTAGTGAATGAAACTACTTCCGCCTTGGGCAACTTAACAGAGGAGCAGTCTGCGATGCGGATTGTTGTTCTCCAAAATCGTCTTGTCCTTGACGTCATTCTGGCCGATAGGGGCGGAGCTTGTAGGGTCATCGGATCAAGTTGCTGTGTTTTCATACCAGAAAATGCGCCGTCAGTATATAAAGCCATAACTCGACTTCATAAGATCGTAAGCCAGATACACCAGAATCCAGGCACCTGGACTTGGTCCGGTTGGTTCTGGAGCGTGTTGTCAGCCTGGGGATGGAGGATCCTATCCTTCCTAGGTATTGGCTTTCTCATACTATTCAGTTGCTGCTTGTGTCTACAATGTGGGCCAGCGATTTGTGGTCTGTGTGCCACATCGTGTATCCCGCCTTCAAATTTTCATTCAAGATCCCAGAAGAAGAAAGAAGAACAAATGATGCTATATGAACAGATTGATGGATTGATGAAGATGGATATTTCATGAGGGTCCGTAGGGGACAAGGAGGGAATGAGGAAATATGAATTTTCATGGTCAATTGTGTCCCCTATCTTAGACCCCAACGGCTCCATGTACATGCTATAAGTACATGTATGTTCCCTCCAGTTCCAGCTATGAAGACGCAAATACATGTGCGTCCAACGTCAACATGCCCTCTTTCAGATCCGCCATGAATGGGTCGAATATTCCATTCCTAAGTATGATTGGCCACCGACTTTATATGGTTCACTTTTCTAGTTTTACAGTTCAGGCGAGTAGGCCCTGAATTCTGCCATCAAGCCTTTTTCTGCTTCTGCCTCTGAAATGCTCCAGCCTGGACCTGCATCCGTGTCCATGAACTTTGTCTTACTCCCTGCGCGGCTAGCGGTGCCTGACGCGGCCTGTTGCCTGCCAAAAACTGTATTCAGCCTTCAAGTTATCTGCTCCGCTCCTCATCCAATGCATTCCTGTCTAGTAGTTTAGGTAAACATCCTTCCAGCTACCGAGCAAAAGGCTCGGCCTCGCTATCTCTATGCAAGTAATTCATAGCCCCTGTCACCATGGAAGATTCCTGCCCCCTCGCATCTCATGTAGACACATAGACCTACCATCTGCAGTGTGATGGACAAATAGGTGTAAATCAAACGATGGGGCAGAAGCTCTCAGTCTTGCTGAGGCTGGTTACAACAAATCAACCCATTCAGCTGGGATTTCACATTTATTTTGCCTGTATGGTGCCAATTGGAGTCCATTCCATTTCAAGTACCATGGATAGCCAGATACCCTCTGTGAAAGAACAACATCAGCATTCTAGGACTTTTTGGAATAAGCTAAGAAAAATCTTCAAGAAGTCAAGATGGCATACACAAAGCAGTCATATAAACACTGACAATCTACAATACCAACCTAGAAATCGAGTTTTGTTAGCCACCAAACAGCTATTGTTACAAGGAAGAACAAAGTTTAAAGCTATGCTTTATTAGATCCCTTTAACATATATTGTATGATTAAGCCAATAACAGCTATGTTAGTTCTAACAGATACTCTCCTTGTGCGTCCTGTTTTTCATGTTTCTTTGCTCAAGCTCTATAATGAATACAGTAGACCTGATCATCCTTTACCACACATGAATGGTCATGTGGAATATAAGGTGAAAGCCATTTTGGACTTCAGGTGCTCCAGAGGGCACTTGTTTTACCTAGTAGGCTGGGAAAGATATATCCCCGAGGACAGGTCAAGGGAGCCAACTAAATATACCAATTGTCCAAGTTCTGTTCATCTATTTCACTCTTGTCATCAAGAAAAACCTAGGCCTATTGGACAGTTTTTTGCTATGGGATACTGTCATGGCTTGTTTCACATGCTTACCCTCACTTCCACACAACTATAGTCCAAGGAATGGTTGGTTGTCCCTTTGACCGCTTGCTTAGAGCATTGTCACTCAGAATGTTGCCAGCATTGAAGTGACAGGAGTCATGTGGCCCAAGATTGTGGCTGTTTCGTGTGTGCTGCCCTGCTCTTAATACCCCTTCTGATTACGAGAACAATCAATGTTGCACTGACGCTCAGCACCCAGAAAGCTGTGATCAAGCACCCCATCTTTTTCGCAGCCTACAGCGGGAATTAAGAATCTATTGCAGGATTTGCAGATGCTGGGATTTGATGGTCTACCACAGGATTCAAAGATCCCGGGATATGAGGATCTACTGCTGGATTTGAGGATTCTGCAGTCTATTAAAGTCACACCCAAGGAATTGCCGGGTGCTTGTCTTTCCTCCCTGTTGATGAGAGGAAACCCCTGCTCAGGCTCTGCTCTTTGCCTGCATTCCTCTACTTGGGCTCAGCTGTGTTCTCCCAGTCAAGATTATCTTAAAGCCATATCCTGAAAACATCTTCCCAGTCATTTTGTGTGTTGTGGCACTTCTTGAAAATACTTCTGCAGCATCCCCTCAAAGACTTTCCCTAGCATCCTTTTAATGATTTGACTTCATCCAGCACAGTCGTCAAACACCTCAAGATAGTGACAGCTAGCGAGAGTTAGATATTACGGGGCAGATCTATATTGGTGATGCGCCACTTTTACGCCGCCGTTGCGTCACTTTTGTGACGCAGCGGCGGTGTAAACCCTGCGCCACGTTGCGCCATATTTACATCGTGACGCATCTATGGAGATGCGTCACGATGTAAAGCCCTGCGCCACGTAAAACCTGCGTCAGGTTTCACGTGGGCGTGTCGACAGAGGGGGGGGCGTTCCGTCGCAGGAACGCCCCTGAAAAGTGACTCAGTCAAATCTATAAGATTTGACTGAGTCACTTTCCCAACGCTGATGCGCCAAAACCCTGCGCCTGCTTGAAGCAGGCGTAAGGCTTGACGCAGCATGTTAGGGATAGGGTAGGTTGGAACAGTGCTGGAGTTGCGTCGCGCTTGCGACGCAACTGAAGCACTGCGCCAACCTTACGCCATCGGATGCGTCACGCATCTGTTTATTCCTGCGCCATGATGCACCGCATTGTAAATGCGGCGCATCATGTGTGGCTCAAGGGTAAACTTGCGTGACGCATCATTCCTGGCGCATCCTTGCTGATTTGCAGGGATGCGCTAGGAAACATAAATCTGCCCCTGAATGTTTGAATGTAGGGACTCCTGTTGTGCCCCTGCACTGTACACTGAACCTCCATCCTGTGTCATGTAAGTTGTGCAGTAACAACGGTCTTTTACTCCTCAGCAGTGCTATTCTCATATCCTAGGTGAATCTTTGTTTGTGATGGGAATCTCAATTTGTGGAACAATAAAAACTGCTCAGAATATGCACAAGATCAGTCTCATGATGATTCTTTTGGCTCTAGAGAGATAAAAGTACTGTACAATTGATATTTTGAATGGGATCACTGACACAATTTCGAGAACAACATTGTGAGAAAAAATATTGTGTAAAAAATATTGATTTCAAAAATATTGTTTCCCTATACTTATAATGGTAAGTACAAATTTTATTTTTTTTAAAGTATTGTTTCACACAAATATTGTTAAAAAACATACAACCATATTGTCTTTAAATATATAGTTTAAAATAGTAAATCTTACATATTTTAATATATAACAATGACATAATGTAATTTAAACCTATTTAAATAATATGTAATACTATATTTAAATATATACTTATATTAACACACACACATATATTTATATATATATGTGCATGTATGTTTCTATATACATATATATAATATAACACTTATATTGAAAATATCTAAATTACATTATATAAAAAAATTGTGAGTTATTTTTTTATTTACTAATATATATATATATATATATATTATCTACTGGCGGTCGCCAGTAGATAGTTATAGTTAGGACTGAGTTCCCATAGGAAATCTGAAAATTGTATTTTGAATAACTTTGGCGCCGGTTGACTTATGTTCGTGAAATTTTCAAAACTAATGGGGCGCTCCGCTCAGCTCCTACCCTGAAAGTCTCGGGGTGATTCGTCAAGCGGGGGCTGAGAAAAAAGGGGGTACCAAAACGCGTTTTCCCCATGCATTTTCCCATAGGACCTTTAGTCGCAGGTACAGCCCGAACGGCTGAACAGAATTACATGAAATTTGGCAAAGAGGTAGTCCTCAGGTCAGGCATGTGCCTTTTGCATATATGGTGTCAATCTGTTCAGTAGTTCCTGATAAAATTGCAGTTAAACGTACATAAATATCTATATGCGCGCACCAAATGTCCGCGAGCGTAATTCTGATTGGTGGTTAGATGTCAGTCAACATTACAATCGGTCGAAATCAGGAAGTGTCGGACTCCATTTTGTGTGTGACAGTGAAAAAGAAAGGTGGAGAACATGAAAAGGGGGCAGGGTAGAGAGTTCCTGACCCCCTAGCCTTTGTCAGGGGGTCCCCGAAGGATCCCGAAGGGTGAAAAAAACATTTTATTTTGCTGTTGCTAAGTTTATAGAAGATATTAACTATGCTGTTCAACTTTATCCAAATTCAAAATAAAAGAACTGAGCCATTCCATATTAAAGGATACAGTCAATCTATAACTATATACATAGGTAGTTTATTGTAAAAAAATATAATAATACATACATAAATTAGCATTTAAAAAACCTTACAAATTCACTAAAAAAAAACATAGGTTTCACACACGCTATAGTTAGGAATTAGCATTTAAAAAACCTTGCAAATTCACTGAAAAAACCATAGGTTTCACACATGTTATAGTTAGCTGGACATTTCATTCTGAGGAAATATGAATTTTCATGGTCAATTGTGTCCCCTATCTTAGACCCCAACGGCTCCATGTACATGCTATAAGTACATGTATGTTCCCTCCAGTTCCAGCTATGAAGACGCAAATACATGTGCGTCCAACGTCAACATGCCCTCTTTCAGATCCGCCATGAATGGGTCGAATATTCCATTCCTAAGTATGATTGGCCACCGACTTTATATGGTTCACTTTTCTAGTTTTACAGTTCAGGCTAGTAGGCCCTGAATTCTGCCATCAAGCCTTTTTCTGCTTCTGCCTCTGAAATGCTCCAGCCTCGACCTGCATCCGTGTCCATGAACTTTGTCTTACTCCCTGCGCGGCTAGCGGTGCCTGACGCGGCCTGTTGCCTGCCAAAAACTGTATTCAGCCTTCAAGTTATCTGCTCCGCTCCTCATCCAATGCATTCCTGTCTAGTAGTTTAGGTAAACATCCTTCCAGCTACCGAGCAAAAGGCTCGGCCTCGCTATCTCTATGCAAGTAATTCATAGCCCCTGTCACCATGGAAGATTCCTGCCCCCTCGCATCTCATGTAGACACATAGACGCTTGTACATGCACTAACAGTCAGTATAGAATAGATTCCGTCCGAGAGACCTTTCCTTTTGGATAAACCAGTTCCTTAAACAAAGATATTAGATACAATTTGGGATTAGGTTGACCTGACCCCCCAGACTTCTGTCTCCATATGTAGAGCTAAATGTCAATTCCCCTTCACCCTCTAGTTGCACGTCAATCACACGTCATGCGGCTGCGCGCGCATCTCTGCCAAATATTTCTGCTGACACTGCAGGATTCTCTTATGGATCCACCCACTTGTGATATCATTTTAAATGACGTTTCTAGTATACGCCTGTATTTACGCCTATTTTCATTACGTATGTGTATTCTTATCTGTATTATCGGCTGTTACGCCTCCTGCATCTGTCTTAATGCAATGCTTTTCATATATATATTGTTACTTGTCAATAATGTATTGCCTATCCCTTCCTGAACCTTCGTGGTGATGGAATAAGATTGCCTGGTTCGAACCATAATTCCTTTGTAAGGAATAAAGTCCTTTTCAGAACCTCTAATACCACGGATTCTGCCTCTTATTTTGACTGAGTTATTCTTACTAGACTTTACCGCATAAAAAATAGTACAGGTAATTTAAATATTTACCACCATTGAAATTCCCCCGTTATAGTTAGTTCAGATAACTATAACTCGCGCGACCGCAATCCACTGCTGATGACCTCACATATTACATCACTCATGACATGGTCAGTGACATCACTCATGACATCACTGATGACATCTCAGATGACATCACTGATGACATCATCCAGTGAATATGTGTCTTTCTGAAAAATAAATATTTTTTATATATGTATGTCTAAAGGTTAATGGAAGAATAAATGGGTAAATAAGTGTCTAAATGGATGTTTTTTTTTGTAAAATTAATTGTATAACTGACTTATTAACAGTATCTTAGTGAATACAGTGATGTAATATGTGACGTCATCAGCAGTGGATTGCGGTCGCGCGAGTTATAGTTATCTGAACTAACTATAACAGGGGAATTTCAATGGTTTTTTACGAGTGAAATGTCCAGCTAACTATAACATGTGTGAAACCTATGGTTTTTTCAGTGAATATATATATATATATCAATACTTATACCTCGGTGCTGAAAACACCGAAAACCGCCTTTTCCCCGCCTCTGTCGATGGCGGTGCGTGGCGAGGAAGCGAACCTCAACAAATGCACCACAGCTGAATTTTTCGGAATACGAAAGTAACAGCAACTAGGGACTCTTCAGGCTTTTCAAATGCACAGGTTTATTTTGCAAAAACGGCCGTTTGCAAAATAAACTGTGCATTTGAAAAGCCTGAAGAGTCCGTGGTTGCTGTTACTTTAGTATTCCGAAAAATTCAGCTGTGGTGCATATATATATATATATATATATATATATATATATATATATATATATATATATATATATATATATATATATATATATATTCGCAAACACTCTCCTTTATCGAACAGTGTCCAACAAACCGAGTAAAGGGAGCACGGACCACAGGCTTCTTGTTAAATATCTGCTTTATTCGTTGACTCAGACAGACAAGATGGCCGTTACGTGTTTCATCCCTCCTGGGGGACTTGATCACATGACACAGATCTACCAATGACATTTGGTTTTTAAAGGTTGCATTTTTTTCTTTTTTTAAGTGTCATTCAACGTGATTGGGCAACAAATAATCCATGCTTTTCAGTGAAAGTAATATTAGATTACAAAGCAGATTTGCATAAATTGTTCAAAGTTATTTTATCCTAATATCAGGATAAATCCCTGTATACTCGTTCAAAAGTCATTTGAAATATCAGTTAAATATGCCAATCATACAGCTTAGTATTCATACCTTCATAAATTCTTTCACAATGGAATGAGGTAAAAAAAAGCTGTCAATGTGCAAAAATATAGCCAAAAATATACTTAAAATTTCTTCCACTTGATCAGGAGACATACATGCTTAATTCTGAATATGTCGTTTTAAAGACAAGAGTAAATACCATGAATAAATAAACATCCAAATTTGACACGATCAATTAAATGGTAAAAGAATATATATATATATATATATATATATATATATATATATATATATATATATATATATATATACACAAAGTACATCTACATATAAATACCTGTAATAAATATTTAAATATATAAATAAACATATATATGCATAATAAATATTAAACATTATAAAATATCTAAAACATCATCACAGATACAATATTCCTTGAAACCATGTTAGAATCATGCCATATGGACACCGTATTTTATATTTGTTCTTTCAGTGCCTCACTAATTGTGGGATAGTATATATTATGGACCTTATAAATTGCAGTATGTTAGGCTTGATCAGGCAAAATGTCTGTTAATAATATTCCAATTTACATTTAATTATATGTTAAACAAATTTATTTAAATGCCCAAAATGTCTAAATCGAAAAAGGGAAAGGGAAGGTCAGGCGGGGACGTGAGGGAGGGGTCTTTTTTTATGCAAAAAATATATACTCAAAATTGTATATATAAAAAACTTGTTAATGTGCAAAATATATTATACACTGCTCCGAGAAGGAGACAAAAGGGTCTGAGGGAAGATTTACCGACCTGATCTAGTTCCAATCCCCCATACTTATATTAAACAAACATGTAGGAACTGATGGTCTAAAGGAAAAAGGCTTCTAAGAAACTGCACCACCTCTAGTGTATAAAGAGAAAAGTAACTATACATCTCCAAATAAACATTACCAATTAAACGTTTAGACAAGACACACCGAGAGTTGTCAGGATTTCCATCAACTGCCAAAGAGAGGCCAGTGTCATCATCTGGTCATCCTTCAATCATGGCCACTTTTCCTCAAAGCCTTGAGGGGAATCATGTGGCTACCAGATTGCAACTGATCCAACAAAGTATAGTCACAGAAGGAAAGAAACCAAAGGTAACTGTTGATTGTAATGTTGAGATATAGTGTGTATTCTCTTATTTGGTGGAGATGATAATCGTGCAGTGCAAAAATAGTGAAAGATAAAAAGGAGTTGGAGAAGAGAGAAACAGCCTTTAATCACTATCTCTATACCACTCCTCTTAAAAACGTGCTAAAGCAACATGGAACAAATAAGTCGCTTCACAGTGGGTCAACTAGTTTCAGCCTAGATGGAACATTGTCCGGCTTTCTTCAGGACCTATATAGCAAGGTGTGCTACTGCACCAGTGAATTTGTGATTTAAAATCCAAAAATTGTCAAAAAGTACAACCTTATATGATGAGATCTCAAAAAGGACAGGGTGATCTTCACTCCTGTACCTTTCTAGATACAGACCTCACCTCACCTGGTCACTAACTCAGGGATAGGGAGACCCCGCTCTGTCCATCGGTGCCTCGGGCTCCCCTGTGTATGTGCAAAATATACCTACTTAAAACCAAGGTGATTAAAACTAATGTGTTTTAGGGAGATTTCGGGGGGAGAAGAGCCATTCAACTCAAAACATCCGAGAATAGAATTTTGGTTGCTAGTGTGCTAAGGCTCTTAACAGTATAGTATGATAGTAGGCGTCTCGTGGATCGCGCAGATCAGGGTAAAACAGATAGACTTGGTAACGTGTTGGTTGAAAGTGATATACAAATAGACATGATAAAGATATATTTCACTGTTACCAAGAAAATGAATACCGCTTTTAAATGCTCATGAACAGGTTATATAGTTTATAGACTAGCATGCAACTCCTCTGAACTGTTAAGCCCATTAGGATGTTTGCTGTCTAAGTTTAAAATATAGTGCATCTCCAATAGTCTAAGGGATTTCTCCCTATCACCTCCTCTTTTGTTCCTTGGGACAGAGTCGATGAAAAAATATTTGAGATCTTTGGAGTTGCCTGCATGTTTTTCATGAAAATGCCGCGCTACCGGGTACGCCTGATCGTTATTTTTAATGGCTCATAGATGTTGGAGTACCCGTTTATGACTCGGTAGTATAGTGCTACCAATGTACCTTAGATTACACGGGCACTCCAATATATAAACCACATAGTCTGTTTTACAATTTAGAGCTTTTGTCCACCAAATTGGGGCCACCAAAAGGAGTAGAGTAACTAGTTGCAGACACCCCATGTTGACAGGCTTTACAGCTCTTACATTTGTAAAATCCATGTCTTTGTGCCAGCCAAGATCCCTTGGCTGGCGTGCCACAAGGGTCATTGTCTACAAGTGAATCTTTCATTGATGTTGCTTTTCGATAAGTTATAGAAGGTTTGTTAGGTACCAGTTTGCCTATAATAGGATCCTGTTTTATAAGGTACCAGTTTTTGTAGATGATTTTTCTCACTGCCATTTGGTGTTGGTTATAGTCTAAGATGAATCTAAAATCACTAGTGGTGTCATTGGGAACAGTTTGCTGTTTGTTTTCTTATTCTCCAACGCCTGGTCTCTATCCTTTAGATTGCTTTTAATGAGAGCCTTATCCAGACATTTTTTGCTGTATCCCCTCGCCCTGAATCTTTTGATGCATTCCCGTTGAGCTTGTTTTAAAGCTTCCTCATGGCTACATATGCGTTTGATACGCAAAAGTTCGCCATAGGGAAAACTTTGTATTAGGTGGTTCGGGTGTGCACTGCTTGCGTGTAGAATTGTGTTCCCCGCAGTGGGCTTTCTATGGAGTCTGGTTTCCACTTTTTCATGTTCCACATATACTTCAACATCCAAAAATACTATAGTCGTTTTACTAATATTAGATGTGAAGTGGAGGTTGAGATCATTCTTATTTAGGGATCCAATGAATTCTTCTGCTTCCTTATCTGTGCCTTGCCATACACAAAATAAATCATCAATGAATCTCCACCAGCATTTAATATTGTTGGTGAATGTTACAGAATGCTTTGCCATGAGGACCTGCTCCTCCCACCAGCCCATGTGTAAACACGCGTAGCTCGGGGAGAAGCTGGCCCCCATCGCCACCCCTCTCAATTGTTGGTACATTGTATTCTGAAACATGAAAATGTTATTCATCAAACAAAGTTCGACCATATTTACAATCATTTTATTGTGTTCTTCAAATTGTATTCCTTTTTTGGCTAGAAAATATTTCATGGCTCGAAGCCCATCATTGTGCCTGATAGAAGTATAGAGTGACGTGACATCCAGGGTAATCAAATAATAGCCATCTTTCCATTGAAAGTTTTTGATTTTAGTTAAAAAGTCACCTGTGTCTTTAATGTAGGATCTTAGATTTTGAACATGTTCTTGGAGAAAGTAATCAACATACTTGGAAGTGTTCTCAAATATACTGTTCCTAGCTGATATTATAGGCCGCCCTGGTGGGTTATTTTTGTCCTTGTGCACCTTCGGTATAAAATATAAAATTGGGATTGTTGGATTTGCTATCCACAAATATTTATATTCATCTGTTGTTAGCAGGCCCTTTTCCCGCCATGCCATTAGGTTTACTCAGACGGATGCATGTGTTGCGTTCCAGGCTGCTCTGTTGCTGTTTCCATAGCATGATTTGTCATCTAGGTGGCTCATTGCCTCCTTAATATAATCATCTCTCTTCCATAGTACCACATTGCCACCTTTATCGGCGCCTCGCACAACTATTTCCTTGTTGTTTTTGATTTTAGTCATTAATGAGTGGTATTGAAGTTCCTGTACATTCTTTTTAACATGTCTTACCACTTTGTGCGTCATTCTATTCAAGCTCTTTAGATCACTTGTGACTTGGTTTTGAAATATGTCAATAGTGTCCTTTATCATCAACGGATAAAAGGAGGAAGGTGGTTTAAAAGGAGTTTTGCACACTATGCCTCTTGTTGGTTGAGCACCTCCCAAATTATCCTCAAAAGGCCCAATTGTTGGATTCCCTTCACAAACTAAATCATATAGTATGTTAATCATAGCCTGTGATTCATATTCGGTGTTAGATTCACTTTCAGTTTCCTGTATTGATGGTTTGTTCTTAGTAGACAGAGTTTCAGTTTCTGTAGATTTTTTCTTTTTTGCTTGTGCGTGGAATTTCTTTAATTTGAGTTTCCTGACACTTTGGTATATGTCAACTCTGGATTTTGAGTAGTTGAAAGAGCTTTCCGGGCAGTAGGAGAGACCTAACGCAGTAATTGTTGTTCTGCCTTATTAAGTGTCATATCCGTTAAATTGATCACTGTCATTTCGTTGGATTCGTCAGAAGGGTTAAGTTTCACTTCTTCCAGTATCTCCTCTGTTGTTTCTTTGGATATTTTTTGTATGTTCCTTCTTCTTTGGGCTTTTCTTCTCTCTCTCCGTTTTTTGTTTTTGACTGCACCCGATTTTCCCCGGTCTGTTGTTTTCTCGGCCTCAGGGATTGCAGCCGCTCCCTGCATAAAAAATCAACTTCTTCCATGAGGGAATGCCTTCGAGATGTACTTGGCTTTGCTTTATATTGGGTCTCTGCCTCAGACCCACTTTCAACTGCAGAACTTCCCTCTGATGCGGACGTTAAATCTATTGGTTGGTTTACTCTTTCCGCATCCTTTTTCTTGGTTTCCACGTTGTCTGCCTTGAGTGAATCAAATTTCCGGGCAAAGGTAAATATTCTGCCTTGTTCGTAGTCACAGCAGTCTCTGTGGAACTTAAAGGCCTTGCGTTCCCTTATTACATCTTCCTCCTTTTAGAGTCGTTTCTTCATGTCCGCTTTCAATTTCTCTATCTCCTCTTGTTGGTCCATTACTTCCAACTCTTTAATTATACTCTCAACTTCCTCCGCCAACTTGATGCAGTCTTTTTCTGCATATTTCACCAGGATAAAGAGTAATTTGCGAGATGATTCGAGGTTGGTTTCCGCCCATTCGCGCATCATGTCGCGATCGGGCGCCTCGTAACTTGGAGCTATAAGTATTCTTAGACCGCGGGGAATCCTCCCCACGTCGATATAGCGTTGCAGCGATTTGGCTTCCCACCAACGCTTCTGCTCCGTTCTCATCGCTTTTTCTAGCTGCTTGCATTTGTCTTTTACTCCCGTGTTCTTTCCCATTGCTGGGGCATTCTGGGTAGTGTAGTCTTTTGGAGGTATGCTCTCATCGCTAAACATTACTGCCGCTGCCTCCTACCTTTCTCTCATTGCGTCTGCTGCCATCGTGAAGTCTGTGATCGTCAATTCGAATTCAATTACAATTGCTGGCGATTTCTAGCTGGATCGGTTTATCCCTTGACACCTCTCTGTCACACAGCCAGTGTTCGCTTCGCTCGAATCACTCCATACCCAACCCGGAACAGTCAATTCACGAGCAAGTCTCAACCCTGAACAAAAACACCATTTATGCGCTAGCCGCGTCCTCCGACACAGCCATCGCTTACCTGTGCCTTTGCAGAGTATCCGACCATCCGCTCTTTCGATATGCCGCTTCCATTGGGGGTCTCTGTAGCTGTTAATCCTTACGGATTCCAAATTAACGCTCGTTGCCGGGCGGTAGCTCCTTTGCAGCAAGTGAGCCCGTATCATGGAGGGGTCCGTGTGGGAGACAGAAGGACTCCAGAAAACAGTCTTCAAATATTCGCAAACACTCTCCTTTATCGAACAGTGTCCAACAAACCGAGTAAAGGGAGCACGGACCACAGGATTCTTGTTAAATATCTGCTTTATTCGTTGACTCAGACAGACCATTACGCGTTTCATCCCTCCAGGGGGACTTGATCACATGACGCAGATCTACCAATGACATTTGGTTTTTAAAGGTTGCATTTTTTTTCTTTTTTTAAGTGTCATTCAACGTGATTGGGCAACAAATAATCCATGCTTTTCAGTGAAAGTAATATTAGATTACAAAGCAGATTTGCATAAATTGTTCAACAATAAAGTTATTTTATCCTAATATCAGGATAAATCCCCGTATACTCGTTCAAAAGTCATTTGAAATATCAGTTAAATATGCCAATCATACAGCTTAGTATTCATACCTTCATAAATTCTTTCACAATGGAATGAGGTAAAATAAAGCTGTCAATGTGCAAAATATAGCCATAAATATACTTAAAATTTCTTCCACTTGATCAGGAGACATACATGCTTAATTTTGAATATGTCGTTTTAAAGACAAGAGTAAATATCATGAATAAATAAACATCCAAATTTGACACGATCAATTAAATGGTAAAAGAATATATATATATATATATATATATATATATATATATATATATATATATATATATATATATATATATACACAAAGTACACCTACATATAAATACCTGTAATAAATATATAAATATATAAATAAAGATATATATGCATAATAAATATTCAACATTATAAAATATCTAAAACATCATCACAGATACAATATTCCTTGAAACCATGTTAGAATCATGCCATATGGACACCGTATTTTATATTTGTTCTTTCAGTGCCTCACTAATTGTGGGATAGTATATATTATGGACCTTATAAATTGCAGTATGTTAGGCTTGATCAGGCAAAATGTCTGTTAATAATATTCCAATTTACATTTAATTATATGTTGAACACATTTATTTAAATGCCCAAAATGTCTAAATCGAAAAAGGAAAAGGGTAGGTGAGGCGGGGACGTGAGGGAGGGGTCTTTTTTTATGTAAAAAATATATACTCAAAATTGTATATATAAAAAAAATTCAGCTGTGGTGCATATCTATATATATCTATATATATATATATATATTCACTGAAAAAACCATAGGTTTCACACATGTTATAGTTAGCGGAAATTTTACTGATAAAAAAACCAGTGAAATTGCCCCGTTATAGTTAGTGCTGGCAACTATAACTCACGCGACCGCAATCCTCTGCTGATGCTAATACTGTATTTAGACACTTATTTGCCCATGTCTTCTTCCATACATTTTTAGCTATACATATATTACAAATATTTTTTTTTCATAAAGACACATATGTCATCAGCAGAAGATTGCGGTCGCGTGAGTTATAGTTGCCAGCACTAACTATAACGGGGCAATTTCACTGGTTTTTTATCAGTAAAATTTCCGCTAACTATAACATGTGTGAAACCTATGGTTTTTTCAGTGAATTTGCAAGGTTTTTTAAATGCTAATTCCTAACTATAACGTGTGTGAAACCTATGGTTTTTTCAGTGAATTTGTACGGTTTTTTAAATGCTAAGTTACTTTACGCCATTCGAGGCGTGCGCGCCCACTTAACGCAGTTCGTTCCGTGCACGGTTTTTATCAACTTTAATAAGCCCTGTACATTTGGTGGCCTTCGGCCACCAAAAGCACAGGGGGTGGGGTCAATGTGGATAGTGTTTTTTTTATTTCGATTTTATAATTTCATGTTGCCAAAATTTAGTTTTTTTTACCTATTAATAAGCCCTGTACATTTGGTGGCCTCCGGCCACCAAAAACACAGGGGGTGGGGTAAGTGTGGATAGTGTTTTATTATTTTTTTTTTTTTACCGTACGCTTACGGTAAGCGTACGGTAAGCGTACTCGGCGAAATTGCCGAAAAAAAAATAAAACCGTTTTTGCTCTTGGGGGATGTTTGGGGACTCCCTCAACATGACTGTGTGGGAGGGAGTTGTCAAAAATGCCCCGTAACATGTTTTTGGGCATCAAGTTTGAGAAATAACTCTCAATGCGAGAGACAAAATGGCGGACGCCGCTTCCTGGTTTCGGCCGATTCGAATGTTTACTAAGATCTAAGAGCCAATCAGAATCGCGCTCGCGCACGCCACCGTACGCTTACGGTAAGCGTACGGTAAGCGTACCGTAAGCGGGCTCAGATATATATATTGATTTAAAGGCTATTTTCTCAGAATCTACTGAACAGATTTACACCAAACCTACAAAAGGCACTTCCTTGACCTAGGGACTACCTCTCTGCCAAATTTCTAGTAATTCTGTTCAGCCGTTCGGGCTGTAGCTCGTTCTAAAGGTCCTATGGAAAAATGCATGGGAAAAACGCGTTTTGGGACCCCCCTTTTATCTCAGCCCCCGCTTGACGAATCCCCCCGAGACTTTCAGGGTAGGAGCGGAGCGTAGCGCCCCACCTATTTTGAGAAATTCGCGAGGATTCATCGACCGGCGCCAAAGTTATTCAAAATAGAATGTTGAGGTTTTCCTATGGAAAAGGGGTCCTAACTATAACTACCTACTGGCGACCGCCAGTAGGTAATATATATATATATAAATATATATATATATATATATATAAAACTCCAACGCCCATTGGTAGAATGCCAGCGCTTCTTCAGTTTGGGGTGGTGCGCACTTTCTCCCGCAGGGCGGCCGGTCAATATCACCACACGTTACCTCTGAAACTCAGAGGTTTGCGAAAAACGCACTCACTCGGGATCTGTGATAAAAGCAGCTTTATTGCATATCAGCAGCCATAGCCCTGCCTAACGCGTTTCGGTTCACGCCTCAAACCTTGATACACCATATATTCATTGTGATGCAATAGAGGTGTTTGAAAGAAGTGTTATCTAAGATCTTAAAAAAATAAGATATGAAATGGAGGGTAGAGCAAAGAGAAACTTAAACAATGAACAGTTCAAAGCAATACAAGATTTGAAGAATGATCAGTCCATTGTTATCAGGTGTTCTGATAAAGGTGGAAATGTTGTAGTTTGGAGTAAGAAGGAATATCTGAAAGAAGGTTTGCGTCAACTCAGCGACCCGCTATGTTATACACTAAGTAGTCAATCAGAGGTCCTTCAATCATACTCGAAATACAATGAAATGCTAGTTAACTGGAAAGATCAGGGGTTACTAGAATGGGAGGAATTTCATAGTTTATATTGCAAACATCCTAAACTGCCCATTATGTATTTACTTCCCAAACTGCATAAAAACAAGGAGAAACCTCCTGGGAGGCCTATAGTGTCTTCAATGGGCTCCCAATTAGAAATAACTTCTAAATGTATTGATCATTACTTAAGAACATTCGTTTGTGCCCTACCAGCGTATCTTAAAGATACAACACACTTCCTAACACTAATCGATGGTGAAAGTCTGGAAGGAAGATTTGCTATTGGTTACGCTGGATGTAACTAGCCTTTACACCAGCATTCCGCATAACCTGGGGCTCCAGGCTATGAGACACTTTTTGAGAGCTAGGCAAATTTCACTACTGTTGCACTCAGAAATGTTGCTAGAGATGACTAAATACTGTCTAACAACTATTTCCTTTTTAACAACAGCATCTGCAAACAAACACAAGGAACAGCGATGGGCACCTGCTTCGCCCCAGCTATGCAAATTTATTCATGGGCTGGTGGGAGGAGCATGTGTCCCAAAACTGGGAGATGCAGGGTGACAATATCGTGACATGGGCGAGATTTATAGATTACATTTTCCTGATCTGAAGAGGGGATGAGTTATCGGTCAATCTTTTCATTGAGACATTAAACACCAATGACATGAATTTGCAAATTACCTCACACATTAGTAAGACGCAGATAGTGTTTTAGGATGTTGAGATTCAGGTTAAAGATAGAACCTTGGTCACCAAGTTACATAGGAAGAAAACGGCAGGTAACAGCCTCCTTAATGCACAAAGTGCGCATCCATCAGCTTAATACAGAGCATCCCATATGGAGAGCTGTTAAGAGCTAAACGTAATTGCAGCACGCAGTATGAATATGAAGTTGAAAAGTCAATAATGTATGACTGATTTAGAGAACGTGGGTACAGCCACAAAAATATCAAGACAGCGGTGTCTAAAGTTGACGCGCTTCAAAGATCTGATTTATTGCGACCCAAGCCTAAAACTGAGTAACAAAACGACAATGTGAGATTTATTACTACCTTTTCAAATAGTGCTTTTAAAATCAGGAGATTGTTCAAACATAATTGGCATATTTTACTAAGGGATGCTATTCTACAGAAATGCTTGAATGATACACGGCAAATAGCATTTCGCAGAAATAGATCACTCAAAGATGAATTATGCAACAATGCCATTTCCTCTATTGACATGGGCAGTGTTAATTGCAATGCTGGTTTCAGGACATGCAAGCATTGCAAAGCATGTGCGAACAGCAGGGATTGTAAGATCTTGAAATTCCACAATACCAATAGAGAATATGCTATTAGGGGTAATTTTACATGCGAAACAGATTATTGCATTTACTGCCTAATGTGTCCTTGTGGAACATTTTATATAGGCAGTTCTGTCCATCAAGCAAAAAAACGAGTTATGGAACACTTACGTGCAATCAGACATTATGATGTGCAATACCCAGTGGCTCGCCACTTTTTTAAGGCACATAATCAAAATGATAAATTGTTATCTTATGTAGTGTCCCATGCTATCACAAGTCAGGAGAGGGGAGGTGACAGAGAGCGCCAGTTGAGGCGTATGGAGTCAAGGTTCATAATTGACTTCGATACCCTGATACCTGCAGGATTGAACTCTAGTGAGGAGATGGCTGTACATTTATAATTGGGTAAACATGGGATCATGTATTTTTATCTTTTTCTTTGGAAGTTTCTGATGGATGATTAATGACTGTTTTGTGGATTATTTTGGAGACCTGTGTGAATTTGATGGTATTTTTTATCTAAATGAGAATGAGTAAATAAGATTTTTTTTTCTTTTCTTTTTCTCTTTTGTTTGTCACCCTCCTTTTTCTAATACTCACAAATTTAGGTAAAGGTGATTTCCAGAACAAACAGAAGACGATCAGCAGCTTTTATGTGAATGTGTGTGATGATTTGTAAAGTTGTTTTGTGTTAGATGCTGATTTATTTTATTTTTTGAAAGCTCACTTGGGCAAGACTTCTCTTAAAGACTGCAGCATTTGCCTATTGTCAATGAATTTCAGAATGAACCATTTTATTGGTGTTGCAAATCCAATACAATGAATTATTACAAATATATGTAAAATTGCATTGGCTTGAGTATATGGTTTTGCCCACTGGGGCTCAATCGAAAAGTGTCCATTTAAATGGCAATGTTGATTCTGATGCCGCTAAATTTGGTTTATCAAAATTGTATGTGTCCTTACACATTATGTTTGTCCACTGGGGCTAAACTATTTAGGTCATTTACAAAACGCATTTTATCTGAATGACAAGTTTGTAAAATAATGAGTGTGTTGTTTTTCATGATTCTGTCAATTAAATGTGATATTTTGTTTCTAAAAACCACTACAAAATGGCGCCCAAACTCAGACCTAGAATGTAATGGTCTTTTACAGTCCTATTTTTGTGCTGTTTACACGATTGTATGTAAGGAGGGTGCAATCAAAATTTTCGTCATACCGTGAACAAGCTTTGATAGCGAAACACATTGGTGAGGCGTCACTTTGCCTTAAATAAACTTTGAACAGCACTCCTGGGAGTCCTGGATTTCTTTCCTTGCAAGGATGGAAAGTTGGTGGTGAGATTGACAGGGCAGCGGAGCCCGTCTAGGACCGCCGTGTTTGAAGCTCCGTACTTCCGGGGTTTGGAGTAATATATATATATATATATATATATATATATATATATATATATATATATATATACACACATACAATTAATTTAAAATTATAAAAATTAACAAATAATAATAAAACATATGTTTAAACAATATTAAGAAAAGTTTTGAAGTCTGGGAAGGATAGATATCCTATTCCTACTCCAGTTTATGCAACAGTAGGGAACGTGTGGGGCTTTGGAGGGGTAAGATAGACAATTCTCACTTCAGTTTGTGCAGCAGTAGGGAAATTGTTGGACTTCGGAGGGGTAATGTTTACTACTCCCACTCCAGTCTGTGCAGCAGTAGAGAAAGCATTGGACTTCGGAGGTGCAAGATTTATGTTTCCCACTCCAGTCTGCTAAACAGTAGGGAAAGCGTTAGATTTCAGAGGGATAATGTTTATTATTCCTACTCCAGTCTGTGCAACAGTAGGGAAAACGCTGGACTTCAGAGGGGTAAGATTTACTATTTCCACTCCATTCTGTGCAGCAGTAGGGAAAGCATTAGACTTCGGAGGGGTGATATTTACTATTACCACTCCAGTCTATGCAGCTGTAGGGGAAGTATTGGACTTTGGGATGTTACATTTACTAATCCTACTCCAGTTTGTGCAACAGTAGGCAAAGTTCTTCAGTTCAAATACATTACATAATATAATAACCCTATTAATTTAGAACAAATATAAAACTCTTAATATTAACATTTTTAATTAATCAAAATAAGTCATGTGTAAAAAATAAATCACAATTATACAATAGACATGATTATTAATGATAATTTAATGAGTAATTATCAATTACTTTTTTAAATGTATTTATTACTTAACTTCTCACACTATACCCCCTTAAACCTAGCAGCCCACATTTAAAATATAACTAATATAAATAAGAATACCACAATTTAAATAATTGATAATCATGTAACTAATTAATTAATAATTAATAATTATTTGTTAATTATTAATTAATTATCATCCTACCCAATACCCCAACAATCCTAGCAACTCACACCTAAAATATAACTAAAATAAATCAATATTACAAAATGTGCATGATTATCAATTAACTATCAATTAAATAAATAATCAAATAGTAAATAAAAAACTAGAATTATTACTTAATTAACTTCTCACCCTATATCCCTACAAACCCAACAGCCCACACCTTAAATATAACTAATTTATAAAGTCATTACACATTTTGCAGAACTAATCATCAATTAAATAATTAAGAAAAAATAATATTTGTAAATTAATTCTTACTTAATTAACTTCCAACTCTGTACCCCTACAAAACCTGCAGCCTCACCTAATATATAACTAACAAATATAATTAATACACAATGTAAATAATTAATAATGAATTAAATAAAAAATAAAAAATTGATAATTATTACCTAATTACCTTCTCACCCAATATCCCTACAAATCCAACAGCCCACACATGAAATGTAACTAATTTATAAAATTATTACACATTTTACAGAATTATTAATCAATTAAATAAATGAAAAAATTATTGTTAATTAATTATTAGTTAATTAACTTTCTCATCCTATACCCCTACAAACGTAGCAAACCGCTGCAAAAATTACTATTAGCAATTAAATAAAAAATTATAAATCACTTAAAATTACAACTATATTATTGAAAACGACATTAACAAAACGATAGTCTTGACAACGATAGTTCGACATCACAATATTTTTATATCACATTTTTTTCTGATATTTCTGTATCCCGATATTTGCAACTCTATATTTTGTCCAAATACCTTTGAATGTCTACAATAGTGAATCAGTTATTAGTGCAAATCTTTTGCATGTCTCATTTACTGTAGAATATTACCATTCACATAAAATCCACGTAAAAGAAAGACTGCATACATATTAAGTAATGAAAGAACAGAGAGCATCAGTAGCCCTGTGTTCTGTTTAATAAATGAAGGTTGTCATTCGTGAGAAGAAACTGCAGAAAATAGAGAGAACCGACATCAGACAAGACAAACTGTGTGGATACAAACTGATGTCTTTTGTGTGCCTTCTTTCATATCCCTATTCCCTTTCCTGCTGTCTTCACAGTCAGTACTGAGCACAGTGATGGAAGTGTTCAGCACTGTCGATGGAGGAGGAGACTGGTGGGTTCCATGTCGTTCTTGTAGCAACATTCAGATCTACAGGTTAGTGGTGACTTGAGTTTACTCTCTCGCTGAAATTGATGTTTGAAAACACATTGCAAAAGTTAAACCCTCAGCCAATTGTTTGTGCCTGGATATGGGCACATTGCTAAAGACATGACCTTGCATCTTTTGATTTACCTGACAAATTTAATAAAGCTCTCTTGCACAGTGAGTATTCCCTGACCAAGTCACTTCTCCATTAAGAAAACTGACAACAAACGAAGAAGATCTCAACAATTTTCATCTTGTCTTAGGGCTCCTCTTCCAGGAGAAAGTCCTTATAAGTTGTATTGCAACTCAACTTGCACAACACACCTCAGTTGAGGGTCAGAGAGGGCTGCAACACTGAAACTAGGGAAACATTGTTTACAATCAGGACAGAACATCAAATGCTTCACAACAAAGGCTTTACACTGAAACTGTCTGTACCACAACTGTTTTCACAACAAACTTACCACTCGCATTGAGAAATCCGACCGCGCGCATTGAGAAATCTCGCCAGGAGGTTGATTTTCCATGCTTGCGCTCGCCAACTTGACGTTGATGATCGCAAATAAGGAAAAATCTCACGGGAGGTGGCTTTTCCTGGCTCGCGCTCGCCAACTTGATATTGATGACCGCGAGCAAAGAAAAAACCTCCACTACACAGAGCGGAGCGGAGTTTTTCAGAACTCCTCGAGTTCCGCGTAACGCGGAGTGTGGAAAACTCCGCAAACTCCACGAGCGGAGTTCACCACCCAGGGTTAGTAATGATGCACATATAGATGACTTTATATGCTCTTATTACCCAGCATCTCCATCAAGGTCCAGGGCATGCTATAAGGGAGTTGGCAACCTGGGTGAATATCAAAGCAGGAGGCAGTGTGAAGGCCCTTGAGCTGGCTGATGCCAATTTCCTGACAGTGAGGTATAAAAGAGGCCGGACATTATATCTAACCAATTTCTGCATTATGATTTTAGTAGTGTTTCCAACATCAAATTTATAACCTTATTCGAGCACATATCTTTCCTCCAGAAAACTGTTGGTGACAGCGGTCAAACTGCGAGTTTTTGTATATCGGGGAGATTTTAACGCAATGTTTTCCATAATAATTCCACCGCCATCACATATAAGGAATCTATACCCCAAATCCACAGAGGGCATTTCTTAATTAAATAGCTTGAACTTAAGAGGATGGGAGCTGGTATTTCTATTGGCAGCCCATGGCGTAGTAAATGCTATGGATATTGCTCATAGCGATATTGATCCACTCCCTAAATTTAGGGGCCAAGGTCAAACATCTATAATATATTACATCTTTATATCCTCCACTTTGAAGATTTTTTGTTACATGGCAAAGTGATCCCTTCTAGCTATATTCAGCCTATTGAAACGTCTTTTGCACTAGCCCCAAAACTGTTATACAACAGAGAGATTGAGGCTTGTCACTTTAACCCTTCCTTGGATGGAATAAGGTTAAAATGGAGAGCTGTAGCACCTGAGCACCATTTTCAGAAATTGATTAGTGATAATCTCCCCGTGGTGTAGGCATGCCTCACTGAGGCTGATACTGGTAACCCTGCAGTCTTTGCTTTTGCCCATCTTTGTGATAAGATAAAAAAGGGCTTATGTTTCCAATCAACTCATTATCAGATAGGCCACAATGGTTTAATCAGGAGTGTTCCATTGCTAACCATCAGTTGCAACATATTCTTCATATTCTTATTCTTAGTGCTTTTTCAAAGAACCCCCAGATAATAAGCAAATAATCAGAACAGTAAACTTTTTTGAGAGACTAAAATCAGCGACATTATTCCAAGTCAGGACTGTGTGGCCCATTTTTCTAGAGTATATGCCCTGGAACAACCTGACACTGACACCATGCCTGACTATAATCCTGCTTTAGTACGATTGTCCTTGGAAGAGGTAGAGGAGGCATTGTATCAGAGTGTCAGGCCAAGGCCCATGGCTCAACGGGATCCCTATTGACCTCTTGAAATACAACCCCAGTTTCTGGGCACCGCTATTGCTGAATGTTTTCAACAGTCTTGTCTTAAAACCTGCTCCTACGACAACGTCACCCGCCATAATAGTACCTATTTTTAAAAGGAGGGGCAGCTCCCAGCCTATTTACTACAGGCCCATTTAGTTAATTGATACCACATTAAACATTTTAGGTAGGGCCTTATATAACCATAGAAAGGAGTGGGCTAGAGAGAAGTCAATACTCTACCCCAATCAGTATGGATTTAGATTTAAGGCGGGCATGGTAGAGCAGTGCCTTAACCTAAACCTAATCATTGGAAAATATACCATAGCCAAAAATTCCCCAATATATCTGGCTTTCATGGACCTGACCACAGCGTTTGATAGTGTAAACCGTTCAAAGCTGTGGTCTATTTTAATATATCCTGGTCTGGACTAAGCACTAGTGCACTTTTTGGCATATTTTCACAGAGTACTGAAGGCAAGAATTAGAATCAACACTCAGGGGGAAGTATTTGATGATGTTGACATCCTGAGAGGTGTGAGACAAGGTTGTGTTTTAGCCTCACTTTCATTTATTTTGTATATCGATGACCTTCACCCTTTTTTACTCACAACCTCCTCCGTAGTTCCCAAGATCACAAGTTCTTTTTTACCAGCACTGCTATATGCTGATGACGCCGTGTTGATGGCCTGCTCTCCAAAGGCGCTTCATCAGTTAGTGAGTGGTTTAGTAAATTAAATGGCATTATTAGATTTGCAAACAAATTGTAATAAATCTTTTATCATGTCTTTTGGCCCAAAAATATATAACATGGCATCCTTAAACGAAGGTGATTCAAGTTTATAATGCACAAGCACTTTTTCTTGGGCATGTTTTTTGCTGATAACGGTTCCTGGAAACCCCATATAGCAAATAATGAGAGCAAACTCTCCAGAGCCATAGGCTCCCTACTTAGTTTACCCTGTCCCAGGAAGGGGAAAGCCTTAGCCCCTTTTTTAAAGATCTTTAAGATACAATACCTCTCTATTGCTATCCAAAGGGCTAAAGTTTGGGGAATTGAAAATTGCCATCAAATCCAACTGGAGGAGCACAGATTCTGTTGCAAGATTCTGGGGACGCCGATTTCGAGATCTGATTATGGATGTTATAGCTAGCTGAGCATCCCCTACATCAAGGATTAAATCAGTGCCCACCCATTACTTTTATGGTTTGCAATTTGGAATAATATGGAGGGCGATCTTATAAAATACATCATAAAAGACTGCCTCTCTTGTGATAAAGGCAGAAACATCCCATGGTTGGCGTATGTAGAATCTCACATGCACAAAGTAGACTGTCAACAATTGTTTGAGAATCCAGGTGGTCTGGTAAATCAGGAGTGATAGCTTACCTGGACATAAGTCCTGAAGGGCATGCCTCACCCCAAAGATATCTGACGAGCCCTACGGGAAATTGGGAGCGCAGTTTGTTGTTCCACTTTAGGGAAGGTGCAGTTAAGTGCCTGCTAAGCCTCCCATTAGGTTACCAAGCAAATGTTGATACCCACCCCAGCCCATGTAATGGGTGGTTGGGTCAAACAATGTTAAAATTTTTACTGTTCTGCGATTTTTATTAATAAAGTATTTTATCACCACTAATTGAGAGGCTACAGATTACTGATTTTAGAGAAGCTTACAACGTCTTGCTCCAGCCGAACAATGAGGACATTTTCTATCATGTTGGATTGTTCTTGAAGTTGCTGTAAGGGCACGGCAATCAATGACTGCTTTATAGTTTTAGCTGTATATTTATTTGGAGACCTATAGACTTATCTGTTTAGGAAGATAATGAGTTAAAGTGTTTGTATGTTTTTAATTATTTAGCCATGTTTATGTGTGTACTTTCATGGCTGCTTGTGTAGCCGAATAAAGATTTCGAAGCTTTGAATCTGATATATATAAAATTTTGAATATGCATATATAAATTTATATCTATATTACCTACCAGAAGTTATAATTAGGACCTATTTTCCATAGGTATAACGTTTTTTGTTTTGCGCCGCTTGATGAATCTTCATTAGATGTTCACAACTTATACTTTAGTTGGTTTGGCTGCTGTGTTGAAAGGCACGAGGTGATCCGGCAAGTGGGCGGCGAGAAAAAAGTGGGGGTCCCAAAACACGTTTTCTCCATGCATTTTCCCATAGTGCTTTGGTACAAACCTACAGCCCGAACCGCAGAACAAAATTACACCAAATTTGGCAGAAAGCTAGACGTTGGTCTAGAAATCGTGGTTTTTGTGATTTGGTCTAAATTCGGTCAGTAGTTTTAGAGACATTTAAGGACAAAATAATATAGATCTATCAGGGCGCCGATCCTTTCAGTGGACTCACGTATCCGCTCGTCAAAGAAAGATTGTCATTGGCTGGCCGAAACCTCACAGAAAAGCTGCAGCCACCATTTTGCTTCTTGCATCAGCTGGAGGGTGGAAAAATGGGAGTGCAAAAACACATAAGTGGTCAGGATACAGGTAACTTGACCCTATAGGACACATAGAGGGGACTGCCTTGGTAAAGTGGGTCCATACATCCTTAAAAAGGAGGGCTGTAATAGAATGAAAAAGGTGTCTTGAAAACAAAAAAACTTTGAAACAAAAAGGCATTCAATGTCCCCACCCACTGATAGGGCTAATTTAACTGTTAGGAATCACTAGTTCCAGAATGCAGCACAATGGAAAACCCATTTGGGTGGCCCACTAGAGGTCCCAGAAATATATAATGAGCAAACTAACAAGTGACTGGCAACAGTGTTGATGAACTGCCATCTCAACTGTGAACACGGCCATTTAAGACCGAAATACGTTACATGCAGCGGATTGCGGATTTTTAAATAATTAGAGTTGAGATGACCAATTCGTAAGTATGACTCACCTCTCTTTGGGAAGGAGTGTTTTGAAGATATCAGTGGTGCAGTTGTGCCTCAGAGTACAGCACCACCCCAGTGAGCGCTGTTTTTTTCATCCAGGACCATCATTTGAATGTGTTTGAAACGTGCAACATGAGCTAAGGCTGCCGCTGCTGACTGCCTTGGTGAAGTGGATCTGTACAGCCTTGAAAAAGAGGGCTGTAAGAGAATGCAAAGGCATCTGCAAAACAACAAACATTTAAACAAAAAGTCATTCAATGGCACCGCCCACTCAATGGCTTAAATCAACTGTTTGGAACCACTAGTTCAAGAATGCAACACAATTGAAACCCCATTTGGGTGGCCCATTTGAGGTCCAAAAAGTATATAATGAGCAAACTTACTAGTGACTGCCAACAGTGTTGATGGACTGCCATGTCACCTGTGAACAAGTTAATTAAAGAATGAAACACGTTGGGTGTGAAGGATTGCTGATTTTAAATAATGAAATTTGATGTGACCAAAACGGGAGTGTGACTCACTTTTCTTTGGGTAGGACTGTTACTAAGATATCAGCGGCGTGCTTGTGCCAAGGAGTACAGCACCGGCATAGACAGTGCCGTTTTGCCCATCCAGGACGAGCATTTGACTACGTTTGAAATGTGCATTTTGGCTTAAAGCTGCTGCTGCAGACTGCCATGGTAAAGAGGGTCTGTACAGCCTTTAAAACAAAGGCTGTAACAGAACAAAAAAGCATTGGCATAGCCAATAGGTCTCGCCTTTGGGACCTTATAAGTGTTTAGCCATGCAACAGTTGATGTAGTTGCACCAAGGATATTGTGCTGCATAACTAAATACTTAGAAGGTCCCAAAGGCGAGACCTATTGGCTATGCCAATGCTTGTTTAAGTATATCCGTTGTCATGAGGTACCAGGCCCTCGCATCTTCTTCTGTAATTCTAAAGCGTGTGGCGTGCAGCATGCTGACCTTGAGAGGCGGGCAAGTCAGCAAATAAATAGGAAGCGGCAGGCTGGCCCGACGAGCCGGGACATAGAAAGAAGTCTTATACAAATACCACAACTATCTTTTGTTGACATTTTGAAGTGTTTCAATGTAGTGTAATCGATTCCATTACTGCACTGGGTGATGTACTAAAAACTCTTCATTTATAAACCTAAACTTGCAAAGAGTCTGTAAAAAGCACCACTGTTTCACGATGCCCTGATGATGTTGCCATGAGTGAGCCAAAGACTTTTCAGTGGGCGAATAATGTAAGCAATTTTATTCATAAATATGGAGTGACACTACGATCCTCTAAGCCATATAGGGGCAGTGCTGTTCTTTTGTAGAGTTCATTCTCTGCACCGTAGTACTTCTAGATGCTCTCGAAATTGTTAAGAAATATGATCCACAACGAAGAAAAACAGATTGGCTCAGAGTGAGGCACTTTAGGGGTCTGCTGCGAGTTGCAGATGCACGGGTCCTGAATTCACCAAGTCCAGGCGGTAATTCCACCCCTGTACTGTACAATCACAAGTTTAGGGGCCCATTTGGGGGAATAACCCTGCAGCTCCAGGATTGCAGGCTACTTTTCATGTGATGTCACTTCTGTGCACCTTTCTGAAAAAGGTAGATGGGAGCAAAGCACGCTGGGGGGTGCGTGAGGGCGGGCGGCTGAGAGCATGTGTCATGTCCCCACATGATGGAGGAAGAGGTCATTGAAAGGTGCCCTTACCGGGTGCGGAAATGCATCTGGCAAAATTGTAGCAGGAATTATAGCAATGAGAAGTCTGTGCTGGATGGAATCGGCGCCTCCGACGGATGGGGGAGGGCCTGAGCCCACCAAATGTCCCTTGCACACAGCAGTTCATTTACTGGACCGTCCCTCCCTCTCTCTAGTGTTATATAACAGAAGCGAGTCCTTGTGGTTAGCTGACCTACATTATCACGCGGTATTCAATAAAACAGATTTAAATAAACGCACCACAAGCTAAATCAATCTGACACCACATACGAAGCATTACTCCTTAGGCAAACCAACTCACCTCATCTCAGCGCCCAAAATAGGTTGTGTATGTGAATATGCACCGAGCAGTCCAGTAAACGGCACATCTGGTGTTACTTTTCATAATACAAAGGTAAGTGTAGGGCAGAGCGCTCTATTTATATGTTAATAGCAATGTCCTCCCTGACTCAGTAAGGGGATGAGTGAGGTCGGAGGTCCCCGGATGCAACTTGCCAGCAAGTTAAAAGCTGCACATTTGTGAAACGCAGCTGCAGTTCTTAGGTTCACTTTTGCTCACTTTTTCAAAAATTCACACACAGTTCCAGTGGGAGAAGTTCAAGGAGAAACACGAATTTCGGGCTTGCCAGTTGACATTACTTTTAACAAGATGCAGCACTTCTTTTTCTCTTCAAAGTTGCATTAGAAAGGGGAGGGGGAGTCTGCCCTGGGACCTTGGCTTGGCTCTATAATGACGTTGCAGTTCCACGGAGCACGGGCCGAGCCAGACATGTAACCAGAGTCTGACTCGAGCCGTTATTGGCCCGCCCACAAACATGTATCATTGTTAATTTTTTTACAAAATGCTTTTGAAAGTATCACCGACAACACATAAAAAAACACATTAAAGGCTTTATGACCAACAACACATAAGAAGACAACAGAACATGCTGGGTCAGAATAAATCACATGTAATGGATGCATCGCCTCCAGCCCGCGAGTGGTCCGCGCGTGAGAGAGAGGGGGAGCAGGAGGTGGGCCCGAGAGTGGCACGCGCATGCTTGGGAGAGCAGTCTGCTCATTTTCAAACACTGCACTCATGCTTGTGGCGCGCTGCTGCTCGCTCCCACAAGGTGGATGCCGCCACAAGCACAAGTGTGTGCTTGAAAATGAGCAGAACGACGGCTGAAGGCCCTCCTAAGCAGCGCATGTGCACTATGTAGGCGAGACCTAAAAAATAAATCTGGAAAACAACAAAAATTGAAACAAAAAGGCATCCAGTTGCAACATCTACTGGAGGGCTTAGTTCAGCTGTTTGGAACAACTAGTTCTAGAATACAAAATAATTGAAACCCCATTTTGGCGGCCCACTAGAGGTCCAAAAAGTATATTATGAGCAAACTAACTAGTGACTGCCAGCAGTGTTGATAGACTGCAATGTCACATGAACAAAGATAATTCAAAACTGAAACAGGCCAGGTGTAGAGGATTGCTGATTTTGAAATAATTAAAGTTGAGATGACCAATTTGGGAGGGCGACTCATCTCTCTTTCAGAAGGAGTGTTTAGAAGATATCAGTGGCGTGGTTCTGCCGTAGAGCACAGCACCTCCACAGTGAGCGCCGTTTTGCCCATCCAGGACCAGCATTTGACTATGTTTGAAATGTGCAATTTGAGCTAAGGTTTCCACCACGGAATGCCATGGTAAAGTGGCTCCGTATAGCCTTGAAACAGAGGGCTGTACTAGAAAAAAAGGCATCTGGAAAACAACAAACTTTGAAACAAAAAGGCATTCAATGGCATCACACGCTGGGCGTAATTCAACTGTTTGGAGCCATTAGTTCCAGAATGCAACACAATTGAAAACCCATTTGGGTGGCCCACTTGAGGTCCAAAAAGTATATAATGAGCAAACTAACTAGTGACTGACAACAGTGTTGATGGACTGCCATGTCACCTGTGAACAAGGTCATTCAAGACCGAAACACATCGGGTGCAGAGGATTGCCGTTTTTTAAATACTTAAAGTTGAGATGATCAATTTGGGAGTGCTTATATATATGTTAATAAAATAACTAGAAATGGGGTTTAACTTACCTGTTCATTTTCTACTATGCATATGCCTTTACCATTCTTTTGCAATGGAAAACTGAAAGCATTTCCTACTGAGGAAACTGCAGTAAATGATAAGATTAGGGAGCTTCATGAAAAATAAGTCTCCCAAGATGGCCACCAGAAAAGAAAGCTTCCAAATGTAGCACAAATATCACCCAAAACCACTAATTGTTTTTTTTTTAAGTTTTATATAGTGCAGACTTGACCTGAATGTATTAGAGTGATTTACATGATCATCAGTTGCATTACACAAGGGCACATTCATTTTGGCTTTAGACAAGGAGCCTTACTGCCATGCCGCCGCCTGCTGATGTCACTGCTGGGCCAGTGCAGTGGTTCTGATGGCTGGGAATATTTTTCATATATTTCGATGCAGGTGTGTACTTTGACTGCAGTGTACACATATGCATGACATGTGAAAAAATACCTACTACCGGTACTTTTCCAATGCTGGAGTCTGGACCATTTTTGCCAAGTCCAGTCAATGGGTAACCACTGCAAAACTGACTTACCTGACAAGGTCGTTTTCTTCGATGTCAAGATGCTGCTGTGAAGGGGGGAACCTGGAGGAAGGTGCTTTACATGAGCATCAGTTACATTACACAAGGACACATTCATTTTGGTTTTAGGCATGGGGAAATTGAGTGATTTGCCCAGAATCACAGGATGTCGAGTTGATGCCAAAACTCGAATCTGGTTCCCCAGTTGCCAAGTCTGCAGCTTGGCCGTAATGCCACATTCTCTCCTCTAAGTGTAACATATAATCAAGTGATCAACTGGATAAAGTAACCAAGAATACAAACAATTTAAAAGTGCTTTGTCCCTATTTGAGAACTCAGAAAATATGTCCTCCTTTTAGTTTTTTAGAGCACTAACCATAATTTTTATGGGAATAATAGCCTCTTATTTTTATAGTTTTTAAAGGAAATGTTTTAGGTTTACAGTTTTGGTTGCATCAGGATGACATCAAGCGTGCCAGACTTGTAATAAATATAGAATATTAGCAATCTAGTTGTTCATTAGAATACTGTGAGGAGGCAGATGCCAGGGGCATGGACTTGGATAATTGAGGGCAGGGAGGAGGCTGCAGAGGCAACAAGTTAACCATGCTGGGCAGGCGGGAGGGGCAGTGGCAGCACAATGGACCATGGAGGGCAGGGGAAAGGGTGCAGAGGCAACAAACCAACCATGCAGGACAGGCAAGAGAGGCTGTGGCAATATAACAGACCATTGAGGACACAAGGAAGAGGCAGTGTCAGTACAACCATACATGCCAACAGACCCAATTCAGGCAGGAGACTACCAATGTTTTTAAGCTCAAATCGCAGCCGCTGTCCGTACAGGTAACAGCGGGGCAGTGGGTCCGGGTAAGGGGGGATTTTGAGGGACGATGCCAAGGAAAAATTCATTATTTATTTAATTTTCCCTCTGCATCGTCCCTCGAAATCTCCCCCACCCGGTCCCACCGCCCCACCGATGTTACCTGCACGGACCGCGGCTGCCAAATGGGCTTCATGTTATCTGTCTCCTGCCTAAACTCTCCTCTTTTTCAATGTGAATCAATGAGGAAAATCAATTCCCCTGTTTTTTTCCAAAATCTCACTCTTACCAAGTTTAAAATGTTGGCAAGTATGGTACATTGGATCACGGAGATCAGGGGGAATGGAGTGGGGACTTGGAATAGGATAAAAGAAGGCAGGAGGGAGGTGGGCAGGGGGTACAAACTGAGCTTACAGGGCAGGTGTCAGGGGTCGCAGCAGCACAATACATTACACAGGGCAAGCGGGATGGCTGTGCAGCACAACGGACCATGGAAAGCAATGGGCGGGGACAGGGTCACGCACATGGACAACAGAGAGCAGAGGGGAAAGATGCAAGGGCAGCAAGCTGACCATACCAGTCAGAGAGGAGGGACAGTTACAGCATAAGGGGCCATGAAGGGCTGGAGGGAGGGTCCAGGGCATGGCAATGGACCAGACCAGGCAGGTGATAGGGGAAAGGGGCCTGCACTTGGAAAACAGAGGGCAGGGGGCAAGGGCGCTGGGCAGGAGCAGTAAGCGGACCATGGAGGACTTGTGGGGTGGGCACTGTAAGCCCAACACACCATGGAGGGCAACAGTGAGACTGTAATGCCATACATACAGACAACAGGGGAAAGGTGGGGGTCAGGGGCAGCAAGGTGACCACACAGAGCTGGTGGGAGGGGTTTGTGCAGCACAGATGACAATGCATGGCAAGCAGGAGGGTTAGTGGCAGCACAATAGCCATGGTGGGCAAGAGGGAGGGGGCAGGGGCATGCACAAAGGACCACAGAGGACAAGGGAGGAGTAGAATCTGGACACAGATAAGAGACGGCAGGGGAAGCGGCTTCACAACAGAAAACACAGGGCAGGCAGGAGGAGCAGTTACAGCACAACAGAGCATTGAAGGCAGAAGGGAGTGGTGGCAAAATGGACCATGGAGGACAGGAGGGAGGGCATAGGGGCATGGAACCCAGACAGGCAGGGTGGAGGTGACAGGGACGGGTGGCAGCCATCTAACCATGCTAGGCAGATGGGAGGGGCAGCCCCAGTTCAACAGAACACTCCGAGTGGGTAGGATGGGCAGTGGCAGATCTATGGAACATGGTGGGCAAAAAGGAGGGAGCAGGACCATGCACACAGACAGTGGAGGGCAGGGGGAAGGAGGATAGGGACAGCAAGCTAAGCACAGAAGCTAAGCAGGAGGGCAATGATGGGGAATATAATTGGGCAATGGAGGTCAGGAGGAGTGGGCAGGGACACCAAGCTAAATGGAGGACAGTGGCAGCACATCGGACCATGCATGGCAGGAGGGAGGGGGCTGGTGCATGTACTCAGACAACCGAGGGTAGGGAGGAGGTAGATGGGGCAGCAAGCTAACTGTTCAGGGCAGGGAGGAAGAGCAGTGGCAGAACAATGGCCACAAGGGGCTATAATGAGGTAGAAGGGGCATGATCTTGGACAATGGATGGGAAGAAGGAGGGTGGCACGATCAGCAAGCTTGGTTGGGGGAAGCACAATCCCAGGTCAGGCCCTGCATCGAACCCCCACGGCCCCACCATAAGTAAGCCTGGGCAAAGCACTACGCTACGCTTGCGAAGTTTGCGAAGTTTGCGCTACTTCGCACTACGCGAATTGCACATAGCACAGTGCAAACGCGCGTAGCGTAGTGCAGCGGTCATTTTTTGCTTGCTCGCGGTCCTCAACATCAAGTTGGCGACCGCGAGCAAGCAAAATGTCATCCCGGCGAAACTTTTTCCTCGTTCGCGATCAGCAACATCAAGTTGCTGATGGTGAGCGTGGAAAATAAACCTCCCGGTGAGCTTCTCAAAGCGGGGAGGTCAGGTTTCTCATTGCGAGTGGTCGCGTATGCTCACGACCGCTTGTGATGAGAAATTACCAGTCAGCGTTGAGAAAGCTGCCGCTCGAGTAGAAATCTACTTGAGCGGCAGAAAACGACCACTTGCACTGTGCAAGATGCAGCTTGCACTGATTGCATAGTGCGGACAAGCAGTGTGCAATCAGTGCGAACAGCATCTTGCACAGTGCACTACACAGTTTGTGAAGCTACGCGTAGCTCGCGTAGTGCGAAGTGCACTTTGCGTAGCTACCAGTAGCGCTACTTCGCAAACTACGCCCAGGGTTACCCATAAGCATTGCAATGGGTATCTTACTTAATGTTAAAAAAAGCCCTAGAAATTCACTGAAAAAAACAAAGGTTATAGGGACGTTATAGTTAGGAAATAGAATTTTTTAAAAACCTTAGAAATTCACTAAAGAAATCAAAGGGTACAGGGATGCTATAGTTAGGTTCAGATTTTACATGCACAAAATCATAGAAATTCAGCTTTTATAGATAGAGTTATTTAAAGTAACTATAACTCGAGCCCTTAGATAACTATAACTCATGCCCTTGTCATGCACTACTAACTACACCAGATACCACATCACTCATGACATCTTCTATGACATCAATGATAACATCACTGTAACATTTGCAATACAATTATTGATGAGAAAACTGTGCATGGTGAGTAACCCTGGGCAAAGCACTACGCTACGCTCGCGTAGTTTGCGAAGTTTGCGCTACTTCGCACTACGTGAATTGCACGTAGCACACTGCAAACACATGTAGCGTAGCGGTCATTTTTTGCTTGCTCACGGTCCTCAACTTCAAGTTGGCGACCGCGAGCAAGCAAAATGACATCCTGGCGAGACTTTTTCCTCGTTCGCGATCAGCAACATCAAGTTGCCGATTGCGAGTGTGGAAAATAAACCTCCCGGCGAGATTCTCAATGTGTGGAGGTCAGGTTTCTCATTACGAGTGGTCGTGTATGTACCAGTCCGCGTTGAGAAAGCTGCCGCTCGAGTAAAAATCTACTTGAGCGGCAGAAAACTACAGCTCGCACTGTGCAAGATGCCGTTTTCAATAATTGCACAGTGCCGGATGCTTGTCCGCACTGTGCAATCATTGAAAACGGCATCTTGCACAGTGTGAACGGTACAACGCAGTTCGCAAAGTGTTACGTGTAGCTCGCATAGTGTGAAGTGCACTTTGCATAGCTACGCGTAGTGCTAATTCATGAACTACGCCCAGGGTTAGGGGCGAGTTTATAGTTCCTTAAGGCACAAGACAACCGTCGTGAGTGCATGATACTTCAATCCCCTTTGGGAAACTTCGTATCATCTATATTATCTGCTGGCGGTCGCCAGTAGATAGTTATAGTTAGGACCGAGTTCCCATAGGAAATCTGAAAATTCTATTTTGAATAACTTTGGAGCCGGTTGACTTATCTTCGTGAAATTTTCAAAACTAATGGGGCGCTCCGCTCAGCTCTTACCCTGAAAGTCTCTGGGTGATTCGTCAAGCGGGGGCTGAGAAAAAAGGGGGGTCCCAAAACGCGTTTTCCCCATGCATTTTCCCATAGGACCTTTAGTCGAAGGTACACCCCGAACGGCTTAACAGAATTACTTGAAATTTGGCAAAGAGGTAGTCCTCAGGTCAGGCATGTGCCTTTTGCGTATATGGTGTCAATCTGTTCAGTAGTTCCTGAGAAAATTGCAGTTAAAAGTACATAAATATCTATATGCGCGCACGGTGCGCACACCATAATGTCCGCGAGCGTAATTCTGATTGGTGGTTAGATGTCAGTCAACATTCGAATCGGTCGAAATCAGGAAGTGTCGGACACCATTTTGTGTGTGACAGTGAAAAAGAAGGGTGGAGAACGTGAAAAGGGGGCAGGGTAGAGTGTTCCTGACCCCCTAGCCTTTGTCAGGGAGTCCCTGAAGGACCCCGAAGCGTGAAAAAAACATTTTATTTTCAAAAAATCACGGGGTGCGCACCGTGCGAGCACCGTGCGCGCACCATGAAAAACCCTTAAAACATTTTAAACTGTTTATAAGTTTATAGAAGATATTAACTATGCTGTTCAACTTTATCCAAACTCAAAAAAAAAAGAGCTGAGCCATTCCATATTACAGGATACAGTCAATCTATAACTATATACATAGGTAGTTTATTGTAAAATAAATATATAAAAAATATAATAATACATACATAAATTAGCACTTAAAAAACCTTACAAATTCACTAAAAAAAACATAGGTTTCACACACGTTATAGTTAGAAATTAGCATTTAAAAAACCTTGCAAATTCACTTAAAAAACCATAGGTTTCACACACGTTATAGTTAAGAATTAGCATTTAAAAAACCTTGCAAATTCACTGAAAAAACCATAGGTTTCATACATGTTATAGTTAGCTGGACATTTCACTCGTAAAAAACCATTGAAATTCCCCCTTTATAGTTAGTTTAGCTAACTATAACTCGCGCGAGTTATAGTTAGCTGAACCAACTATAACGGGGTAATTTCAATGGTTTTTTACGAGTGAAATGTCCAGCTAACTACAACATGTGTGAAACCTATGGTTTTTTCAGTGAATATATATATATATATATATAAATATATATTCATTTAAAAAAACCATAGGTTTCACACAAGTTATAGTTAGCTGTACATTTCACTCGTAAAAAACCAATGAAATTCCACGTTATAGTTAGATCAGGTAACTATAACTTGCGCGCCCACAATAAACTGCTGATGACGTCACATATTACATCACTCATGACATGGTCAGTGACATCACTCATGACATCAATGATGACATCTGAAATGACACATTGTGGATTGCGGTAGCGCAAGTTATAGTTACCTGATCTAACTATAACGTGGAATTTCATTGGTTTTTTACGAGTGAAATGTACAGCTAACTATAACTTGTGTGAAACCTATGGTTTTTTAAGTGAATTTGCAAGGTTTTTTAAATGCTAATTCCTAACTATAACGTGTGTGAAACCTATGGTTTTTTCAGAGATTTTGTACGGTTTTTTAAATGCTAAGTTATGTATTTATTTTTAATTTTTGCGCGCACGGTGCGCTTTGCGCACCGCGCGCGCGCTGTGGGCACTCGGTGCACTTCGCGCACCGAGCGCCGACATTGCGCATTTTGTACCGTGCACGCCTCGCCATTTTTTACAAAATATCAATTGTTTTTTTCTCCCTTGGGGGTCCTTAGATTTATATATTAAATGTGATTGTTAATTCTTTTTTATTTTTTTTTACCGTATGCGTACGGTAAGCTTACCGTACGCGCACTCCGCGATTTTAAAAAAAAATTATTAAATTTATTTTTCATACTTTTTGGTCCTTCGTGAACCCCCTGACGAACGCTAGGGGATCTGCAACTCTCTTCGTTGCCCCCTTTTCATGTTATCAACCTTTGTTTTTCAGTGCGAGAGACAGAAAATGGCGGACGATACTTTCTGATTTCGACCGATTCGAATGTTTACAGTCATATAACCACCAATCAGAATTGAGCTCGCGCACGGCACCGTACGCGTACGGTAAGCTTACCGTAAGCGCACGGAGCACGCTTACAGATATATATATTGATTTAAATGCTATTTTCTCAGGACCTACTGAACAGATTTACACCAGACCTGCAAAAGGCACATCCCTGACCTGAGGACTACCTCTCTGCCCAATTTCAAGTAATTCTGTTCAGCCGTTCGGGCTGTAGCTCGGACTAAAGGTCCTATGGGAAAATGCATGGGGAAAACGCGTTTTGGGACCCCCCTTTTTTCTCAGCCCCCGCTTGACGAATCCCCCCGAGACTTTCAGGGTAGGAGCGGAGCGTAGCGCCCCATTAGTTTTGAAAAATTTGCGAGGATTCGTCAACCGGCGCCAAAGTTATTCCAAATAGAATGTTGCGGATTTCCTATGGAAACACGGTCCTAACTATAACTATCTACTGGCGACCGCCAGTAGATAATATATATATATATATATATATATATATATATATATATATATATATATATATATATATATATATATATATATATATATATATATATATATATATATATATATTCACTGAAAAAACCATAGGTTTCACACACGTTATAGTTAGGAATTAGCATTTAAAAAACCTTGCAAATTCAGTGAAAAAACCATAGGTTTCACACACGTTATAGTTAGCTGGACATTTCACTCGTAAAAAAACAATGAAATTTCCCCGTTATAGTTAGTTAAGCTAACTATAACTTGCGCGCCCGCAATGCACTGCTGATGACGTCACATATTACATCACTCATGACATGGTCAGTGACATCACTCATGACATCACTGATGACATCTCAAACGACATCACTGATGACATCATCCAGTGAATTTGTGTATTTCTGAAAATTAAATATGTTTTATATATGTATATCTCAAGGTCGATGGAAGAATAAATGGATATATAAGTGTCTAAATGGATGATTTGTTTTTGAAAAATTGATTGTATTACTGACTGATTAAGTGTATCTTTTTGAATACATGGCTAAGTGAGTAATGTTTAAATGTGTAAATACCTGTGTCAGTCTCTCACTTTGTGTATAAGTGTCTGCATGGGTTGGTGAGTAGCTACATGGGTGTTTATATAGGTTATTATTTGGTTTTTTGAGTCTCAGTATGAGTGTCTGAGTGTCTGCATGGTTCGGTGGGGGGTATTACGTAGTGCATAGATGCATGAATGAGTGACTCACTGTTTGTATGTGTTGAAGACAGCATGTGTACAGGACTGTATGGGTGGATGAGTGTGTGTATGGGTGTGTTAGTGAGTGAATGGCTGTCTCAATAGTGTCTTTATGAGTAACTACATATGTTTTAAACTAGTATATGTGACTATTGGTGTATATAAGTGAGTATATGTGTGAGTGAGAGATTGAAAGAGTTCCTGTATGAATAAGTATGTGTTTCTATAAGTGATTGTTTAAAAGACTAAGTATGTGTAAGTTTCTGTAGAAGTAAGTGTGGTGGTGTGTGTATAACTGTATATGCAAGTAAATGTATGTTTGATTCTTTATTAGCATGAGTGACTATGTGTGTGAGTAACTCTATGGATGAGTGGCATTGTGTTACAGGATGTATAGGTGTATGAGTACATATGATGTGTGAGTACACGTATGAGTGACTGTACAGGACTGTTGGTGAATGAGTGGATGTTTATGTGGATCTTAGAATTATTGAAGAGGTTGTTGTAATTGGTATTGGTATGTCCATTTTTTTTTAAATTTCAGTCTCTATTTTTGAATGTTTGTATCAAAGGTTATATTAGGGTGAGAGGAGGTCTACCACTCTGTCACAAGGATGATGTCATCAGTGATGTCATTTGAGATGTCATCAGTGATGTCATGAGTGATGTCACTGACCATGTCATGAGTGATGTAATATGTGACGTCATCAGCAGTGCATTGCGGGCGCGCGAGTTATAGTTAGCTTAACTAACTATAACGGGGAAATTTAATTGGTTTTTTACGAGTGAAATGTCCAGCTAACTATAACGTGTGTGAAACCTATGGTTTTTTCACTGAATTTGCAAGGTTTTTTAAATGCTAATTCCTAACTATAACGTGTGTGAAACCTATGGTTTTTTCAGTGAATTTGCAAGGTTTTTTAAATGCTAATTTCTAACTATAACGTGTGTGAAACCCATGGTTTTTTCAGTGAATTTGTATGGTTTTTTAAATGCTAATTCTTACCTATAACATATGTGATTCCCATAGTTTTTTTATTGATTTTGTATGATTTTTTCATTATAAATTCTTATATTAAATGTGGTTTTTTTTTAAAAAAAAACAAGTTTTTTTTTAATCTTTTTATTCTCTTAAAATACTATGTTTTTTTTAAAAAAAATCTGCAATATATCAATTTTGCTCTTTTTTTTTACCAAACAGGTAAGATATATTAGTATAACATAGAAAATATATATATTTTTTTTTTTAGTGTGCGTACGGTAAGCGTACGGTTTACGCAATGTTCGTAATTTATCTACGCTGTTTGCGTATAGTTACGCAATTTGCGTAGCCGTGCGTACTGCGCGTGGGGCGCGTAGGCGTGTACGCTACACGCGCACGTTACGCGGAAGTGTTGTGGAGTGACTGTTTTGCGCATGCGCGCGTGCGCGTGTCTTTTTTACGCGCATGCGTACTTTTACCGTAAGCGCACCGTAAGCGCACCGTAAGCGTAACGTACGCGCACGGTGGGTCATGTGATCAAGAAACAACACTTTTGATTGGTTTTTACTACTTTCAGTTCTAGAACTCTCCTACACCACACCCATTCCCCTCATTTCTGCTTGTGATCCCTTTGGAGAAGGAGCTGAGTTGTCTTTGTGATACGATGGCAGAACAGCAGACCTCTTCAGAGAGTGAGGCTAGCAGCACTACCTTGAGGCAGAGAAGGAGGAAACAAAAGAGCTCTTTCATATGGGAGTATTTTTCTTTTCCAGAGGGCAAGAAAAAGGTAAATGCACCTTTAGTGACTTGTAAGCTGTGTGACCGTGTACTTTCAAGAGGGAATCCTAACAAGAAGTATTCCTTCGGGAATCACACTATGTTGAGACACCTTCATGATGTACATGGTAGGACATATGCTCGACATACTGGAGGAAACCCTTCAGTAAGTCAACCAAGCACATCCACAGCAGCTCAGCCTGGTCCATCATCTGCAAGGCCGAGTCCATCTTCGGCAGGTCAGCTGAGCCCTTCATCTGTGGGGGGAGCATCTCCTTTTTCTGGTCCTCTGGAAACTAACCCTCGGTTTGCGAGGGTTACAATGCGGTGTGCCACTTGTCATGGTCTAATTTGTCGTAGGGAGACCAGTGTTGCCCTAGTTAACAATAAAATAGACCAGCACATTTGTCCTACCGACTAATATTCCCATTCTTTCTTTCCTCTGTCCCTGTACGAACACAACGGCTCTTTTAAGAGCCAACCTTACCTTTCAACTTTTTTTATATATTTTTTTAAACTTTTTTTTGGTTTTTTACGAGTGAAATGTACAGCTAACTATAACATGTGTGAAACCTATGGTTTTTTAAGTGAATATATATATATATATAACCTACTGGCGGTCGCCTGTAGGTAGTTATAGTTAGAACCTAGTTTCCATAGGAAAAGTGTTTTTTGATTTGCTAATAACTTTGGCGTCGTTTGACGAATCTTCGCGAAATTCTCAAAAAAAAGTGTATACAGTTCAGCTCCTATCCTGAGAGTTTGGGGGTGATTCGTCAAGTGGGGCTGAGAAAAAAGGGGGTTCCCAAAACACTTTTTTCGTGTGTTAATTTCCATAGGAAATTTTTAGACAGGCTACAGCCCGAACTGCTGAATGGAATTTCCCAAATTTGGTAGAAAGGTGGCTCTTGGTTCAGAAAGAGACCTTTTTTTAAATGATGTAAATCCGTTCAGTAGTTGCTGAGAAATTCAAAAAATAAGAGTCAAAAAATCTATTTCCCATAGGAAAATTTAGGCAAGGCTACAGCCCAAACTTCTGAACGGAATTACCCCAAATTTGGCAAAAAGATGGTGCTTGGTTTAGAAAGCGACCTTTTTTTTAGAAGGTGTAAATCCGTTCAGTAGTTGTTGAGAAATTAAAAAAATAAAAGTTTTGATATCTATGGCCGTGGTGGGTTCGCGATCCCTCCCAACCACGCGCTTCATTTTAATTGGCTGCCAACACTCCAAACCAGAATGTGTTGGCAGCCATTTTCTGACTCGATAGCCCAGCTAGAAGAAATGAGGTAAAATTAAAGATGAAAATGAAGAAAAGGGGGCAGGTTACAAACACCCTTGGCCTGTTTAGGGGGTCTCACAAAGCCCCCCAGGGCAAAAAGACCTCCACCCATATGTTGTAAAAAAAAAAAATTACATGTGGGCATGCCTTGCGGGATGGGGTCTCTGAGGCGAATGTAAATTAGTGAAAGTAGATGTTTTAGAAAAAAATTGGAGTCGCAACCCTAGCGTGGTTTTCAGCACGACCCCCTAGTGTGAATGCAATGGGTGGGCGGCTGTCAGTGCGGCCCCCTGTGTGAACGCGATGGGTGCATGGCTCTCAGCGTGGCTCTCGTGTAAACGCAATGGGTGCACAATTTTGGCGCGATCGCAGCGCGACCCCGGAAATACGTGCGGGGAGAGGTTGCGCACAGTAAGTTGCTACACCGCAGATTTCGTAACTTTACTTTCGTCAAAATTATATTAAAAATAATACTTTAAAAATTATTTTATAAATCAATTTAGACAAACACTTAAAGGAAAACTTTTATTCATAATTAATTTAAACATATTTCATACTTTACAAATTACGGCAAAGTCACGACCCCAGCGCGACTTTTCAAAATGGCTACCGGAATGCGCGTAGTCATTGTGTAGGATGCGCGAAGGGTGCGAGACTGCTCTGTAATATAAAAAAAAGAATAAATCTAGTTTTCGTAACTAAAAATTATTCACAATTTTTATAAAATATATATATATATATATACGTATATATATAGAAAATAAAAAAAACATAGGATTCGGGTACACTAGACTTACAAATTTTCTTTTAAAAAAACCTTTGAAATTCACTGAAAAAACCATAGGTTTCAGGAACGTTATAGTTAGAAATTAGCATTTTAAAAACCTTTGAAATTCACTGAAAAAACCATAGGTTTCAGGCACGTTATAGTTAGAGATTAGCATTTTAAAAAAACCTTAGAAATTCACTGAAAAAACCATAGGTTTCAAGAACGTTATAATTAGTTGGACATTTCACTCGTACAAAACCATAGAAATTCCAGAGTTATATTTAGTTCAGCTAACTATAACTCCCGCCCCCGCAATACACTGCTGATGACATCACATATAACGTCATTCATGACATGGTCAGTGACATCACTGATGACATCACTGATAACATCTCAAATTACATCACTGATGACATCATTGATGACATCATCCAGTGACTGTGTGTTTCTATAAAGTTTAAATATGTTTTATATATTTGCCAAGGTGTATTGAAGAATGAGTGGGTGTATAAGTGTCTGGATGGAGGATTTAGTAGGTGCGTGACTAACTATAAGGGAGTAATTAAATGTGTCTTACTGAATGCATGGGTTAGTGACTAAACTGTGTGAATGTCTGTATCAGTCTGTCTGTTGTGTAAGCTGCTGCATGAGTTGGTGAGTAGCTACATGAGTGTCTATATGGGTTATTGATTGGTTGCCTGAGTATTTGTATGAGTGCCTGAGTGTGTGTGTGGGTGGCTGGGAGGAGTGTGACTCTGTGCATAGTTGTGTGAGTGGCCGATTCACTGGGTGCAAAACACCTCCATTCTCAAAAGAAGCGGAATCGGCACTCCGTACATTTGTGAATCTGACTTCTTTATTTAGAGTAAAACATCTACACATTTCGGCCGTTACCTCACGGCCTTGTTACGATATCTGCACAATAGTACTTGCGCTGCAGCGCAAGAAAATGCCAACACTCCAGGAGATTTTCAAAGAAGTTTATCCGGCTGACGCGTTTTGACCTGCCCAGTCTTTGTCAAAGCTGCAATACCAGTAGTGAAAGTGTCCTATTTTCTACAAAAAGAGGTCTGTAACAAGAATAAACAAGGAAAGCAGAATCGTAGGAGCTCCTCCAATGAAAGTGTGTTAAAAAATTGAAAAAAGACTGGTTTATGCATTTTCACAAACACACAGAAAAGAGCAGTTTACTTCATAATACACAAACTATGTTTAAACACATCATGTCCTTTCGCTATTTCCTTTTTTCAATTAAGAAATGATTTTGTTAAAGTATTTGCACAAACACAGGTGTTCACTATTCACATTGGGTCACATACCCCCTGCTCTGTCCAGTGGGGAAATCATATTAACAAAATTATGCGGACACAACCATATTCACAATTATTGACCAGTGCCATATCTTTGAAAAGACAAAATAAAATACACTCAATTCATAATTGAACTGCCACTGTGTGCGCTCTTATAAGTTAATCTGGATGGTAATCACATTCCGCCTAGTGGCACAACCTAATCCATGAACATTCCACCAAGTATTGTCAACCCAGGATGTTGTCTCAAAAATACTCAATGAGAAGAAAAACCCATAAAGCAAAGCAAAAAAGCAACAACAAAAAAAAATAGTAATACATAAGAAAACAGAAGAAACAAGAACACTACTCAAGGTACAGCCTGCCTACAAAAAAATCATCATTCTTGCCCATAATATCCAGTCAAAAATATTGAAAACACCTAGGATCCCATAGGAGACATGGAAGGGCTATGTACAACCAAATGTACATCATCCTGGTTGAGGCCACCAGGATATTTGCTGATGAGTTTAAATTATGCATTCCGATACCAGTTTCCTCAGAGCTCGCTCTCTGTCTCCCCCTCTTGCCTGCACTGGAATCCTGTCAATGCCAAAAAACGAGATTTTAGAAAAGTCATCTTTGCTTGGACCATGTATCTGGTTGCAATGTTTAGCGATAGAATACCTCACATCATTATTCTTAATGCCACGTAAATGCTCTAATATCCTTTTCTTCACCCAGAAGATGGCACTCCCTACGTAGCGTAACCAAGCCACCCACAAAGACACCAAAACATACACCACGTAGTCACTGTATACATTTCTTTATCTTTGCTTTCCTTACAGTGGGTAGAGAATACATTTTGACATTGGTGCTATTAGCACATGCTTTGTATTTCCTACACTTGTAGAACCCCAGGAGTTCTCGCAACCAAGATCCAGAGGCTCCTGTCCCTTGGCTCAGATGGCTATGCACCAGCATATCTTTGAGCAAACTGCACTTATGATAAGTGTTATGGGGACTAGGACTGACAAAGTGCGAGTACTATTGTGCATCAATATATGGGTTCTGTGCCCGTCTAGCCCTGCACCAACCCCACGAGGTCGGAAGAGCTGCAGGGAGCAGTTCACTGCTCCCTGGGTTATGCTTACCTGTAAAATACTTATATTTTCACAATAAAGGCATTTGTGGTAAAAGCATACTCGTATAAAAAAGTTGTTGCAACGAATTTGGTTGAAATGACACTATTTTGGTTAAAGCGTAGGTGTAATGGCATTAGTGGTAAATGCCCTCATTGTTCCATCATGCATCCCAGAAACTACCTTGCTCCAGGCATACTTCAAATCCATGAATCTGGCAACTCCTCTCTCCTTGACCTTTTATTTCTCTCAGCTGCATTTGATACCATTAGTCACCCCTTGCTCATTCAAACTCTCATAGAATGTATGGGCATTGAAGGTACTGACCTCACATGGTTCACTCCTACTTGAGCAAGCAGACACAACAGATTAAAATTGTCAAATTATTCTCTATTTTCTTGACACAGAGGTGCTGCATCGTGCCATATTGGATCCAACTCTTTTCAGTCTCAATATTGAGCCTTTTTGTGTTCAACTCAAAGAATTCATTTACAACATATTTTATTAAAATTTTATATTTATTCAAATTAGCATAATTTTTAAAATATTTAACTAATAAAGTAACAAATAATTGTGATAAAGTTAAATTTAAAATGCTATTTATTTGTTTTATACATTTCCCTATGTGCTATTCCTTGCCTTGAAACGAGAGTGGGGAGCAGAAGTAGTGGTTGTGCATCCATAGTGCTTAACTTACTGCAAGGCTGGGCTAGACTACATTTAAACCTGTTTTGTCAGTAGCACTACTGTAGTAGATTTAAATGTGTATTTGCAAAGTGCAGTTGTCCGACCCTTATAAGGGGAGTTCGTCCGTCCCAAAAACCCACCTTCAATTTCCTTTAATACTGCCCATCCCACCCATTTAGGAATAAGTATTCAAATTTTCCAACCACTCCTGCTTATCCCTCTGACAAGGACTACTAAATCGTATACCGTGATTAAACCCCTCCGACAGCTCTGTGGAGTAGTCGCCGTCTGAGGCAGACCTTTAATTCCACCCACCTGATGTAGATGGGCAGCATTAGAGATGAGTTTTCACTGCTTGTCAACACCAGGAAATCCTGGCAGTAAGGGTCAGTGAAAACTGCTAAATGCTCCCCTCTCCATGGTTGAGGACTCCTATAATGAGGGGGAGCATTTTCTTTTTAATTTCCAAAAATAAACTCCTGCTTCGGGATTTTATTTTTGGGAAAAAAAAGAAAACTGTTTAGTGCAAGCCTCCCCTATGTTAATAGAACCCTGCACCAAACTGCAAAAAGCATTGACTGGAAACTCTGTGATGGTGATTCCTAGTAATTCTTCAGAAATGACTGTCAGCTGTGCAGTCATTTCTAATTTAGTGGCCCATTATGATGCCGGACAGAAAAGGCATCCATCCCCCGTGCTCGCGGCAAAAATTCACCCGCATGACCCTCGGTATCTCCGTCGGTCAAATCATGATGTAGTGCATGAAAAATCCTACCACGGAGGACGGAAAACACAAATGACCGTCTGCCAGGCTCGGAAAAGATGCATATCTGTTTGTGGCGGATGGGGAAAGCAGTTCAGGGGACCAAAATGTCCGCTCTGGCCGCGGGATGACTGCATGGCCAATTATGATGAAGCCGCGGAGCTGGAGGACGGAGCATTGCATACCGATTTCCTTCTTCGTGCATAGAGCCAAATGAATGCCGAAAGTAACAAACTGAACAGCGATGCACAAAGTGTGCCTACACACGATGCTGTCCACAATCACATCGCACACCCCACAATGATGCACCCCAAATGTCCATTGGCAACATAAGCCATGCCCAGCATGGAAGAAACACCTGGAGGACATCACACATGTGGATACACCAACATACCACTGCATAAATCCAACCCCTTCCTGTACCAGCATCCTTTGCACACCAGAAGCCGACACTGAGACACAGGACACCATTCATGCACATAGAACAACATCACATACACCCATCTCCACACAACACCACTACTCACCCACACACCTGACACACGTCACATAACTCCACCACCCCCTGCACCCTGCACCTTTCTCACCTTTGCACCATGGCCAAAAGGCAAAAGACCAAATTCACTGACACTGAGTTGAAAGTGATGGCAGACGAGATAATAAGGGTAGAACAACATATGTATGGGAGCCTGGTCCAACACACCCCACTTGTGCGCAAAACCAAGATGTGGACAAGGGTCTACAACAAAGTCAATACTGTAGGGACCCCCCTACGCACACTGCGTGACATCAAAAGGCAGTGGCTCGACCTCAAGGCCCGGGTCAAGTATTGGGCCCATAGGAACCACGAGGCAGCCCTCCCATACTACCACTAACCTTCACTGAATGGGAGGAGAAGATGCTTGCCATACTGCATCCCGAGAGTCTCATAGGAATCAAGGGGGGAGTGGAGGCTGGTAAGTACAAACAAAATGATCACATCCCACTGTAATGTACTGTTGTGCACAACAAGTGAGCCTCAACTGCCAAACAAAGTCAAACTCATGTACAATGCACGCTGTCAACATGAATGTCTCATAAGGCTAGCATTTCTTTCCTCTGCTTCACTTATCACTTAACAGGTAGGTAGCCATCTTACTCGGGAGGGAGTTGTTGGGGCCTGACAGCAAGGCCACAACTCCCACAAGGCCTCTGTCTACCCTTCCAAACAGCAGGGAGCTATCTGACCAGCACATCCTGCATTTGTGAGCCAACTCTGTCAAGCTGCATAAGTTGCAGCCAGTGCACACACAGAAAATACCATTGAAAGTTCACATGAATTACAGTGTCATTGATCAAGTCACATGTAACTGCAAAGCAAAACCTCCATCCCTCACTGTCCCCACCACCACCACGACTCCCACAACAGCTGCAACAACAACGCTGACCCCTGCAGCACTGACCTGTGTGGCAGCCACCTCCACAATCACCACCGTTGTCTCCAACACTGTCCCTGTGCCAGTTGTAGTCAATACCACCAGGCAGCCTCGGGATGCTGGGGACAGTATCCGGCGGGAGCGCCAGGCGCCGGAACAGGTCCATGGCAGCAGGGCATGTGGGAGGACAACTGGTGGACAGTCACAGGAGGACAATGAGACAGAGGCCCAGGCCACCGTGCAAACTGTCCATGGTACATAACAGCAGGACCAGGGCAGATGGGCCAGGTCCTTGACGAACTGCGTGAACTCTGCCTGCTGCAGACTTCCATGGACACTCGTTTGGGACAAATTGCCGAGTACATGGGCCAGCTTGTGGGTCTCCTGAGGGAAATGCATGCAGCACAAACAGCTGGCAACTCCCCCCATGGGAAGCCGGATGACAGTCACACCACCTCAGTAGCAGCCACAGGGAGGGGTGAGTCACATCACGGCGAATCCTCAGACACCTCCGAGCATGCCGCAGGTTCCCCCAGGCCCAACATCGTAGGGGACGGCCGAAAAAGTCCAAGGGAGGATCACGTGGCAAAGCACCATGCCGTACCAGTTCTCGGAGACAACGTTGATGTCACCAGTGTCACACCGAGCATTGACTTTGTTGTAAATGCGATCCAACATTGCCACAAGGATGTGAGTGTACTGTTGGACAGTGGAATCCCGCCATTGTGTGCCTCACCCTAACAATCCAAGTACCATCACTTTCAACTTCAACCCTCACCTGTCACTAATTTACAAATTAACACAAATCACACCTGTATGCCTTTGTGTCAAGAGGAATATTTATCATAGTAAATAGCATGTCAACTCACATTGCAAAGTATCATGAGACGTGAATGCGACAATACATTGACAGAGAACAGGAACCTGGAACCACCCTAGGAGAATTTAGTGATTTGAGATATAATGGTAGTACAGGAAAAGCACCGTCCTAGGTAGCAATGCACAAGATGCATAACAGTTAACACAGGCCAACACCATCAAAATGTACAGAAGGGAGATGTGAGCACACAAATTCACCTCCCAGCACAGTTTACCCCTCAGCATCCTGGTAAATGCACTTCAATTGAAATACTTACTTGTCTTTCCGTGGAAGTGAGTCACCACGGCTGGATGCAGGTCAGTGCTGTCAATCCCTAGACACATGTGTGTCGCGTTATCATCCTACATCAGTAGAGGCAAGATAAATTGTGATCGGTGTCTGCTGAGGGAGCGTCCCCAATCCACTCAGGTCTCTGTACCTTTCCCTGCCCAACTCAGGTGTAACACCTCAGTCCAATGACAAGTAAGCATTGTGACTGAACTGCATTCACATGAATTCTAAGGTATAAACTGTGCTGGGAGGTGAAGCAGTGTGCTCCCATCCCCCTAACAACATCAACATGGACAGGACGGAAGTTGACACAGATTACATAGCGCAGACCAATTAAATCCTTAGCAATGTGCCCACAAGAGCCAGCATCACAACACATCCTGTCATGTGAACGATAGTGACATTGTCGCATTCACACACTCAAGTACTGTTGCACAGGGCTTTTCATGTGACATGTGCGATTCATGCGTGTTTAACCACATGAACACCAGTCCATGACAACATACCCACGCTAAATCTATGTACCAACCAAAGTTATCTTCCCCTGAATGAGCACAACTGATGTGGTCACAGGGCAGGCATTGCGTATATAGGAACTGTTGCACACCGTGTTCCTTGCTGTAGCAATCTTCTCCTTACTCCCCCATATGTGATTGTGGATAGTCATTTGTGGCCTCACATTCACACAGCGAAAGCATAATTCAATGAGTGTGCAGGCACAATGGGCTTCTGTTTGGACAAGTAGTCGCTCCCACACCAGCCCGGAGACCTTCAAATTCCAGGTGCCTTGACTGTCCCGCGTGATTCAGTCACAGCTGAACAAGGCACTCCCACTTTGTTCTCGGGGAACTGACGCACAAATTATTGATAACTTCTGATACTGAAGGCCGTTGCACACTTTTTTCGAACTTGTGGGCTCTGGCCTTCTCTCTTCGTTTCATGTTATTTCTGGTGTCCTACCGGGTGTCATTCCTCAAGTTTACATACTGCATTTAGCGGTTACAGATCATTACTTTGGCTATACAGCTGAGCGCTGGTTCTTAGATTGCTCTCACGCCATGTCTGACCGTCCTGTGGTTCAGGCCGACCCCTGTCAGTTGCAACTGTACCATGACCGCATGCAGCTTCTCTTCGGATGTGTCCTATTAGCTGTGCTTCGCATCAGATTTAGTCTAACTTTCAGCCATGCATATTTCACCTGCGTACAACCTGTGTTTCACTGTCGAAGATGCCACTTTCACTGGGCCATGGATGTCTGCCTTTCCAACACATCCCTTGCTGCCCTGGATCATGAGTTGTGGGTGAGTTCTTTGTTGGTCCACAACCAGGAGTGCTTCAGTGATACACGTTTATGGGATACCTTTCAATGTCTCAGACAGGCTGTTCTGCTGTGCCTTTGCGCAATGGCTCCTGTGCCATGCCTACATCGAGCCTCTCCCAGGTTGCCATGGGATGCTCCGCTCAATCTCGTGGTGCGAGGAGCACATCTGTTCCTTCATACAGCTGGATTGGATGGCGGTCCTTTTTGCTGAAGATGATTTGGATCGTCTTTTGGAACTGATTACCTTTGAAGCTGCTTGGATTCGTAACTACTTCACAGCAACAGGGACTGTTGGTGACAAATTCAATGTCCTTTTGCCTTTTACATGCCCACAGACAGGTACTGTCATTCAGCTCTCAGAATTTAGCCCTATCTGCATTAGCTTGACTCTGTTGTCCTATGTGGTCTGTTTCGCTTGGTACCACAGAAATGAGCAATGGGAGGCTGTCATCTGACCGTCATGGACATTGTTGACTGGCATGAGCCCGGCTTACATTATGCAGCTGAAGCACACAAATATTACATGGCGTAGTAGTTTTGCAAGTACCTTAGTATATGTCTGTCACATGAGAAGTATCCGCAGAGCTTGTCCTCTGCGTGGTCCCAGGGTACTGTCTGAACAATCTGTCCGTGGTCAGAGAACATTGTTCCTTGTCATTCTGGTCTGGCCCTAGCACCCCGACTCGACAAAGTGTCACAGCTGCTAGAGGACACGGATGCCTTTTAGATGTCATCGGAAGGTGGGCTAGATGCCCCACACTTGGAGAGTGATCCATCCAGTGATGAGAGCGCCACAGCACATGTGATGTACATTTCACCATGTTTAGGCTGAGGAAAGGGGTCTGCTGACAAAGCGAAGAGACTAGGGACAGCCCTTTAAACTCCTTCCTGCAAGGGGTGGGGAGATATGCTCGTAGGACTACGTCCAGAGGTATTATTGATGTGACGTCTTGCTTAATGTGATTTGGAAGTGTCACTATGGTAACTGGTTTAGTACTCATGCATTCTCAGCTTGTTGTGGCATGTATGTTGCATGTTTTGACACTGTAGTAAAAAATGCCAATTTCAAAGCGTTTCTTGTCTACTGATTATCTACTTGTGTACTTGCGCATGAATACCTCTGAGTAAGTAGGAGAGCTAGTGGGGCACCATTGCAATTTTTTCCTGTGCTTATGGTTGCTTCTGGGTGCTCAGTCCATGCCTGGCCAAGTTCCCTGATCCTGCGCATAGTCCTGTATGTGTGCAAAGAGCCAGCGAGAAATTTCACATTTGTGAGACAACAGTAAGGCACGCAGACACAGTCATAGTCGCTCATTGTTCTCTTACACTCAACGGAAGTAGTTGACGATGAGCTGTTGACGCTGGTCAGGGCCTACTTCCTCACCACTGACATCGTCATCGTTGTCCAGAATCAGGGGGATTCTGCTGCGCAAGGCCAGAGTGTGTAGCATGCAGCATGCAACTACTGTCTGGCATGCCTTCTGTGGTGAGTTAATAAGTGCACCGCTAGTCTTGTCCAGGCACCTAAATCTTGACTCGACCAGCACAAAAGTGCGCTCCAACACACAAAGTGTCCTCCCATGTGCATCATTGTATTGTACTTCCCCCGGCGTTGGATTCCGCAGTGGGGACAGCAACCACGTACGATTGGGATACCCAGAGTCACCTAGTTGTGAGACAAACAGGCAAACAGTGTGATCTGAATAGGTGAGGAGAGCAGCATGTCACACATACATCACAGTCATTGACACAGCCCACTCACCAACAAGCCAGGCACACTCGGGCTGCAGATTGACCATCAATTGGAGTATGGTGCTGTTCCACAAGATGTGGGAGTCATGTGCCGACCCAGGACACTTTGCACACATGTGTGGGATGATCTGATCCACCTGGCATACCACTTACATGCTGATGGAGTGATAGTGTTTGCGGTTCCTTTGGATGTGTTCACTTGCCTGTGGCGGAACAAGTGCAATGTGGGTACCATCAATGGCTCGCACTACATTTTGAATGCCTCCTAGGTCATAGAACTCCTCCTTCACAGCTGCCAATTCATCCCTCCTCGTGAAGTGGACATGTCTGTCCTTGTCAAGCATCAATGCTGACAGGACATGATGCAAATTCATGCTGAACATGGGCTGTGACATCCCACCGGCGCTGGCCACAGTGTACTGGAAAGATCCGGTAGCGAAGAAAAGCAGTGCAGCCATACACTTCACTGTAGCAGACATTGCAGCTGGATATATTCTTTTGTGTTTCAAATGTGGATGGGCACATAGGTTCCGTAGTGTGCGGCGATCCAAACAGAATTTCCGAAAGATTGAGATGTCCTCCATCGTCGTCAGGTTGGAGACAGTGCGAAAGATGGGTTGTCTCCTCCTACGTATGTCAGAGTACAGAAGCATGGGCTGAGATATAGATGAGATGTGGTGAACAGCTTACCCAGAGACTCACAGAGCCACAGCATTGACAGGTCTCATGGTCAAGTGAAATGCACAAGTGACCTGCATTCAGACATTGTTTTTCTTCACTCACTAGACATACTGACACTACAACATCCAAAGAAGTCAATGTGTATGGCATATAGTACACTGCTACATCAAGGATGAGCTGCCCTGTGGTTAGATGGCACAGTACTTGTGTTTCCCAGCATCAGTTCTGAGTTGCATGTCACTGCTGTCACGGCATGAGTGCAAGCTTTAGTCCCACAATACACAACAACATTACGGGATGAGGGCAGTGTGTGTCATCTGGACAACGCAACATGGATATACAGCACGGTGGACAGAGACATGTGGGCATTATGAGGTCAGTCCTGCTTGAGTGTGTGTGGAATTTGCGTGACAGACATAGCAATGTTCACCTGAATGAGGCACAAATGCAAGTTAATTGTGTATACATGCCCACATGGCTGACAATGACCGATGATGTCGGGCAGGGCTATGTTTGTTTGTTCCACATGTGCACTCCTATGACGTGTGTGTGAACATCTACAGGCAATGGCAGCTAGGCACACTGCACGCCACACCAGTATGTGTGTTGGGAGTGCTAGGGATTACATGTATGTCTGATTTGCAGACAATGTACACCTCTGATTGTCTGCCTAAGTCACTGGCCCTTCACAAGTCGACCCCTGGTCAAGAGACGCCAGTCAGATGTCAAGGGATATTCAAGTGATGTTCACAGGTTTGATGTTTCATTGCACAACTTTGGTACAGTGCGAGTGACCATTGTCCGTTTTGACTGCTTCCCTCATTTCAGTCCATGCTGGCCACGAGGCATGAATATGTATGTAATTTCACTCTCATCTTCTTGGACATACCATGTATGTGAAGACCTGACTCAAAGGTCACACTCTCTCATACCTTCACAGTGTAGTGACCAGCTGGTCACTATTCTAGTTGTTCTGTTGTACCAGCCACTCCCAGAGGGCTGGCTTACCCCCCACCTCACAGCCACACAGCACAGATGTCACTGGACATATGACCCTGCCAACAAACGGGTCCGGACGCATGAGCCCAGGGCCAGTTATCGCATGCAAGCACGGTGTCTGTGTGGTTACTTTATATGCATGGGGGCCTCGTGCCCCACAACATTACACATGGGGTGCACCAATCACTTTAGGCAAATTAGTTGTGATGTGTGATGCAATTCGCATGGCGACAATACTAATGCAGAATGTGTTTGCATGTGTGCTAGCTACCATCCGCAGCAATGATATGCATTGGCCCCAGTTGAATGTTGCATGATTGCGGTTGCAGCTTCCAGGCCACCGCGGTGTGGCACACACTATGCAAATGAGCCATCAGCCAATGTGAGCCTTCGGCAGAGTACATTTTTTGGTATTGCGGTGTGCGCGCTCTGCAACTGCGTGGCTCGGCATTGGCCCCATTTGCCTTCAGGGGCACCGAGGGTCACTCATGGGGATTGGGTGGGCTTTGTACTTTGCATTTGGCAGGTTGCCACATTCATCGTGGTGCCCGCAACACTTGCTGGGAGTTGTAGTTGTTCAGGGGTTGCATGCGTGTGGATGATTGGTATGTACCTCTGCTGTTGAACGCGGCGGCGTCTTGTCTGCCGGAGGAGCATCAGGTAGAGCTGCGGGAAGGCCTGTAGTGCAGGGTCCATGGCGGCTTCGGTGGTTTGGATGGGTACTGTATCAGCTCTTCCTCTCCGTTGTTGTGTTTCCGCCATCCGTGACGTGGTGGTTTTTACACGGCGGGGGGAAGGGCTGTTTGCAACATCGTAATCTGGTTGGTGGACGGAACGTGTTTCCGGTCTTGCTCTATAGGCTCCGTCCGCCACCCTTGCGTACACAAAAAAGCGTGCGGAGCCTGACAGACCCGATGGACGGAAAATGGCCTCTGTTGGACCATTGTGATTCGGTAGTCGCAATTACCGCACCTGGAGCGGGAAGATGTACGTTTTCCGCCAACAGTGCGGATGGGCTTCCGTCCGTCATCGTAATGAGCCCCTTAGGCAGCTGACACCTCCTTCAGTGCGACGGAGTAATTTACTCCGTCACCCTAGTGGATAACGCACACAAACTTCTGCAGTGTTGTATTAGCAAACTGAGGTTTCATAATCTTAAAGAGTGTATGTCCATTGATTAGTTTAATTTTCATTCATTTTCCATTTAAGATATGAGCAATATTTTATATGGAGTCACCAAAAGACTTAGAATAGTTTGTGTGTTTTTTAACCAGGTCTTCGACCCTGGCCCCACACTCACTAACCCCTCTCCCACTAAACACAGTTGCCATACATTCTTACATTGAACTTCAACCGATGACCAAATAAGGTTGAAAGAAATCCTAGGAATAGAAGCATGCAAGGCCTTCAATACAAAACAACCGATAGAAAATACCACTGTTCGGGAAAAAAAAGTGATAAATGGAATGGAACATTTTAGTAAATTGTTACGGAGAACTGTACAGTAAAAAGTAACAAAGCCCATGAAATATAGAAATGGAAGTGGAAAGGCACAGACAGCGGGCACGAGAGACTATGACAGGTGCAGGCGCACTGGAGACATCCATCATGGCCGCCTGCGAGTGTTACAAAGTCATTTGTGCACGCTAACGCCCCTCGTAAAGGAGAAAGGCCTTGCACCTTCATTCTGATGTATATGAGTAGGACGGTGGAGGCTATGAATACCTCTTGGCGGGGCCGAAGAAAATCAGACGAAACGGGGCTCTAATGGCCATGACCGCGTGCAGCCCAGATGCATTATCACTCTGTCCCTGTGGGCTTGAGCGACATTAATGATGACCTTCACTCTGGCGTGTCCAGGTGCAAAAGGGAGCAAAGGGGAAATAGATAAAACTGCCCCTCTGCGCTCCAGACAAAGCGGTGGGAGGCTTACTCTTGATTGGGCGTGAGGAGCCAGGAAAGGCTCGCAGAATAATTATACGAACGAATAATGGCTGCCGAGTATTTTGTTTTGCAACACGCCAAAAGGGCGGCGCGGCTCGTTTTTTGAACAATATTAGACAATCGCACAAAGTTGCATAGGCGCGCCTTCCATCTTGAAAGAGTATGCGGCAAACATCAAGCTCGCCCGTCTCTTAACACCCACATGAAAGTTATTTACGTGCATTTTATTTCTTACGGCTGCAAATGGTACCGTAAAATATGCAACCATAAGGAACGTCCTTCTGATATTATTTCCCTTTAAGTCTTTAAAATAGTAATATTCGCGTATTCCATATTTTTAGCTGGAGCACGTCTCCATCTTTTTCAGGGTGCACGTGCATAGAGCAATACCTAGGTGTCCTTGGGAAGGCTGGGTGGGTTTGCTCGCCTACACACTTAGCAGGCAGTTATTTCAAAAGTCGTTGCCCGTAACTGGCAACGTGCACATAAGAAGTGTTAACAGCTTAATATTTTTTTATAAAATATTCTTCCAATTAAACTTGAGTTCATTACATTATTCTTTGAGTAATAGTTGAACCGCATCTAGAACATATAAACAAGATTGATACACATCCTTAACTCATGAATAAGATAGGTGCACAACCAGAAGCAATTGCGAAAATAAGTGCAAACTGAGACCAATCAACAAGATAGAAGCACGTCTAGACCCAAGAACCAAGATAGGTGCACGTCCAGAACCAGTGAGCAAGATAGGGGCACACCCAGACTCAACAAACAAGATAGGTGCACACCCAGAATCAACGAATAAGATAGAGAATCAACGAATAAGATAGGTGCACACTCAGACTCAACAAACAAGATAGGTGCACACCCAGAATCAACGAATAAGATAGAGAATCAACGAATAAGATAGGTGCACACTCAGACTCAACAAACAAGATAGGTGCACACCCAGAATCAACGAATAAGATAGGTGCACACCCAGAATCAACGAACGACATAGGTGGCCGCCCAAGTCTAAGGACAATGATAGATGCACGCTCAAAACCAATGACAAAGATAGGTGCACATCCTTAACCAACGAACCGGATTGGTGCACATCCATAAGCAATGTACAAGAAAGGTGTACATACAGAACCAATGAACATGACAAAGATATATATATATAAACAAAGACCAAAATAGGTTTGTTCCCAGAAAAAAATACCAAGACAGGCGCACATCCAAAACAAAGGTCCATTTTAGGTGCACATCTAGAACCAATAAACAAGACACGTGCACATTGAGAATCAAGGACCAAATGAGGAGCACATCCACATCCAAAGATCAAGAAAATTGCACATCTGGAGCCAATAAACAAGGTAGGTGCACAGCCATAAACAAATACCAAGGTAAGAGCCCATCTGGAACGAATGAACAAGATAGGTGTACCTCCAGAACCAAGACCATGATCTGTGCACATCCTGAACCAAAGACCAAGATAGGTGCACATCCCAAGATTTGTGCACATGCAGAATTTATGACACAAGATTTGCACATCCAGAGCCTGTGACTAAGCAATGCTAGATGCACATCCAGAACCAATGAACAAGATGAGTGCATCCTGAGCATATGAACAAGAAGGGTCTACATCCAGAACCAAGGAAGAAGATAGGTTCCCATCCAGAACCAAGGACCAAGGTAGGTGCCCATCCAGAGCCAAAGAGCATGATGGGTGCATATCCAGATCCATTGAATAGGAGAGGTCCATGACCACAAACAAGTAATATAAATAGGTCCATTCCCAGAACTAATGAACGCAACAGGTGCACATCCAGAACCATCATGTCGTGCCCTGTTGAGCTTCAGTTAGTCCAAGATCCCTGTATACAGATAGAGGACATTTACTTTTGTACAGTCCATGGATTCCCAGTACCCACTGACAAACAGATATGCAAATAGCACAAGAAACATGGAGCAGGCCTTTCAGCATATTCATACGCACGCTGCTACACTGGAGTATAATGAGAATACATGTCCATATGGCACGAATTTTGCTTACATATGTATGTGGCTGTTGCGTTCTTCCTCAACATGTACACCATCAAGCTGTCTCACACAAAAGAGGGAGGAATGCTTGCAGTATGTCTAACCACTGGCAATTGCTCAGGGTAGCATTGTTGCCCATTGTTGTTATCCTCTCCATGCTCCCTCAGTTTGGACCCAGCCATATGCAAATCAGTCTTGACACTGCTCCAGTCGAAACAGTCCAGCCCATACAGTCAGGCCAGATCCTCCATGAATTGGAACACAAGCAAACCAAGACCAGTTTACCCTGATTGGGGCTCTTTAGCTAAGCAATATATTTACTCTGGGTCTCTACTTTTATTGATAACTATTCACAGGATAGGACCAAATAATAACTTACCTCTTTTTATTAGGGATATTTTATAAATATTAAAGCTGTGACAAAAACTAGACCTCCATTTTCCTGTCGCTGTGTGCTGGAGATGCCCATATGGTATCCTGTCAGGGATTGGAAGTGGGGAGACTACCCCAACTTCTTTGGATCTTTGAGTTTTCTATCTCCTTCCAGCTGCTATACAATCTGGATTGCATTCAATGTTCACCCTCTCAAAAATATACTTTAAAAAGTCTGCAATTCTAACTGGGATATATCTTGGTTCCCCTCTTATCAGCGGTGGTTCCCTCCTCTGAAGGAGTGACTTACCTGGCTCTAGCTTGACTCTGGGAACCAGGGACCTGACCCTGACTAATCCAGGGATGGTCCCTGGTAGTGCTTTAAAAACGCACTACGGTGAGTGATTTTTCTTTAGAAAGAAAGATCCTCACCCAGACTGCGACCAGATTTGAGTGTCCTATCATCTGCTCCTCACTTGGCATGATGCCTTGCCTTTGACCATGGCCTGTCAGTGTCCGTCTGCCCAACTGTCCAATGAGAATTTCCTGCTGCCATGTCCAGTAGGCCCTGGCCACAGTATGTTCATTTACAATGCATGCCTTCACAACGCAGTTTTTACATCGCAACATCCTTTACAATGTATTATTTTACATCGCATGCCATTACATCGCATTTTCAGAAACTACATTTACAATGCATTCCATTACATCGCATTATACCTTTACAATGCATACCATTACAATGCATACCATTACATCGCATTTAAGGTAAGTGTTGGATAGTATAGGGGTAATAATTACTATTCTAACTCCAGTGAGTGCAACAGTAGGGTAAGTGTTGGATAGTGTAAGGGTACTATGCATTGTAATGGTATGAATTGTAATGACTTGCGATGTAATGACGTGCATTGTAGTGACATGTGATGTAATGGCTGCATTGTAATGACATGCGATGTAAAAGATGTTGCGATGTAATTACTGTTATGTAAAGGTAGTGCGATGTAATGACTGCGTTGTAAAGGTTGTTTCCCGTAGGCTATGGGCCCGGGCTGTACCCCATAGCTATACGACGTATTTACTCCCTCTGGCCTCAATTCACACAATATTGTGGCTTTAGTGCTCATTCTCACTGTTGCTAAAGCCAGTTCGGTACAGCCGTGACCAATAAAGCAAGCTGTGAGTACAAGGTGAGTCATACAGCCAAGGCCTGTGTGCATTCCCCCTGTGCCCTTCTAGCTTTGGGTACATGACAAGACCTATGACCATGCCATTTGCTCAGGCTCAAGACCCCACTGGGCAATAACCTCAACAATTCTCTGATTAAGACTGTACTTTGCATTCACTCCCCCTGGCCTCAGTCATACTGGGAATGGCCTTTAGCCAGAGCCTGCAAGTTCTGGGTACAGGATGTGACATATGCATCTTAGGCATTTTGTTTCTCAATAAAAGTCTTTCAGAATAAATACCAGTGTGTTTATCGTGTGTGTAGAAGACTGGGAAAGAGTATTAAATAGAGATGGAGTCTGGCAATAAGCCCCTTGCTGGAAAAATCATATTTATCAAGGAATCATTCTGATGCTTGCCTGAGTGGACTGCGGTTCTAGTACGTAGACCTGCACAGCAGGCTCAAGTTTGACTAGCCATATGATCACAATAATTAAATTTTAAGATCCTCGAAGGGACCTTGTAGTCTAGTCTGACACAGTCGGCCCTCTCGGCATCCATAGGGTGGTATAAATCCTGAGATCAGCCAATCACACACGCTATAATTCTGAATTCTTACGAGTTTTGTGAAGCCATTCATCTAAAGGATGATCATCATCTTTTCTTGCACAAATCTGGAAAGTTCATTACTTGCAACCCAAGTTTCTCTGCTGTTGATGCACTCATTGGAATAAGCCCAGACTCTGATTGAGAAAATCATAATAACAATTTGTTTAAAGGTGAATCTATTCCTGTGACTTTTTTTTTTAAAGGTTTGCGTTTTTTGTGTTGGACATGTGTCTGTCAATGGCCCCTCACTTCTGTGCTATCAGCTCCCCAGTCTGAAAGACACAGTCCTGAAAACTTCCGATTTCATTGCGGCCTTCCACTTGCATACACAAGGAAATGTCACTCTTGCTCTTCGAATTCTTGCTCTTTGGATTCTGCAGGAAGTTGCCATCTGCTTACAGAGACAGGCTCAACCTGAAGGGCTTGGGATTACTGCTCACCAGAATGTAGGGTGTTCTAAAAAGGAGTCCTGTTACCTGTGTCCAAACTGCTTCAATGCCCCCAAACACTGAACATAGCCCACACTGGGCCAAGACCCATGCCACCACAGGGAAACGGTCACCTTGGCAAGCCTGGGAGCAGTGCCGTTCTAACGAATGGGCACGCTGGGCAGCTGCCCGCGGACCCACGAGCATAGAGGCCTCATGCAGACCAGAATTCAAGTTTTCCATTAAACATTTTATTCCTGTGAATGGTTGTGTACACAGGGCCCAATGCACTGCTTTGCCCGGGGGCCTATAATGCTGTTAAGACGGCCCTGCCTGGGAGCTAACAGCCACTGAAGCCTGGCCTTGCCACCATGATGAAACAGATTGCTTTGTATGAGTAAGATTGTCCAGATTTATGCTTTTCGTACTGGCCCAATATCTGCTCTCATACCTGTTTTCTCCATGGCAAAGAAAGGTGACTGATGAGTATCCGTTATACATTCCCTGCCATTCCAATGTCCAAGCTTTGCTCAGAAATTTTTAAAGGGAATCAGAGATCAAAAAGAATTTGTAGAGTTTGTAAAAGTTGGGAAAAAGATGAGACAGGGCGAACACAACCACTCTTCTTCCCTGGCTGCAAGAAACCCAATCTATGTGTGTTGCTGTGAAGAGGAGCACCTGAAAAGTCAGCTCCTGTGCTATTATGCATGGAAATGCGATACTGGATTTTTGAAAGCATGACACTGCTATAGGAACTTATGTACCCTAAAGAAAAGCAACCCACTCAAAAAGCATTGGGGCATGATATAGAACACTGATGTTGAAAAATCTATTTTGGAAGAGTGTATAATAGACTAGACTGTTGTCAGACTGTTAACACAAGGAATTTATTAATACATTTGCCCTGTAGTATTAACATATGAACTCTAATAATATTATTAACCTTGTATAATCTTGGAAAATACTTAAGTAAGCACTACTTTTGTGGAGCGCTGCTTGAATATATACCAATTGGTGGCATACCTTCTTGTGGTTTATTAAATTCACCTAGACCAGTGGATTAAAGCAGGAGGCACAAAGCAACTTCTTGAGGCCTCTGTAATACCTGAAACACACACATTTGAACAGCTAGAGTGTTCCTGAAGTTGGAGGGTATTTCTCTGCTTGGTGAATAACAGAAGAAATAGACAATCGCCCAAGAACATCAAACGTCCAGGACCCCCTCTCAGTTTCACTGTTCCCCCTTCAAAGAAACCCAACGATGTCACCGGACACGCTAACTTCCTCTAACCATTCCATTTCGACCTACCTGAAACCTCACGGTGCGAACTCCTCCACTATCAGCTTCCCCCCAACCTCTCCCTTAAGCGAGAAGAAACTTCAAACATAGACTGATTAGACAGCACACAGAAACACTAGTCGTGGACACATGCCACTGCTCCTCCAAAGGGCAGATTAAGATGGATTTCATCTTCCACACTGTAAGTCCCGACAACTGGAATGCCACACTCAGAACACAACTTTACATCTCCAAAACCACGACTACCTTGCATTGCTGCAAACTGAGGACCTCGCTCACTAACCGCTCTGCAAGGGGTGGGAACACATCTGTGACCATCTAAACGAACGGCACAGTCCTGATACAGGCAAACAATGACAACCTAGAGGCCTTCGACTCCCTCTTCCCCGCACTCCAAACCACCCACCTCCACTTGCTTCGACCTTCCCTGACCCAGTACTCACCCCTGGACAACCTGTCCCACCAGGCGAAGCATACATTCACTACCACACACAACACCACCACCTCCCTCCCCCCGAGTCACCTCCCACTCCTTCGCCCCCAGGATTGGCGATCTACAACTCCCAGAGGATCGCCAAACCCAACTGCCCTCCCTAATCCCCCCACACCAACTCCTTGACCCTGCCCTGCTGACTCCAGCCACCACCCACACTAGCACTCCCGCAGACTCCAGGAGGACGAAACCACAACATGACCCAATGCACCCCTTACCCAAGGTCCCAAACAGAGGCAGCACGGACCACACAAGGAGCAATAGGCATCATAACTTAGTCACGACCGGGGCCCCTAACAGAGGCAGCACGGTCCACACAAGGAGCAATAAGGACCATAACTTAGCCACGAGCTCCACCACACGAGACGACCCTACCCAAGACTCCATCACCGCTGCCCAAGATAACATGGCGCTGTGGCTTGCATTACTAGAAAGCCTGCTAGAAACGATACTCAGGGGCCTGACCGAAATTCTAACTAACCTCGAGAAGGCCCGAAAGCCCCGGCAATACCCTCCCAGGGCGCCCACCCTGACCAGCTCCAATCATCCAAAACACCCTTCCGGGCCCTTACCGATCCCCGTGACTCGATCACAGAGACCCTCTATAAAGGACATTGAGTTCCCATCACAGAATCCCTTAGGAACCAAAGCCCCCACGCCCAGGTTACAGAGACTCTTAAATACCGACACCAAGATCCCGAGACTAAGACACACAAGATACAAAGCCGCAATGTCTCCGAAGAAGCGACCGATCTAGCCTCATCATACGACTACCCCCCTACAGACTCCCCTAAATCCAAGATCCAAGTGATCACGGGCTTCAGAAGAGACTACTCCCTCCCGAAACCTCCGAGACCCCCTCCCTTCCTCACCACCGTATCTAGGGCCTCTCCTGGAAAGAACCACAGCGAAAAAGAGCTTTCCACCAGCTGCATGCTCATTAACTGCAGATCAGCCTCTATGCATGCAACTGAACTAGCAGAAGCCATCCTCTCGCAGGACATAGATATTGCATTCATCACGGAGACGTGGCCCAATGACCTCTCCGCACCATGTTAGACATGCTTGTGCCCCCAGGTTTTACCATTATCAACAAAGACAGAAAAGACCAACGAGGGGGAGGTGTAGCTATTTGATAATGCTTCCATACCCCCTAACAAATCCTGGCTAATCTTCCAACCCATTCAAGAAGCTGAGATAGTCAAACTTATCTCCACCTCCAAGCCCTCTTCTCACGCCCTAGACCCTATACCCCCCCAACTGACCAAAAAACGGAAACTCTCCCTAGCACTGCACTGGTGCACGATCATAAACAGCTCCTTGAAAAATTGAGCCGTTTCCGATTGCCTTAAAGTGGGGCAAGTCAAACCCGGCCAGGACATAAAGGATTTGAACAACTTTAGACCCGCCTCCAACCTTCCTCTTCTATCCAAAATCCTCAAAAAATGCATACTCCAACAACTAACCCAACACCTGGACAACATCGACCTCCTTGACTCCCATGAGTCTGGCTTTAGAAAAGGATGCAGCACTGAAACCGCGATCCTCAACATCATCGACGATATCCACAAATCACTCGGCTCAGACCAATGCTGCCACGGTAGACCACAAACTTCTCATTAAGGCTCTCCAAGAAGGAGCCGGACTTGGTGAGGTGGTCCTTGAATGGTTCTCATCCTTCCTACACAACCGCAAACAAAGAATCAAAATCAAAAACTTTGCGTCCAAAATGCATCCAGTCAACAAGGGAGTCCCGCAAGGTTCACTGCTCTCCCCGCAACTTTTCAACATTTACATGGAACCCCTAACCAAACTACTCAAATAAGCCAACATCCGCTTCCATCTTTATGCAGACGATACGCAGATCTACCTGGAAACCTCCTCCATCAAGGACATCCAAAGACTCAATGACATACTGAGAGACGTCCAACACTGGCTGTCTAGCAACCACCTTAAACCAAATCCTGATAAAACCGAAATTCTCCTCATCTCAAACAAAGAAGTGAACCCCCAAATTGCTGAATGACTAAAAGCTATTGATGCGCCCAATGGGAACCTCACCCTGGCCGACTCTGTCAAATCACTAGGTATCACGCTAGACCCGAAACTGAACATGACCTCACACATCAAGAACTCAGCTAAGAGCGCCTTTCTTAACCTAAAACTACTGAACAAAATAAAACCTTTCATCCCGCCCAATGATTTCAAACAGGCCACCCAAGCATTGGTGTTGTCAAGACTAGACTATGGGAATGCAGTCCTCTCAGGATTAGCAAAATCACATCTTTCTCCCCTCAATACAACGCTCAACACGGCAGCCAGAATGGTCATCGGAATCAAGAAATGTGATCACATTTCTCCGGCACTCAGAGAACTTAAGTGGCTCCCAGTGGAAATGCGGGCTAGCTTCAGAACAGCCTGCCTCACACAGAAAGCCTTGCACACCAGCAAACCCGAATATTTGGCGGCCAAACTCAAAAAGGCCGGTCAGACTAGGAACCTCAGAAGCTCGAACTCTCTTCTACTCATTCCGCTGAAAACTCGAAAACAAAAAACTGCGGCTCAATCCTTCGCTGGGAGTGCGCCCAAAATCTGGAACTCTATTCCCCCCCCGACATCAGAACTACTCCCTCTTTTGCAAAATTCAAAAGTTAGCTCAAAGTCCTGTTCCTCGACCGCTCCCTAGGGAAACGATAGGAACAGCCGGGGCGTGGAAGCAGACACCTTTCACAGCTTCGACTTTATGTCCGCAAGCCTCATACCTGAACTCGCCGCCAATTGACCTACACTATTACTGTATTTTGTGATTCTCTGCATTGTAACTGTTGTAAAATGCTCCAATACCCTCGGGTCAGGCCAGCGCTATATAAAACTTTTAAATAAATAAAAATAAAATATAAATAAACATAGTGAAGTTAATGTGGTTGAAAAGATGTAAAGGGGTATTAAAGGGAACAAATGTGTAGAAGAGAAAGGAAAATGCTTGAAAAGGGTCCAAGTCACTCAAAGTTCAATGGTGGTCAAAACAGAAGTAATTTTAAAGTGTCTTATAGGTGTGGAAGAACCACACATGCTGCAGACTATAAAGGATATTTAGTCATGATATGGATTTTATGGCAAGACCAGAGGCTAATATTATACAATGTTCCTTTATTGGCACCACACACAGCAGCATATTTAAAGCTTCTAGAACAAAACAAAACAAAAGAACTTAGAACACCCAAAACATTCCAAAAACCATAAAAACCCCCAGCAACTAGTCCACCTCCTTCTTTTATTGCTGCTGCTCACAGAGATAAGTACAGTTCATATTATTTGAATATCTTTAGTGAATGTATTTGTTTTTGTACTCTTTGGAGCTTGTGCACTGTATTTTAATAGAGAACATATTGAATGGTATGCTGTGTGTCCTTTTATTATGAGAATTTGTGTAATTTGGGGATTTTTTGTGTTTTTTCTTTATTGTTAGGTTGCTTTGTTAATTATTAATTTATTGGCGTATCTTTAGTTGTTAGGGTATGCCGCTTGAGTGGTGAAGTATTGTTTAAATGCGAAGTTAACTAAAATAATCGCTCTGCTGTTTCGCCTGCGCGAGCCATAGCTGTTTCAATTGTTGCAACTGAGGGAAAATGTGGCCTCTTTGAAGACTTTATCAAGTTTAGGATAGTCTTTGTAATGCAAGGAGTAGAGGGTACAATGGATCTTTTTTTTCTATTGAAGGAGAAGAAAAAAATGAAGCAAAAACGAACTGATCTAAACCTAGTAATGACAGAGTAGTAGATGTACTTATAGCCTTAGGTTTGATATAGTCTATTGTATCTGGTATACTATTTGATGCTATTTGTCTGGGGAATGTACTATAACCTTAGAACACACATCCCAATGGTTATGGGGAAAGATATATAAGCATCTTCAGAGACATTTGGCGGAAGCTTTTGAGTTCAAAGAACTCAGGACAGAAGGAACAGGTTACATTATGCAAAAGGGTCCAGCCATTTCCATCTGGGTGCAACAGTACGATATACATATTGAGTTGGAGCCAAGAATAAAGGCTTAAGTGTTAGTGGTGGAACAGGGAAAAGTATTTTGGAAGAATGTAAACAATTTTTCACTAACATGGTGGGCACACTCAAAAAGTAAATGCATCAGTTAAAAAATAAAAAAGATGCAGTAGCAGCCTGACAAACAATGACCAGGGTCCCAGTAATTGTGATGGAAGAGGTGAAACAAATGCTAGAAGATATTGTAATGGGGTGGTGCAATATATGACTGGCTTTCTCTTGCAGTAATTACAAAAAAAGCCCCTGGCTGCCTAAGATTATTTGTAAATTTGAGAAGCCATACCCAGAATATTGTTCTGAATAGTTTTCCCCTGCCAAATATTAATGAAATGATCTTACTTCTGAACAATGCAACGTTTTTCATGCGTGTAGACCTTATGGCAGCATACCACCAGATGTGCATCACCTCTCGAAGCACTTACAGATTTCATAGCTTTCATCTCCATGTAAGGGGAATATCAGTGCATTAGACGTCCCTTTGAATTTGCCACTCTTCCATAGGATTGCCCATCATCTTTCCTTTGACAAATCTGGAACGTTCCTTACCTGCAAACCAAGAATCTCTACTGTTGATGCATGAAATGGAATTAGCACAGGCTCTGATTGAAAAAATCCAAATTATAATGGGATCATTTGTGTAAAGGTCTAGGAAAACCAGGTTGTGAAAAATGTAGCTTTCAACAAAGGAGACAACCGACAACCCTCCTAGTAAACAAAGTCACAAATACCCTGAACGGTTTGCTGGCAGCAATCTTGCAACTGCATGTCAGGTAAACTGAAAGGACAAACATGAGATTAGTGGCCAGCGTCTAGTAGAGCATAATGAATGAACTCTTCAGGGGACAAAACTTCTCTATTTCTAGGATGATATTTTGTTACATGGACAAACAAAAGAAACACTTAATACAAAAGAAACACTTAATTAAGCACAACAAGATGTTTTACAAATCCTGAAAGATGCAGGTTTAACACTACACAAACAGAAATGCAATTTGTTTAAGGAAATTGAGTACTTGGAGAAACATATTTAAGACCAAGATGTCAAATTCACTCCACAAACTCAAGTTTAATTATTTATTTATTTATTTATTTATTTTTTTAAACTTTCTTTATTGGCATTTATAGACAGTGAAAAAACACAGGCACATACGATATTGCCATTGACACATAGATGTACATTGCAGGTGCGCCCAGTCATAGTTCTTGCAATCTAGCAGCCTCTCGGCTCTTCAGGCCGTTCATCGCTGTCCTGAGTGGGGCTGCAGATATGGGCCCGAATCCAGCCTCTGAGTGTGCCCTGCTGGAGTGCGCCAAGATCGCCTCGCGGCCGGGATGCCGTGCTATGCGCCTGAGCCCCCTGTACGGGGCGTCGCAGAGGCTATGGTAGTGCGGCCATTGATTAACCACTAACTAACTGGGGGTCGAAAACCAGGGAAAAGGGGGGGGTGCACTGTGTCGCCCATCAGGAGTACTAGTAGCTGCGCGCTCTTGTGATCGGACCATCATGTGGGAGAGGGCCGGTGTGGGCACGGACGTGGAGATGGGGAGGGGGCGGGGGGGGCAGGAGCAGCGCGCCTGGCCTATGAGGACTCTGGCTGTGGGGCCCCTGGTGGCAACCCCTGCGAGACACCGGGTGCCGGACCTGCCTGCGCATTGCCCGGGGTGGGGTCCAGAGTGGCGGGCGCCCCCGATGGGTCTATCACTCCCGCACTCGCCGCTGCCTCAGTTTCCTGCGTGAATGTGTGCATGAGCATGGCCCAGGGCATGGAGATCGGGTGTTTGCGCATCCCTCGGGCCTCCTCCATTCTGAGTGTGGTTTCCTCCGCCTTGCCCCACTTCTTGACGGCCCCCACCCATGCCGCTATGGGGGGCCCACCCGGCGCCTTCCAATGCATAGCAATGCAACGTTTAGCGAGGATCAACATTAAGAAAGCAAACCTCCTCTCCACTTTCTGCCGCTTATGCCGACCATGAATTCCCTAGGGCAGTTTATGACCCGGGAGGAATCAGCCGGTACACGCCTCAGTGCTTCCTGAAGCATCACTGACAGACTAACGGAGCCGCGAAACGCTGGAGGAGTGAAGTTATCTCGATGCCGGCACGGGATTTCAACCTAACACGATTACGCAAACTTACATAGGTAGAAAAGAAGTTCGTCCTCCAAGGTAGCCGGCTAAGGAGACAGCCGTCTCACAATTGGGACTCGGCTGTCCCATCACGATAACAGATTCACTTCAAAGGCCCCAGGGTGAGTTGGATGAGTCACGGATCGTTAAGGTTCCCCATTTACGCACTTTTCTAAGAAATTGGTTGGTCCTGAAGAGAACCTCAAAAGATAGAGGTTCGAAACGCGTCGACCAGATTGGTCCTTTTTGCACCCATTTGAGAGGCTCCTACTAAAAACGTTCCTTTGGATTTTCATTGTATAAAAAAAGAAAAAGTATTATGACATATATAGAGTATGTTAGTGAATTTTTTCCAAAAGGAGAGGTGTCATTAGGACCGCTTTGTTCAGTGTATGTCGAGTGTGTGTATGAATGAATCGGCCATGAATGTTTGATGAATGAATGCAGTTTGAAACCTCTACACAGGGGATCAAGACTATCGTGTAGTGTTGTTTAATACATTTGTATATATACCATGATGTTTTTTGTAAAATGTGAATGTGCAACGAACAATTATTGAACGCACAAAAAGAGAAAAATGAGAAATAAACAATAAATGTTCTTCTAAGCAAAAGGAAATTCATAAAGCCCTCCTTTCATGTTTTACTTCTCATGATAGGAGTTATAATAAGGGATTGGTTGTAGTGATTCTCAGCCTGGACAGTATGTTCTGTTTTTTCTGACCATGAATTCCCAGCGCACACGCCTCCCATGTGCCCAGGTCCTGGAGCCCTGTGACCGTCTCTAGGGCAGCGTGAATCGTTTGCCAGTAACTGTAGAGCATCGGACAGTCCCAAAACATGTGCCTAAACGAGGCGGCAGGCTCCGAGCATCTAGGGCAGCCAAACACCCCCTCGGGGAAATATTTCTGCAACTTTTCAGGGGTTAGATACGCCCTATGTAGGATATGCAACTGAATGTTCTTAAACCGATAGTTGCGTGACACTTTCTTAGTGTATTCTAGAGCCCTCGTCCACTCCCTATCATGCAGGGGCCATTGGAAATCATCTTCCCAGTGTTCCCTGAGGGTCGCCAGCGTTGGACTCCGCAGGGCTCTCACTGCCTTGTATATCCATGTGACTAGATGGCGGCCGGGCCCCATCTGGAGTACCGCATGAATGACCGGGTGTGAAGGGGGCTCCGCATCAATCCCCCCCCCACAGCCTACGGCAGTCCAGGAGGAGCTGTCCATGCCGCAGGAATTGGCCCCTGGGGAGCTCGAAGTCTCCGACCAGCGCCTCAAAAGGCTGCAGGCTCTCACCAGAGAACAGCATCCCCACCTCTGTTACCGCGTGATCCGTCCACACCCGCATCATGTGCTCCGTATAGTATGCCCGTCCCCTGGGTAGCCCCACCAGTGGTAACAACGGGGAGTACAGGGGAATACCTCGGCTAAGTCGATGAACACGCGCCAAACTGGCCCGCGCCGTCATGACCTGAAGGGGCCGGGAAGTCGGCGGTGCCGCCCCCGGCAGCAGCATGCGATGGACATCGGGGATCGAAATCCGCCGCGTCGCTGTATGCAGCTCTTCGGGCGCCCTGCCCGCCGTCCACCGCGACACCCATTGCAACTGGGCAGCAAGGAAATACGCCTCGAATGAGGGAGCCGCCAACCCGCCCTGATCAAGGGGCAATTGCAGTTTCGCCAGGGCTCTCCGCCGGCGGCCGTTGCCCCAGATGAGAGTCCCGAGCAGGGTTTCCAATTCCCGAAACAGGGATCTCGGGGGAACCACCGGGAGATTGGAGAAGAGGTAGAGCAGGCGCGGCACCAGGATCATTTTCGCAACGGCTATCTTTCCCGGGACAGCCAGGTGGAGACCCTTCCAGAAATGGACCAGGGAACGGATGTCGCCCATCAACTTGCGGTAATACCCCTCATATATGTCTTGCGGCGTATGATATAAGTTAACGCCGAGGTATCGGACCGCATGGGGACTCCACGAGATTGCATTGACTCCGAGTCGTATCGGACCCTGGGGCACGACCTGTGTTAAGGGGTAAACAGTGGACTTGGCCCAGTTCACCCTAAGGCCTGTCACTTCTGCGAAATCTTGCAGGATGCATGAAATCGGAGTCAGGTCGATCGCGATGTCCCGGACATATATGAGGACGTCATCGGCGTATAGTGACACTGCGTGGGTATGATCTCCTATCGGGATGCCCCACTCCTCGCTCGCCCCTCGCAACAGAACCTCCAGCGGCTCCATCGCCAACGCAAACAGCAGGGGGGAGAGGGGGCACCCCTGTCTAGTGCCGCGCCGGATTGGAAAGGAGTCCGATATGAGAGGGCCTATGCGTACCCTGGAACTGGGTGAGGAGTAGCTGAGCAGAGTGTAGGCCAGCAGTTTGGGCCCGACACCTATGCGTAACAAGACCTGAAACAAGTAGGCCCAAGAAAGTGTGTCGAACGCCTTTTCGAGGTCCAGCACCAGGCACGCTGCCCGAGGGAACCGACCCTGCACCTGGTCTTGCACGTGAAACAGCCGCCGGATATTCGAAGAGGTGTGCCTACCAGGCACAAATCCACTCTGATCCGGGTGGACAAGCCGCGGAGGACCGTGGTGTATCTGTCCGCCAGGGCTTTCCCGTAGATTTTATAGTCTGCTGACAATAGAGTTATGGGCCGGTAGGAGCCTAGCTGAAGCGGGTCCCTATCCGGTTTAAGGAGGGATACTATAGCGGATTCGCGCATGGAGTGCGGTAGGACTCCCACGTCTAGAGCCGCTTGGAACTGCAACTCTAGTTGGGGGACCAGCTGGGACGCAAAAGTCTGGTAAAAGTCAAGGGGGAAACCATCCAGCCCCGGGGCCTTGCGGGCGGCCAGCGTCTTGAGAGGGCGATCGAGGTCCAGGCGCGTATCCCGGTCAATATGGGGTAGCTGGACACGGTCCAGGAAGTCAGCCGGGGCGGCAGTCAACCCCGCGGGTTGGGGGCAAGCGTACAAGCGCATGTAGTGCTCTTGGAAGGTCTTGAGTATCTGCCCCTGCGAGTACACCACGGTGCCTCGGAAGTCTCGTATGGCCGTGATGGTCGGGAGGCACGAATCCCGCTTTATGAGCCAGGCCAGCAGGGCGCCCGCCCGATCACCCTCCGAGTGGGCCCTAGCCGCGTAGGCTGCGAAATTAAACTGACGCATGCCTGCCAACGCCGCGGCGTACGCAGTCTCAGCACTAGCCAACACAGCCGGCGTGGCCTTCGCAGGGTCCGTCTCCTTAGTTAGTGCGGCCAGCGCCCCTTCCGTCCGCTGAATGTCCCCCTCTCGAACCCGCCGGACTCCCGTAATATGACGAATGCAATTGCCACGCATTATCACCTTAAAAGCATTCCATTCTGCGGCTCGGGTGCTGGCGGTGCCAGCATTCTCCCAGAAATAATGACCGATTTGATCTGCTAGGGTTTGCCGGAAGACCAGGTCTTCGAGACTGTCCCTGGGGAGGCGCCAGGCTGGAACGGGGGGGGTGCGGCGGGCGCCATTGCAGGGTGAGCGTGTGGGCATCATGGTCGGAGATAGTTCTACCCAGGTAGTCAGTGTCTAGAACAGCAGGGAGGATGGTGGGAGAACAAAGGAAACAATCCAGGCGTACTCTGAGGTTGTGGGGTCTGGAATGGAACGAATAGAGTTTAGCGGTGGGGTTCCGGAGCCGCCAAGCATCCACCAGGGACCAGTATCTCACCCGGGTTGTAAACCTTTTCGCCTGCGTTACAATGGGGGAAGACGGGAGGGGCGGGTGAGATCTGTCCAGGGTTACATCTTGCACGCAGTTGTAATCGCCCCCCCAGGATCCATGGTACCTGCGCCTATGAGCCTAAGGGATTGGAGAGCGTGTCCCAGAATTTAGATTAGTCGACGTTCGGCCCATAGATACTGCCCAGTTAGACCGTCTGGCCGTCTAACCGGCCCAGAACCAGTACAAAGCGACCCTCCGGGTCAATTAGGTGTGACTCTTCCTGAAAGGGGACTCCCGGGCGCACCCATATGAGAGCACCGCGGGCGAATGCGGAGTAAGTTGTAGCATAAAGGGCCCCCCGCCAGCATCTGCGCAGCTTTGCCACCTCCCCCGCCGCCAGGTGTGTCTCTTGCAGGAGTGCAACCTGCGCTTGGTGGCGCTTAATGTATGCGTAAACAGAGTACCGCTTGCGCGCTGTATGCATGCCCCGCACATTTAGTGTAAGGAGTGTAAGTCTACCTGCTTGCGCCATCGGGATCTGCGTCTATGGCTCTTCTAAGGACTGGGCGGCGGGACCCCCCGGAGTCCCCCCCGGAATCGATCTCCTCGTCCCACCCCCACGGGTCCGGCGCAGCGGTGTGGCATCGTAGCGACATGTGGGCAGGGACACAGTGCTGAAAGTGTACGTGAAAGGGGAAGGGGAAACTAGGGTGAGGCGAACGTAACTTGCCCCAACACAAGGGACCCATCGCCAAGCGCGATACGTCCAAACTGACTCCCAAATTGCAGGGGAGCATGAACCTGTTAAGAAAGGGGGGTCGGCTAACGTCTGCTGCAGGCTCTACAAGCGGGCTGTGCGCGGAAGCTATGGCTAGCCACTGGGGGAAAATGGGCGCCCCTGGGGAGGTATCTGTCCCGGGCCGCAAGAGAAACGCCAGAAGCGCCGGGCTTGCATCTGTAAGTTGTGGGGGGGCTGCACCCCGGGTTGCGAATGTGAGGCCCTCTACCCAGACCCAATCATATCAGGTCGTCCGCTGTCCGCGGGGTGAGAGAGGGCAGGGCCCCTGAGTCTACCCCGGACTGTGTCGCCTCACTGTCCTCTTCCTCCTCTGACGTGAAGATATGGGGTGCCCGCTCCAAGTCCGTTGCCGGGGAGGTCGGGCAGAGGCCCGCCGCCGCTTTGAGGGCCTGGTGCCGTTCCTGGACGATCTGCTCCAAGTCCGGTGATCCCAGAGTGCGTGACAGCTCCCCGGGAGTACCTGGGCGGTGTCTCTTCCGCAAGCGCTGCCTCCTGCGTCCCCCCGCAGCCGCTCTTTGATCAAGAGGACGCCCGGTCCTCCGGTCCCCAGTACAGTTCTGGTCCGCCCAGTCGTGCGCCTCCTCCGGTGCCATGAAGAAGTGTGTGACGCCGCCGTGAATAATCTTCAGACGGGCCGGGAATAGGAGAGAGTATTGGATGTTTTCGGCTCGAAGGCGCCGTTTCACCTCCAGGAAGGACGCGGGTTGGCGTTGGACCGCTTGTGAATAGTCGGGGAAGATCATAACAGTCTTATTCTCGATGCGTAGCGGGCCCGCCTGCCTGGCCGCTCGCAGTACCGCATCCCGGTCTCTGAAGTGGAGGAACTTGGCCAGCAGCGGGCGAGGTGGGGCCCCCGGCAGCGACCGACGAGCCGGCACACAGTGCGCTCGCTGAACCGAGAAGTAGGCCGTGCGGTCCGTCTCAGTGTCGTAAATAAAGTATTACGCACTCATAATTTCTATAGGTATCAATAGGATCATGCATAAAGCAAGAGGCTGAGTCCGTGGTATCAGGTTCAAAAGGGCTTTATTCCAATAACTCGAGTTATAGGGAGAATGGTTCCATCACCACAAGGGATCAGGAAGGGTCTTCTGCAACTTTATTCACAGAGTACAGTATATATACATTCAATATTATACGTAAGCAGGAGCGCTTCAGGCAGAGCAAGAGAGAATGAGATAAGAGCATGTGGGCGTGTAAGTAGGCGTGAAGGTGGGTGTCCATGTGGGCGTCCACTTGATGAGTCATAGGTGAGTGTCATAGGTGGGTGGGTACCTGGAGGGGGTTGCGTGATCAGCTGGAACTTTACTGGAACTTTGCCTTACTTGTGCTCAACTCGAGCATGACGTGTAACTGACGTGTAACTGGGGGAAGGTTGCTGTGCAGCCGGGGAGTCTGGAAGAGAGGCCTTCAGTGTCAGGACGACCAGCACATCTTGTATTATCTGATATCTAAAGTCCGGAGCAGGAACTGATCTGTGACATAGGTTGCCCATCACCAAGAGCCGATGTGGCTTCTATTTCTTTATTCACTGCGTGGGCCTTACATGGGGGCTATGGGTTTTTCACTGACGTGAGCTTGCAATCACTGAAAGGGAGACAGAAAGGCTAGGCTCTATCCTTTGCAGGCGGGTTTTGTTTATTCCTCCTTTTCCAGGCAGGAATGTGATTCAGTAGGAGTAAGCAGATAACCGTGCTCAATACTATCTCGGCACCCCGGACTGGGCCCCTTTGGCTGAGGCCCAAGTGTGCGAGGCCAAGGATACGCAGCTGCAGCTCTCAGAGCGTCTGAGGCCTGAAACCTCTTTTCGGGCTCTGGCTGAGCCACAAATTGGGCTTTCATGAAAATGGCACGAGTGCAGGAAAACATGATGCAAAACGTGTAGGCCTCAGTGCAGATTTGTCGTTTCTCTCATGGGAGACTTGATGGCAGGCCACGTTATAGCATAGGCATCATGGTTGACAGGCCATGGAGGGAAAATGCATGGCGTACATGCATGTACACGAAACGTTGGGGAACACATAGGGGACACATAGGCCTTGTCATAATCTTTATTTTCTCATTCCCTCCTTGTCCCCTAGTGGACCCTTCATGTCACATCTATTCTCATGAGACAGTCGATCTGTTCTTGCAGCATTATTTTTCCATTTTCAATGCTTTGTATATGGGGACGTGGAACACATGCAGTAGCACACAGGCCGCAAATGGCCGGGCCACACTGCAGACATAGACAACAACTGAATACCATTAGTAGTATTAACCCACAGACGGTCAACACTTTCCATCCCCATGCCGATATTACTCCCCAGAGCCAACTGGACCAAGTCCACGTGCCTGGGTCTTGATGTATGCTTTGGGCAATCTTGTGGAGCCTTGTTATTGCTTTGTATACAGATGGTGCGTTATTAGGAATAAAAACGCAACAGCTGGAGCCGATGATTCTACAAGCCCCGCCCCTATCCGCCAGGATGACGTCAAGAACAAGGCGGTTCTGAAGAACGACCATTCTCACAGCAGACTGTTCCTGGGTCAAGTTCCCCAGGGCTGATGCAGTCTCTTTTACAACTGTTTCTAGAATCCTTGTTAGCCTGCAGATAAGTTTACTATTCTGGACGGGACCTATGAAGAAAAAGAATCCTTTGTTGAAATCTGTATATTGCTCCCAAGCTGTCTCGGTCTGGTCAATGTCGGAGGCATCGAGCCCTCGTCTGTGTCTGATAAGTGCTAGTTGGGGATCTTGATGATAGTTCGATGGGGCCAAGAAAACGGGTGGTAAAAGAAATGATATGTAGCACGTCCCACCCCAGTCTAAGGGCAGCTGTACATAGGCTGTCTGGCCACAAATAAAGTAGGTGTGTCGTGATGCTCTGAAATAGGACTTTCCTTTGTCTTTAAACTCTATTATAGTATTACACTCGCTGTGCCCCAAATGTACTGAGCCTTCTTTTCTGACACACAAGTCCCCTTTTACTGGCAGGATTGTAATTGAGGATGGACCTACATTGTGTATGGGCTTGACATTCAACATTATAAAGTCGAGGGTCGCATTTCCTTGCTGATACTCTTCATTTTCTAGATCTGTACCTTTTCTTTGGGGAAGACCTTCTTCGTCTGGGAAACATGCTTCATTCATGACTTTATTCAAGTTACCCCATACCCAGTCACCCCTACACTCCTTGTCTTGACATTCTTTGGCATCACCGTTGATGGATGTCATTAAGGCAAACCATGCTCCGCAAGAACCATTATGGGAGAACGGAAAAGGGAAAAGAGGCAACACTCCCTTCACCTTCTGATACGGGGGAAGTCGGCCACAGACCCAGCAGTCTGTAGCATTGCTAGTCTGATGTGAATGGTGCAGCATCTGAATAAAGGTATTGTTGCGCAGGGCAAGTCGATAGGATAGCTCATAGGATGGCAGATCACTAAATGTATGCTTTATGGTATCATTAGTGGAGGAGTGTAAGAGTGAGGCAATAGGAGGAAAAATAGCATGTAGTATTAAGCTGATACATATTATCGTGATGCACAGAAGAGATAGAAAAATCAAAGTCACTATACATCTACCACGTAATATTTTACAGTATTTGCTTTTCATCTTGCTCTTTTTATGATTATCATTGTCCGAGATCTTATGCAAGTCAGAATACATGTTCAACCGATTCACCACCTAGTGGACTTCATTGATCAAACGGGGTCTGGCTTTCTAGATCTAAGTTTAGCTTTGTACTCCTGCTGAGGAGTCTCCTCTAGTATAGGGGGCTCAAAGTCTGAAAAGTTTGTTTCCTTTTTAAAAGAGTCGTTATTCCCGAAGTAGCGCTTGCAGTGGTGTATATGCAGCCATCCTTTCCGTCCTTCGACTTTAACGGCTGTCCTCGTCGTCAATAGCACTAACTTCGGCGCCTTCCACCTCGGCTCAAGAGGACTCGTCCTGTCAAAGTTCCTTATTAAAATATAATCCCCAGGAGCGATGGAGTGTTCCTTGACCTGGGTGTTGTCAGGGAAGGCGGCGGCAACCTGCGAACGACAAGAGAGTAGTGCAGACATCAAGGAAGCCAGGTAATCTGTCAGCAAGTTACTATCAACATCAGTAATCTTTTTAGGCATCGGAGTGCCCCACATATTCGGTGGCCTACCAAAGACCACTTCGTAAGGAGATAAGCCAGTTCTAGAATGGGCTACCATTCGCATGTAAAAGAGGGCAACCGACAGGGCTACCATCCAATCTACACCTTTTTCTGCACAAATCTTTGCTAGTTTTGTCTTTAAGGTCTGATTGTGCCTTTCTACAAGGCCTGCTGCTTCAGGATGTCGCACACAATGAAACTTCCAGGTATACCCTAACAGAAGGGACACCTGCTTCATGAGTTCAGAGGAGAAAGGCTGACCGTTGTCGGAATATACGACACGCGGTAATCCATAACGTGGGAAAAACTCTCGCACCAATTGTCTGGCGGTAGTTACAGCAGTATAATCAGGGACTGGATAGGCTTCTGTCCATCTTGTGAGTGCACATACAACTACCAGGACATATTTGTAACCTCTACATCTGTTCATTTGGATATAATCCATTTGGAGGACTTCAAAAGGATGGTCAGGTGGAGAGAATCCACCTTGTTCCACCGGAATGCCTTTACCTGGATTGAATTGGCAACAGATCATACATGTTCTGACTTTTTGTTTCGCTGCTGCACGCAGGTGCTTGTTGAACCAGATATTCTGTAAGCTGTCTAGCATTGCTTTCTCTCCTAAGTGTGCAGGACTATGTGCGGTATTTATGATCACTTGTACCATCGAATCAGGAAGAAACCATGTTGCTTTGCCCTTAGTCATCCAACCCTGATCAGTCAGTACCCCTCCTTGTTCCGACCATTTCTTTAATTCGTCTAGAGTAGCATGTGTCTGTATATCTTGTACATCCCTGGAAGGATCCCTGACTGTCATGGCTTTGGTCATTGATGGTATCTGTGAGTTCTTCATGTCTAGTGGGGTCTGAGCTGTCTGTTTAGCAGTTCGGTCTGCCAGATCATTGCCTTGAGAAATGGTATCTGTGGCTTTAGTATGTGCTTTGCATTTCAGGATAGCTATGGCTGTCGGTAAATGTATCGCTTCCAGAAGGGCTTGTATAAGGGGGCCATGCTGTATCTTGGCCCCGTGAGAGGTCAAGAAACCTCTTTCTTTCCATAGTACTCCAAAATCGTGAACTACCCCGAATGCATATTGTGAATCGGTGTAAATGTTTACTCTCAAGTGCTTAGCTCTTATGCATGCTTGTGTCAGAGCGATGAGCTCTGCTGCTTGTGCTGATAGTATGTCTATTCTTTTAGTCTCTATGATTTCAGTAGCAGTGGTCACTGCATACGCTGCCACTAATTCTCCCGCCCCCGTCCTCATGCATGAGCCGTCAACATAGAGTGTTAGGTCAGGGTCTGGGAGTGCAACATCTGTCAAGTCTTGTCTTGGTTTAGTCACGGTATGTATCACTTCAACACAGTCATGTGGTGGAACGTTTTCTGTACTAGAGGGCAAAAGAGTAGCAGGATTCAGTATGTTGCATCGTCTGATCTCTATGTGTGGTTGAAATAACGTCAGCTCATAACCTGTCAGTCTCGCTACAGTCAGGTGTTGGGTTTGTGTCCGGTTCAAGAGAACCTCCACTGCGTGCGGTACTTGTACTGTCAGGGGGTGGCCCAGCACTATCGAGTCACTTTGTCTTATGGCTAAGGCCGTTGCTGCAACAGATTTTAGGCACGCAGGCAAAGCCTGGGCTACTGGGTCCAATGTACTAGAAAAATAAGCACAGGGCTTGTGTTTTCCTGCATGATCTTGTGTGAGGACAGATAGTGCTGTTCCATCCCGCTCTGTCACAAAAAGTATAAAAGATTTGTTGTAATCAGGGGTCGCTAAAACTGGTGCTTGACATAAAGCTCTTTTTAATTCTTCAAATGCCACAGTGTGTTCTTGTGTCCAAGGGAGGACATTAGTAGAAGCTGCCTCCTGTGTCGTCAACTGCATTAGGGGCTTGGCTATGTAAGCATACTGGGGAATCCACTGCCTGCAATATGAAGTGAGGCCAATGAATGCACGTACCTCCTTTTGTGTCTTGGGCTGTGAAAGGCCAGAAATCAATTGAATACATTCCGGTGTCAGTCGCCTACCCTCCTTGGACAGCAAGTGCCCAAGGTACGCCACTTGCTGTTCACAGAATTGTAACTTCGAAGGGGACACTTTGTGCCCCTTGTCAGCCAGAAAGTGTAAAACCGTGAGTGATGCATCTTCGCAGTCAGTTTCTGATCTTGCTGTGATGAGAATGTCATCTACGTACTGTATCAGTGCTGTAGTGGTAGGCATATGAATACTGTCTAGTTGCTGTTTGAGTGCCTTACTGTAGATGCTAGGACTCTCTGTGTAGCCCTGTGGTGCTCTTGTGAATCTGAAGCTGCGGCCTTTTAAACTGAAGCCAAAAAGATATTGGCTGTCTGGATGTATTGGGATACTGAAAAATGCGTTCTTCAGATCGATAACTGTAAAGAACATAGCCTCTGCATCAATAGCAGTCAATAATGAAGAAATGTCCGGGACCACCGGGTACTGTGGGACTACACATTTGTTTAATTCTCGCAGGTCCACAACTAATCTATAGACAGGTGGTGCTTTGGGATCAGTTTGCTTAAGAATAGGAAGAACAGGTGAGTTGCATACGTTTGAATCAGTCTCCACCACCACCCCTTGTGCAATGAGTTCGTCGATTAATTTCAGTAACCCTACTTCAGCCTCAGGTGGGATCTTGTATTGTCGTATCCGTGGCAGCACTACTCCTGCTTTGAGGGTGACCTGGTGTGGTGTAATGTTCATGAAACCTACGTCAGTCGGACCTTGTGCCCATAGGTGCTGCGGTACATTTTGGAGCCTGATGTCAAAATCTTTTATTACAAAATGTCCCTTGAAATCACGTAAATACAGTCACACTCCTTCTGGCGATAAACAGATAATTGCTCCCAGTTCCTTTAATGTCTTTATACCAAGTAAGTTTTCTGGACATGATTTAGTAAGCAGTAAGTCTGTTGTATGTATCAGTGGACCAACTCCTAAAGAGACTGGTTCCGAAACCTCGTTAATAATTGGCTTTCCTGAAAAACGCAGGGATATGCTCTTTGAGCCCGAGAGGGGTGCCCCTGGAACCTCGGAATGACTGATGGTAGTTCTACTCGCCCCAGTGTCAATCAAAAACTTTTTATCCTGTCCCAGTAAACGTGTATGTACATAGGGACCCTCTTGGTCCACAGGAACTGGAATAAGGGTCAAGTCGAATTCCCTCTCTAGGCTCCTTCATGAATATGCTTGGTATTCTGGATAGTTAGGTTGAGCGTGCTGATACATTTGTGCTGTAGCGTGGGTGGGTGCAGGTGCATGGACTGGCGGTGGCGGCGGTGGAAACGTATCTGATGTCTGATGCGTGTTATTTTCCTTGGGAGGAGATGGACGTGGCTTTGTTTTACCTGTAGGACTGCACATTAATTTACGTAGTGGCCTGGCTTCTTGCAATAATTACAGTTCCCTTTAACTGGTGTCGCGCTACTTTTGTTCGTGTTTGTGTTTGCCGGTGCCGATTGGGCCACCAGCATCTTCATCTTTGTGTCTTTCATGCGTCTCTTTTCCTGCTCGTGTTCTTCTCTAATTCTGTTCTGGTGATATTGTAACATTTGTAACATTTGTAACATTTGTGAAGGGCTGTTTGCTTGCCAAGTACTCTCAACCTTCAGTACCCTATACTTAATCTCCAGTAGGGAATTTTCTACTAGTTTGCTCACAAAAAGATGGGGATATGATTCGCTACCGGGCTTAAGGCCACTATTGATAGTAAAACATTTCTAAAACCTAGAGTAAAAATCGCTTGTGTCCTCGTCTGGTTTCTGCTTACAGGCTGAAATAGCATCCCAGTCTTCCTTTTTAGTAACTAATAATCTAGGCAAAACTTGTACAAGGAGTTCAGGTAATTCTTTAGCTCGGGGACCCAGACCAACCCCCGGGGCTCTGGCTGCATCCTCTCTTTCCAACACATCCCAGCTAATCTTTTTCTCTCCCACCTCCCAGTCCTTTTCTTTAAGCTTCTCGTAAATACCAGCAGGCAATAGTACTTTCAATAATTTTAGAATGTCAGCATATGTATACTCTCCTAAGCGGAGAATGTCTTTTAGTTCTCGGTGAAAACCCCCCGGGTCTTTATCATGGGAGGGCAACATCTTTTTCATTTCCAGTATCTCTAATTTCGACAAGGGGGTGTAGACATACACCCGTTGTAGCACATTGTTTGTATCTTTTACAGGATGAACCTCTCGTAGGGGGTTCAGCTTGTCGTATAACTGTCGCCTATCATGGGGTGGAGCGGGAAGCAGGGACCTAGTCACTAATTCTATATATTTGTGTCGCTGATCTAGGATGACATTAATCAATTCAGTACCCATGTTCGTCCACCTATCTAGTACTATGTCGTCCAGCAACTTATACAATAGACCGGGATCAGAATATTGACTCTCATACAACGTAATCAAATGTTGGACCATGTAAACACCAGCTATGCGCTGTTCGTTTGGTGGGAGGCTCAAGAACCTTTGGGCTACTATATCATTATTATATGTATCATATTGGGACACCCACAGGGTGGCTGACCGTGCTAATTCTTTTTCGGTCGGGGTGAGGGGCTGGTCGTTACCTATCCATCTATTCAGGGCCTTTTCGGTAGTTTGGAATAAACTTTCAAGGGAATATCTTTCTTTTATAGCCGTTCCCTGTTTACGGTAATTGTGGCCCTTGGGCCTCTCGAACCGTCGGGCATGGCCCACGTATAGTACTTTGTCTTTGTCCCCGGCTTCGTCATCAGAGGATGACTCAGCCTTTCCGTCCGGTCCTGCTTCGTGTGAGGCTATTATTGCCTTTCGGATTTTGGTCAACATGCTGTCTGTCTGTCCTGATTTATCATGCTGACCGGCATCTATGTGATCACTCCAACCTATATAACAAGGGTGTACGTCCCCGTCACCTTCGTCTTTTTCCCTGATCAGACAGTTAATTAGGAAACGAAGGATATAGTTCTTAACAATTACTTTTCGGTTTTGTGTGGCCTCTGCTATGCACTCAGGACCCTCCCCTGTTCTTATGAAATTGTACATTTTCTTTAGGTGTTTATCCATATCTGGTAATTTTTCCAAATATGCGACTGCTTGTCTAAGTCTTAGTGAAATCACGAGCATATTGCTCTTTCCTGGATCTGGATCGTATATACATTCGGAGATGTCTACTTTTACAGTCGGCCCCCCTCCTGATGCTGTCCCAGATCCCTCCCCGCCGTCCTCGAGCTCCTGGAAATGGGCCTGTGTTGGGGGTGCAGGGAAAGATCTGTCTAGGTATGCTGGTGGGGATTCCTCTAGGTAGGTGGTAACAAACGCTTCGGATGCTGTTGGTCTTATTTTGCGGGGTACTTGCGGTGGCACTCTAACGGGTCTTTCTACTGGGGCCACTCTTGCTAGTTCCTCTGAAAGGACGGGATAAATACCAGCAACGACAGTAATTCTTTCTCTTTCAGCCTGTTCTCTTTTGACCCGCTCCCCTTCCTCCTGTAACTTCTTTTCTTTGGCTTTTTCAGACTCCTGTCTACTTCTCTCTGCTTTGTGGAACTCTTTCTCTGTTCTTCTATGTGACTCCTTGCGCCAAAACTCAATGGCATCCTTCTGAGCAGGTCTACATTTTCTCTTCCATAGCTCTTCCTCTACCTTCATAATGCATTCCGCATCCCACGTTCCCGTGATAGGCCATCTATACTGTGTCTCTAAATCCTTCGTGTAATCCACCCATAGCTCTAAAAACAACACGGTATCTAAACCATGTTTACAGTACATGAAATGTCCAGGTGTGTCTCTAGGCGGAATGTTAACTGATTCCTCTAATACACCTTTCCTAGTACCTATTTTACGCAGTTTCGAAAACAACGGCATGTTGAAATGTAACCAAAAAAAAAAATCACAATGAAACAATCTTACATACAAACCTGACACATTTAAACCTAACTGAACCTGACTAAGACAATAACATTCATACAGTTGAATCGGTGCACCTGAATACTTGAATACTTGAATACTTGAATGACTCTATGCATGCACTTGTATACTTGAATACTTGAAAACTCTATGCACTGGAATACAGCACAACCATACCGGTCTCACAAGTGAGACACGTCTTTACTGTGTTCATTAAATGAACCCGTCTTTATGCAACCCCCATGAAACTCACCGGGAAGCAGAACTTGAAGGCCTCGGACACTCGACGCTGCGCATGCGCGGGAATGGCGTATCTTTGGCGGATCTCTAGAAACCTCGGACACAGCTCTCTCGCAGGGTGGGCTCTGGGTCGGGACGATCCGCAATCCTCACCGCCTCGTATGGATGCCTGGTCGCAGTCCGTCTCCTCCATTGGCCTGAGGGAGTTGGCGGAAAAACCTGCGACGTGTACACTTGAAGTCCGTCACGGCTGTAGAAGGGGGCAAAACTGGACCTTCATCTCCGGCGCGTGGGGAAGGGGATTCGTCCCTGTTCGGGCACCATAATAATGTCGTAAATAAAGTATTACGCACTCATAATTTCTATAGGTATCAATAGGATCATGCATAAAGCAAGAGGCTGAGTCCGTGGTATCAGGTTCAAAAGGGCTTTATTCCAATAACTTGAGTTATAGGGAGAATGGTTCCATCACCACAAGGGATCAGGAAGGGTCTTCTGCAACTTTATTCACAGAGTACAGTATATATACATTCAATATTATACGTAAGCAGGAGCGCTTCAGGCAGAGCAAGAGAGCATGAGATAAGAGCATGTGGGTGTATAAGTAGGCGTGAAGGTGGGTGTCCATGTGGGCGTCCACTTGATGAGTCATAGGTGAGTGTCATAGGTGGGTGGGTACCTGGAGGGGGTTGCGTGATCAGCTGGAACTTTACTGGAACTTTGCCTTACTTGTGCTCAACTCGAGCATGGCGTGTAACTGACGTGTAACTGGGGGAAGGTTGCTGTGCAGCCGGGGAGTCTGGAAGAGAGGCCTTCAGTGTCAGGACGATCAGCACATCTTGTATTATCTGATATCTAAAGTCCGGAGCAGGAACTGATCTGTGACATAGGTTGCCCATCACCAAGAGCCGATGTGGCTTCTATTTCTTTATTCACTGCGTGGGCCTTACATGGGGGCTATGGGTTTTTCACTGACGTGAGCTTGCAATCACTGAAAGGGAGACAGAAAGGCTAGGCTCTATCCTTTGCAGGCGGGTTTTGTTTATTCCTCCTTTTCCAGGCAGGAATGTGATTCAGTAGGAGTAAGCAGATAACCGTGCTCAATACTATCTCGGCACCCCGGACTGGGCCCCTTTGGCTGAGGCCCAAGTGTGCGAGGCCAAGGATACGCAGCTGCAGCTCTCAGAGCGTCTGAGGCCTGAAACCTCTTTTCGGGCTCCGGCTGAGCCACAAAATGGGCGATCATGAAAATGGCACGAGTGCAGGAAAACATGATGCAAAACGTGTAGGCCTCAGTGCAGATTTGTCGTTTCTCTCATGGGAGACTTGATGGCAGGCCACGTTATAGCATAGGCATCATGGTTGACAGGCCATGGAGGGAAAATGCATGGCGTACATGCATGTACACGAAACGTTGGGGAACACATAGGGGACACATAGGCCTTGTCATAATCTTTATTTTCTCATCAGGGGTGAACGACTTGGTCCAGGTTTCCACGTATTCCACCGCGTCCGCCCGTTCGATCCCCTCCGGCAGGCCGATGACCCTGATGTTGCAGCGTCGAGACCGCCCTTCCAAGTCATCAACGCGTTCCTCCATGGTAGCCATGCAGCTCATCAAAGCTTGCATCGAGTCCCGGTGTGTGTCCACCATTGGTTGGATGTCAGCGACTGCTTTGGCGTTGTCCGAGACTCTATCGGCGAGCTTGCGGTGGTCATCTCGGAGGAGACTGACGTCCGTGGTTAGGGTGCCCAACTGCCGCTCCAATGAGAGTCGGGACTGTTCAATCGCCACCAGGACCTGATCCAATTTGGTCGACAAGGAAGGCTCCCCCTCCGGTCCTGCAGCCACCTGGGTCCCTCCACGCGTGCCGGCCTGGACCCCCGCCGCCGTCCCCGGGGCCGACTGCCCCGTCCTGGACTTGCCCATAACGGCCACCCAGAGGGCCGTTGTGCACGCTGAACAAGCGCAGTATCCGGACTAGATGTGGCTGTGGCCGGTCCCGGTTCCCCCGGCTCCTCGCCGCCTCACGCCCCCAACCGGCGGTGTCTTCGGGCCGCGCCGCCCACGGGCGGGAAGGGCCGTAGAGGGCAGAGCACCCGCTCGAGTGGCAGAGGCCTCCCTCGGCGCAGTCACCAGTCCCCTGTCTGCCACGGCCAACGCTCTCTTGGCCGCGTGACCCCGGGCTCCACCGCCGGGTCAGCGTCCACTTGGTAGCCCCAGACAAGCTTCGTACCACTCGGAGCCCTCAACTCCGTCCGAGCGGGAGCCGGGCAGCCCCTCCGGGTCTCAGCACCAGGCGCGCAACGCCATAGAGCGGCTCAGCACTAGAACAAGACTGCCTCGTGCGCAACTCCCCCTGAGCTCGCCGATCCTCCGCTCGGTTCAATAGGCCGGGACACCACAGGTCGCCATCTTAGGGTCAGGCGGGCACCCTCGTGATCTGCACCGGGGGCCTCCCCACGTGAGAGTCACCCCCCCCGGGGGGAGTACCGCCACCACTCCGGATCACCGCCGCGAGGGCCCACCTGCAGTCCAGCCGTCGGGGTCTCACGGCTCCGCCGCCCTCTGGTCCTCTGCGAGTCGCCTCACCTCAGCAGTGGCCGGCAGCGGCGATAGCCCACACCGATCGGCGCCCTCAGTCTGCGCACCTCGCGCCGGCTCTCTCCACCTCTCAGCCCCGCCGTCACTCCGACTTGTCTCCAGCCGCCACTGCACAGGGGGGAGGAGGGGGGGGACTCACGGGGAGCCCACCAGCACCATCACAGTCCCGGAACCCGGAGTCCCCTTCAGTCTCGCCCCCACAGCAGGTACTCCGCTGCCCTCGGCATGCATCTGGGGAGCGGAATCGCCGCCACTGGTGTCTCTGTCCCAGTCCCGCAGGTCGGCAGCAGCCGCGGCAGTGTCAGGCGGGCGCCATGTTGGAACCGGCGCCCGCTCCTCCAAGCAGCTCCCGCGCCCGGGGTCTGGCACCGGGGAGTCGCTCCGCCACCGGGTCAGTAGCGCTGGGCTCCCCACTTCCTAGGATGGCCCCAAAGGGTCCGGGGCTCCCCTAGGCAGGCCAGTAACGGGCGAGGGTAAAGCCCGAGCTCGGAGCCCTAGCAGGACGCGTCCGTCTCGGCGGCCATCTTGGCCACGCCCCCAACTCAAGTTTAATTATGATACTTTATAGAACTCACCATTATTATGCCAAATTAGACAACAAGTTTACAGAGAAAATGGATTACTTGAAGGACCTCTTAAGAAAAGGAAAGGAGTTAAAGCAGGGTAAGAAGCAAGAAAATGACTGCAAGAAGGTCTGGGGCTATTCAAATGCTAAAATACTGAATCCTTTTGAAGTGAAAGATGTTAGCATCTTGACTTTGGGTGCTTGTTCATGTTGATTGGGAGTGGTTTTATCACAAAGAAAAGGGAGGAAGAAATCCCGGTAGCTTTAGCCTTGACGTCATTGAATGCTACTAATTGCTATTGCCTAATAATTGAGAGGAAAGTGTGTGCTCCAGCATGAGATACTGAGTAGGACAAGCCTATATTTTTATGTGAAGAGTTCTCTGCTCTGCACATATGTATGTAAACTAGAGCAAAGGTAGAGAATGGAGCCTGAGAAGAAATGGAAATGGTTGAGAGAAAGTGATTTGGTGAAGGTACAATTAGGTAAAAAGAGAAATGGTGTACTCAAGTTCTCTGAACCGGTGGAGGTGAGGAAGATGTATGGGTATAATGTGATCCTGAAAAATGTGTAGCAGTGGAATAAATGGAGAGTGGCTCTATATAGGAGGAAGAGTGAAGAATGAGTAAGAACGGAGGATGATATGGAGTGGGCGATACAGAAAGAACAGAGGTGCAGTAGTTTCATGATGATGAATGATGGAAAAATGATGGCTCATGAGTGCAATAAAAGAGGGGTAGAAGAAGTATAGGGGCAGCAGTGACGTAGCTAGCCCTCTGGTTGCCCGTGGCGGTCCCTGCGCTTGTGACCCTGCGGCAGCCGCAGTAAATAGGGGAGGGTGCTGGTGAGTTTTCTTCGTTTGATGCCCTGCAGAAAACGCATTGTGGCGCGGTGGTGCTTGCTATTGCCGCCCCAAGATCGATGCCAGGTAAGAGTGGGGGGAGATTGCCACCTGCAAAACTCATGCCGCCCGGGGCGGAACGCCCCCACCCCCCGAGCTACGCCACTGAGAGGCAGAGGGTGCATGAGATGCTGGAGATGCTGGACAAACTCCCAACATGTACACAGAGGCCACCTGAAACTCACCCAATGAGTAGGCCAGCTTGGGTGTCATGGTAAGGCATCTGCTGGCTAGGCTGGAAGACTATGTATTGCCTTAAAGTTAGGAGAGCGCAAAATCTTGGGAAAATTACTTGTAATAACATGAAATATAAATCTGACATTTAGTGCTATATTTCGGCATGAAATGCATGGCAAGGACACATTTTGCACTGCAAAAGTGTAAATGACACAGTGCTGCCAATAACAGCCTCTCATGTTCTGGATGTTTGCATTGTTACCACACGCCTGTGAGATACTTTTTCCGCGAACTGCAGCATCATTATGCAATGTGGCATAACAGTGTAATTTGGGGAATGTCACTTATCAAACGTAATGCAAAATTCCTAAGATTCAATGAACTACGCCAGCATAATTTACATTTCTCCCAGCCCTACTTAAGGTATCAACATGTTCTGTCTGGTATATTTCTTTAAAAAACTTTTATGGGTATTTGTCTGATATGTTTTTTTATGTTTTGTTTCTTTTCTTCTCCATCTCCTGACGTTTCTTTTTTTTGGATTTTGTTGTCTAAGCAGGGAAAGGGGATATGTTCACCTTAGCGCTGCAAATCTATATGTATTGCTAGCCTAGTTCCTTCTGCTGGTCATGGCTAAGGGCGTCTATTCAATAATCCTCATAAATGGTTTGTTAGCTGATGGCCGCCACTTTAGTGGCAAATTCTAGGGCAGAATTATTTGACTGTTTTTCATTTTCCCACTTATTATTACTTTCTGGGCAAAGGTTCCACCTCACTGGTACCAGTTCACCACCTCACTGTACAGAACAATAAATAAATGACCAGAAAACATTTGAAATGTCTGCCACTGTGGGACTGCATGTGGCACCTTTTTAAGTACTTTTTTTTTATCAATTTGCACTAGAAATATATTTTCTTATAATCAGCACATAGTGCAACATATGGTGGACTAAGTGGCAAGTGCAATAAACCATACGTAGGTGGTAAATTCCAGACGTGCAGTCGCCTAACAGTTGACCTGGTTTCTGTTAGGCAGGTTAATTATTCTCAATTTACCCACCATGGAAGGATGAAAGCCTGAATTATGTTCTATCAGAGTGATACGTGCAATCGGCATTCGGTATTGTCTCCCAGTGTTCACCTTTTTTTCGAGGCTTTCTCCACATGCTTGGGTCTGGCTTAGTTCGTGATGCTGCGTCATCAGTGCTTGTGGTTATTTTGCGTTACCAGCATCCGTTGGTTTTTCTGGAATTCGAATCCGAAAAAGGTCAGCGACGACTGTGATAATGAAGACAAAATAAGATTTGAAAAGACGAATTTTGTAAGGTGTCAGGAACCACAAACATGAACTTTCAGTTCACCCTACTTTGGTACTTCCATATACCAACAGCTGCATACATAAAGTATCCATTACCAGGACAGTGACAGCAGAAATCACATACAAACTGGGAGAGGCGGGTTAGGGAGCACACCGCACTAAATGCACTCCCATTTATGAAGTGAAAATTCACCTTCAAAGAAAGCCTGATGCGAGGCTGCATTCCCGGAGTCATTGTTGCTGCAGGGGGCGACCATGTGCATTCAACCAGGACAAATCTCCCGTGAAGGCTGCGAATAATTAACAGAAGACCCGGCCTCGAGCCATCTCCACCTCATGGGAAGTGTTCAGAACCTGCGGATGGAAGTCACGAGGGAAGGATTTATTGCGGTCAATCCCTTAACAATAAGCAGCCTTTTATTTATCGCCAGAAAGACAAATCACACGCTGGAATATTCCGCACGTGACGAGGCCTGCACTGCAGCAGCGCTTCTTCATGAGAAAGGCCGTGGCGGGCGAGTGACAGACAGCAGGTCGAGTGGCTTAGAGCGGCCCATCTCACAGCACCACCACCAGGAGGAGAGAGGGGAGGCAACTGAGAGAAGGGAGGGGAGGCAGTTAAGAGAAGGGAGGGGAGGGGAGGCAACTAAGAGAAGGGAGGGGAGGCAACTAAGAGAAGGGAGGGGAGGCAACTAAGGGAAGGTCGCTACCGTGAACCGATTCGCTCAAAGCGTTTGCCAGTTGTCTTTATTCCTCTTTTTCTGATCGCATTATTCTTAGGTATCTCTTTTTTACCCCTCTTAGCAGCTTATTTACAACCCCCTTCGCGCCGCTGGTGCGCCACCTTTAGACATATTAAAAGTGACGCACGCACGGGCGGCGCAAGGGTATTGTAAATAAGCCCCTTTTGACTTCAAGAGCCAAGAAAAGCCTTTTTGTGGGGATTGTGGGACTACACTGTTCTACAGTTATACGGAATGCCTTAGTACGCAATTAAAGCAAGATCTAACCATGCAATCTACTAATTGCCTGCAGTCTGACTTTATAGCGCCGAGAATGCTCTGTCGGGTGGTCCATGTCCATGATCATCTGCCCAGGTGACGGTGGTAGCTGTAATGAGTCTTCCATGAGTATGCACTTCACTCTGCCTGTTCCAGTGCTTAATTTGCACACAAAAAATAAGTGCCATGGCTCTAGTCGGGAGGCCAATGCACCTTGTACCACACATTGGCCCTCCCATCGCCTCCAATATAGAAACACCACGAATGTTAACATTCACACTCCTCCTACAAGTGTGAGAGTTTGGGCTATTTCAGGCCCCCAAAGCTATTAGAATGGCTTGGGTGGCAGGTTATATTACATTTTTATGTATTTTGAGTTAATAATTAATTGGTCTTGTGGTCATCTCTAAATTAACAGACAGCTCCACCTTGTGGCTGACTGTCACAGGCCCTAGTCCTGAAAATGAAGTGCTGATGCTCAGCAGCGGAAACCACAGGCTCAAATTAAGCACTGTCCTATTACTTACCGGTAATCTTCATTACTCCTGGTCCCGTAGTCCTCGTCCCATTCCTTACAAAGTGGAGATTACTATCTCCGCGACAGAAAAAAGGAACAGGAGCATGCTGGGATACCTAACCCACTCCCTCCCACTGGGAGTACATAAGCGGTACCAGCCCAGCATGCAGCCTGAAAATACCAAGCCAACAACCGGAAGGCCGGCCGCCAGGGAGGGAGGGAGGGAAGTAAGGAATGGGACGAGGACTACGGGACCAGGAGTAATGAAGATTACCGGTAAGTAATAGGACATTACCCCCAGGTCCCTCCGTCCTCGTCCCATTCCTTACAAAGTGGAGAATACCAAAGCAGAGAACCCGGCCTACCGGAACCCCACCAAAGCCAGGGTCACCAGACCGAGAAAAACGGTCCCCAACAGAAGCAATAGGGAGCCCACAAGAAAAGCAGGCAGGAGAACACAACCAGCCATGCCTCCAACCAAGCCGAAAAGAACCCAGACCCCAAAAGAAGCAGGGGACTAGCAAGAAAGGACCGTAAACGAACACAAGACCCCCGAGGAAAGCCCGAAGGAGGCCCCGCACTCAGAAGCAAGACCCAAGGGAACCCCCAGAGGGGCAGAAAGAGAAACCACCACCCCTAACCACCAGGGAAAGGGAACCCCGGAGAAGCGGAAGCGCCCCAAAGGAGCAATCCAACCAGGAAGGACAAACAACCCGGGAGAAAAACCACCAAGGGAGAAGCCCACAGCCCCAGGCAGCACCAAGCAGCTGCAGCAAATGGGACAAAACAGCACAACCAGGCCCAACGCAGAGCACCCGAGAGCAGGACGCACAGGGAGACACGCCAAAGACCCAGGAAGGAACATAGTAGGGCAAGCCAGAGAGCGAACCCCCCAGAACAGAGAAGAAGGCGACCCACAGCCGGACCAATCCACAAACACCACACCAAGAGGCGAGGGGAAGGAAGAGGAGAACGAAGAGGCACGTCAAACTCGGAAAAACACCGAGCGCGACCATTCACAGGACCAACCCCAACACATCAGGGGAAGACAACCGCAGAGCCCCAAAGACCGAAGAGGAAAGGACAGAAGGCCCAGGCCAAAAGGCAGGAAGACAAGCCGCCAACCCCAGAAGAGACACCGGAAGGCCGCAGCCAAGGCCGCCACGTCGGGAGAAAAAAGACCCGGTCACAGGAACCAGTCAAAGGCCAGGACCGAGGCAACCAAAGGCAGGAGACACAGGGACACGAACCCAGGAACCCACCTAAGCAAGGCCAGGGAGAGCAACAAGCGCCACCCAAAGCAGACTCCACACACGGCCAGCAAACAGCCAGGAGAGAACAACCAAGGGCCGAACACAGAATCGGGGAAACAAACCCCAGAACCGGAAAGGAGAAACCCCCACCAACCAAGAGCCGACCCATAGGTCAGGAGGACACCAAGGAACCTCCTAAGGCGTACCCCAAAAAGGGGCGAAACAGGAACGACCAACAAGGGGCCAACAGCCCAACAACGCAGGCAGCCCAGAAGACCCAAGAAGCCAACCGGACAAGCCAGCCAGCCCGGAGGCCCCAAATTGGAGCAGCAGAACCCGAAAGGAGAGGCAACCGACCCAAACCCAAAAACCCCAACCAAGAAGGGACCAGGGACCGGCACCAAAGCAAGCCAAGCCACCAAGAGAGGAGAAGCAGCCGGGAAACAGAGAGGGAGACTGGCAAGCCACAACTGGCAACCAACACAGAGGTCACAGCACACCAGCCAGGCGCAAAGGAGCAGCTCAGGAAAGAACACAGGACCAACCCGGCACCCAGACCAACAGGGCCAGAACCACCGGCCAGCAAGAGGCCAAAAAGAGGCCCAAAGCACCAGAGAACGAGCGGCCAGGGACCCAAAAACAAGGACCGGAGGGAGGAAACACATCAGCACCCCGGAACACCCCCGGCGCCCCCAAACCAAAGGAGAGGAGCCCGGAGAAACCAAAGGCGCACAACCCCCGGGGGGAGCGGGCACACACCCAAAAAGGGAAGAACAAAGCACGCAGAGCCAGCAAGAGCAACGGCCAGAGACACCACAGGCCGAAAGCAGGCCGTACGGGAGCGAGAAACCCCCAAGCCCAAGGAAAAGGCCCACAAGGGGAAAACCAGAGCCCCAGGACCCAGGCAAAGCCAACCACCAGCACAAGGCCGAAAAGAGGAGCGGGGACGTAGCAACGTGGTCCACACACTACGGGAGGCTAGACCACAACCGGCAGTCCCACCAACAAAACCACTGGCCAAGCCCAAGATAAGGCACGGCGAGGAGGACATCGGGAGCGGCACCCAAAGCATGAAAGAAGGGCACAGGGCAACCCGAACCCATAAACAGGGAGAGGCCCAGAAGCAGTGCACCCAAGAAACAAGGAACCACCCAGGCAGAAGCCAAGGAAGACCCACAACCCCCAGCCACCACAGGAGGCAAAAGGAGCGGCAGCGAGAGGCAAACGACCGCAAGCCACAAAGAAGAGACACGAGGGGAAAGGAAACCACAACAGGAAACCAAACCCCATCAGTCAACCCAGCGCACCACAACACAGCACCAGGCAAGAGGGAAGAGGCAAGCAGCAACACCAGCCAGAAAGCCCACCAGGAAAGCCCCGGAGGCAACAGCCAACCAAGGCCAAGACCCACCGGAACAGAGGGAAGGCACAACAGCCCCTTCCCCCCCCCCCGAGAACCCAAGAAACAGGGAGTCCGGAAGCAACAAGGACCCAGATGCAGGATGCAAGAAGCAACCCAGCCAAACACAAGCAGAGGCCAAGCGCAAAGTGGAGGAGCCTCAGACGGGGGAACACCGGGGGCCACAGGCCCACCCCCCCCCGACCACAACCAGCACGAAGTACACCCACAGGGAACCTGCCGGGGAAGGAGCCCACCAACCCAGGCAGGAAGAAACGCCGGAGGGCAGGAGAGAGCGAACGCAAGGGCACCGGCGTGCCCAGCCGCAACACCAAGACAGGAGCAGGCGCCAGCAGGGAGGGAAGGCCACAGGCCAGGAAACCCCACACGTTGAAGCTCAGAGCACCGGACAGGCACAGGGGGGCAGAAAAAAACAAGGCACCCCGAGCACGGGCCACACCAACACCCCTGGAAGGACGCAAGAAGCGCCCAGCACCCTGAGCCGCAGGCAGGCACCCAGACAGGCACGCACCAGGGCCGGCCATAAAAGAACAGCAGGAACCAACAGGGCGGACAGGCAGCAGGCTGAAGAATCCGTGCAAACAGACAACCAAGCACCAACCAGGGGGAAACAGAAGCACGCAGGGCAGGAAGGCAGGAAGCCCACAGGACAGAGGAACGAACCAGGACGAACCTCACCAGAATGAAAATAGCCCAGGGGAGCAGAAGCGAGCACAGGGGAACGGGGGACAGCCACAGCACCCGCCTGCCCCGGCACACCCCCAGCAGGTGGAAAACAGGGAGCCAAGGCCGCAGGCCAGCACAGCAGAAGAGCGCAGCACATGGAAGAAAGAAAAGCGGCACCCACCAGGGGGACAGGCCAACCCCATAAAAACAGAGACCGACCCCCAACCCCACCGCCCAGACGCCATTCAGCAACAAGCGTCGAGCAAGCGGAAACAAGGAGTTTTAAAGATGAGTTAGAAACTTTGCCACCTTATGCCACTCTGACAGAGTGTGCGGGACTCGAACCCTCGTCCTGTGAGACCCTTTACAACCGTAGGCACAAGACTCACCATTGAGCTATAGCTCCTGGTGACAGGGAACCCAGAACCGGAGGAGGAAGCACCCCCCCCCCGCAGCATCGGGAAGCAAGGCAGGGACACAGCGCAGAAAGCCACGCAACGCCCCCAACCCAGCAAGCAGGAACAGGGAGCGCCATAAGCCAGCACGGACAAACCCCAACAGGAATCAACCAGCAAACGGTGAGACCAGAGGACGCCAGGCCTCAGAGTAAAAATCGCCAGGCAGCAAGCACGGCGAGAATACCCCCGAAGCAGCCAAGCAAGACCCCCAGCCAAGACCGCCGAAGCAGCCCACCGTGCACAGCCAGACCCAGCAGGCAAAGCACAGAGACAGAGGAACAAGCATGGAAGAAATCGGAACCGCTATGCGGTACTCACCACAGGGGCAGGAAGAGCACACCAAAAGCGCCCTGCCCCCAAGACCCAGCCCAGGCGCCCTCCAAGACACCAGCGCCGGGCGAGGAAGAGAGCTGCAGCCACCGATCAGACAATGACCCCCATCAAGCATCGTCCCTGCACCAACCTCAGGAACAGCAGGGGCACTGGCAGGAAAGGAGGCGAGCAGCACACCAAGGGAGACCAGGAGCACCGCCCGGCGCAGCCCCTGGGCTCCCATCTCATCCACAGCAGCGCGTCTTCCAGCCAGGCCAAGCCGTAGGAAGACGCGCGCGATAACCCGGAAGGAATCCGGACATCCGGCGCTCCAGCCGCAAAGGGCCGGGCGCCAATCAACGCGACTCCCAGCAAGCCCGGCAGGCCAGGAGACGCGGAAGAGGATGTCGAGGACAGCCCAGCAGCCCCACGAGACATCCAACGAAGAAATCACAGGTAAGATCAGCACGTCCTAATCTGTCGGAAGACAGAAAAAAAGAACAGGCTGCATGCTGGGCTGGTACCGCTTATGTACTCCCAGTGGGAGGGAGTGGGTTAGGTATCCCAGCATGCTCCTGTTCCTTTTTTCTGTCGCGGAGATAGTAATCTCCACTTTGTAAGGAATGGGACGAGGACGGAGGGACCTGGGGGTAATGGCCTGTCCTAGGTTTCTCTCCCAATGGCCAGCATTTGAAAGCAGTATACTGCTCTTTCAGCTGTGTGTAGGAAGCGATGGAGTTCAAGGGGTTCTGTTAGAAATGGATCCCACAGCATGGGCTGTGGGTCCAGGAATGGGTACTCTGACCACTGTAGACAATTCCTAGCAGACAACGTGGAGCACTCATCATGAAACTGCCAAAGCAGGGGACTGTGGGCAGAAAGGTTTCTGATTTCTTCAAATCAAGTACATTGAATCTTGCACTCTACCTGCTACCTACAATGATTAGTGTATGGATCCTCTCCCCAAACCTGATGGCTTTGTTACATTCTTCTATTACTTTAAAATTGTGATCGAGCTTTCTACTTTCTCTGGTGAGTTTCCTTTTTTTAGCATCACTCTGACACATTCCCTGTAAGTATTATGTATATTAAACACCTGGAAATTGCATTTAACACAGCAGCAACAACTTGTTCTGACTGATTTTTGGATATTTAGGAGCGTCTAGAAGATTGAGTTTAATCATTTTCTTGGGAACACGAGTGTAGCTATCGATAATGTGTTTCTATGACATAATATTGAAAAATAATATAGAATGGACGAATACCATTTTTTAAAATTATTGTTTACTATGAACCACACAATTTAAACAAATCAACTTATTTTTCCAGCAGACAGCAAATTGAACTAAAAAATGTTAACAAATGGAAACACTATCACAATTTAAAAATAGCATCAAAATGAAACAAAAATGTACAACTAACTTCTGTAGAAGAAGGCATTACTGCTGGAAAGTGTCATTCTCCCTAACTAAAGCCACAAACTAATTATAACCTATTTTAAACTGAACATAAATAATAAATATTTTAATACACATAAAAATATATGACTTATTTAAAAATTATATCTCCAAAACACCGGTAACAAGAGGATGTAGCCTTATGGCTAGAGTGGTCATCCTCGAAGCTACGGAACCGGGTTTGAGTCTCGACAACGACGCTCAACATCCTGTGATTCTGGGCAAATCGCTTAATTTCCCCCTGCATAACAAAAATGAATGTGTCCATCTGTAACAAAACTGGTGCTCATGTAAAGCGCTCTGATACCGGATATCTTTGGGTTTAGTTCGCGCTATATAAAACTCTCGAAAAAAATTCCCAAATAACATAAAAAGGCACATGTCAACTTTTGTTTTAAACAGTTTGGTGAGTTTATTATACTTTTGCTCGTCTATGCAGCTTGCTCAGTTAAACTTTTCACTGTGGTTTGAATTTGTAGGAGTTCGCGTGCACCTTACCGTGTCCATGAGTCTCGTGGAGGGGTTGTAGCACTCTCTATGACGTTTGATCTTCTATGCTGCCTCAAGCTTCACTGTGACGCTCTCCAGCTAGGACGTGCCTTGACCCACCCGGCGCAGTGTAGGTTGCGTGCCGCTATCTTGTGGTTGGATTTAGCCGCAAGTACTGGAGTAAGTGTTGTCCCACAATGTCCATTTTGATTCAGGACACTTTCTGCCAACCGCGACCTATGCAGTAAGACCCTGGTGCACTGTTGCTCCGCTATTCCTTTTGGAATCATGAACCTTTTGGTTGTATCTCGCTTTGCCCAGTCTCCATCTCTTCAGATCTCGACATCTGCATGTGTTCTTTCTTGGTTGCACCGGAATATGAAGACTGGGCACGTTGCATGTTCCTCATTTACGGCTCTTCTGCTCAAGCAAGGAACATTTTGGTAAAGCACCTGTGTCTGGATGCCACCCTTTTATTAATGTTGACTTTGGATTGGTTTATATATTTTCACTACACATTTTCATGATTCTCTGTAAATTGTATCAATACGCTGCATGTGATTCTTGTGGGATCCCCTGACATTTAAAGTTTATTCAGTTTGCAGCTAATGTTTTCTTTTAGGGGCAAAGGCATTGAAAAAAAAACCTTTTCTTTGTTTAATCCTCATGATTATTGGAATTGGTCTTATTCCAAATCTAGTGTGACCAAATTTACATGCAATTTGTTGTTAATGTGTGACAGTTTGTGTTACATGCTTGTCAGTGTCAATAAGTCTAGAGTGTGGCCAAAGTAGCATTACTCGGCTGAGGGGTCCCTCACGTGCATTGGGTTTCATTCTTTCATTGTGCAAGTTTTTTCCTGCTTAGTGTCCATGCAATCTTGTATTATGCATACTACAGTTCTTGGCTACGAATCACCCTTATCAAAGTTGATGGGTTTTAGTCCCTTTCAACGTATCTTCACAGTTCATTGTGTAGTCACCTGGTGTTCGACATATCTTCACAGTTCATGGTGTAGTCACCTGGTGTTTCACATTTTGTTTTTGTAGTGGGTTTTAGTCCCATCTACGTCGTTTGTAGTGGGTTTTAGTCTCATCTACGTATTTCTACTGGGTACAAGTCCCATGTTTTTGTAGTGGGAGTTAGTCCCATTTACACAGTTTTAATGGATACAAGTCCCATGTTTTTGTAGTGGGTTTTAGCCCTACCTACTCTCAGTGGTGGGTTTTAGTCCCATCTACGTGGTTCTAATGGGTACTAGTCCCATGTTTTCTATTGTTCCCTGCACATTTCTAACTTCCTCACAGAGGTTCTAATCGGTAAGAGTCCCATGTTTTCTGCTGTTTTGTGCATGTTTCTAACCTCCTCACAGGGGTTCTTAACCTCTTCTGTGCCCATGACGAGATAGTCTCGTCATGGAGCACGGTTGCGCTGTGCCCATGACGAGACTATCTCGTCATGAACCCCACCCACTAATGCAACGCCCGGCACAGGAGGGGGAAAGGGCGTGGCACTGAAGGGGTTAAGGGTACGAGCCCCATGTGTTTATTTGCTATTTACACTTTTCTAACCTTCATTTAGAGGTTCTAATGGGTTTGAGTCACATGTTTATAATTGTATATGCGTTCTTTGTGCACACTCGTTGGTTGTCTGCACCTAAGCCTGATTAGCTGCATAGTTAGCAGTCAACATTTCTTTCCCCTTCACTTCTTGTTTGGTGTAGATGATCCATTTTTCTGGTCCATTTATTCACCTTATGTTGGGGAAAGTAAGTTTGGATGTCCTTCACCCATTTTCCATTGTATTCTTGAAAAATTATTGGAAGATGATGGGTGGGTAATATATATATAATATGTATATTTATCTTTGCATCTCCTCTACTTTGTTTATTTTTATTGCATGTACTTTTTGTACATCTCATTTATATTTTCTCTGTATTCTCTTTCCTTTCTCTTGTAATTCGTTCTTATCCTGTTTTTTCATTTTCTCTTTCTATTGTACTTTCTCTTGGACACCTCCATTTTATTTTCTTCTTTGCTCACGCCTGATTTTCTTTGGTTTCTTTGCTATGATCCTTTTCCTTGGGTTCACTTTCTTCTTGCTTTTTCTCCACTTTTCCATTTTTCTATTGTTTGGGATTCTCCTTGTATGAACCTTTTTCTTTGTGGTTTTCATTTTTGTTTTGTGGAAGAAGGGAAGGTATGTTGTAACGGTATTGTATTTATTGGTTACTTATTCCCTAGCTGCTCAGCCAGTGTGAATGTGATGCATGGAATGTTGGTGTGAGAATCTTGAATGGAAAGTTTGGGTGTCTGGATGCTTGAGTGTGTCATTTGGAGTATGGGCTGAGCAGCAGGCAGACTGCTCCTGGTGAGGCTGTATCTCTACTACTTGTCTACATGTAACTTGTCTCAACAAATCCACTTGAAACTACATCCTGGCTACGGACTTCGTAACTACAAAATGTTAAATAATTTTATATTAGGATAAAATATCCATACAAATAAAACATATATTAACAAGTCTGTAATTTACAGCTAAAATGGCAGAAAATGAAACACATCAACTCACAAAAGAGGGTACTACTTTTAAGTGATAAGTGTTAAACCTATAGCAAAGAAAGCACTTCTAGTGAAAGAACACATTAGGAATGTACTATCTATAACTCCAGTTCTTGAAATGGCATGGCCTCCACCAAAGAAAATATTGCAAAAAGTCTAAAGGAACACAATCACCCTCCAAATGTGAATGAAATTCAAGGTGAATCATCCTACAGATCTTAAGAGAAGTGACCACAGGCTCACAAGAGTCCGCAGGAATTATACTAAAAAAATGTAATTCCTCAAGTTCCTAGAAGAACTAATTGGGCAGCTCCCTCCCATAAAAAAATCTAAAAAGACTAATAAGTAAAACAACAAGTATTACTAGGGAACGACAGGAGCTCCCAGTGCACATGAAGAAAAACAAATCCAGCAACATTTAAAAATAATACAGAATACCCAAGAATTCTTACTGCATGCCAATAAAAATCAAATCAAAATAATCATTGTCTATATAAATAACAACAGTTTACTAACTCTACCACAATGCAACACATGGATGATGGACATTTAAATTGTGTCAATCTCGGTTAACACACAAATACACCATACAAGGACAGTGCCATTAAACAAATGTTGCTTTAATACATGCAATGTTGCCAAACAAGCAAAGTGCAGCCTGACAAGCTCTTAATACTAATCAAACAAAATACAGATAATTACAATTCCCCAAAAATCATTATACATTTTTTACAAGGTGTGATTTCGCAATTCTAAAAAATGTACCCACACACGGCTTTTCAAGGCTGCTACTACTACTACTTAAATGAAGGTATATTGAGGCACCCAAAAAAATCTACACATCGCCCCTAATTACGATTCCGGTCGAACGAGCATCCGACCAACATCATTGCGATAATGAGTCAGTCCGACAAGGAGTCTCAGGTCCAATCAACTGCATTAGGATGCGACAGTCAGCACGGCAGTCAGAAACATGCCCTTTATTATTGTGGCATGTGCTGGCGGTCTGAAAAGGACCACAGCACAAGCAGCAATGATAAAGGGCATGTAAACAAACATCCATGCACCTTGTGTCGGGCACCAGATGGTGCCTGGCACAAGTTGCATTGATGATTGGTGGGCCACCACAGGTGCCCCCTAGGCCTCATAGCGGAGGCCGCCAGGGACGGGGGCCCTGTAAGGGGCCCCCAAAGTCTGTTTCCGACAGCTTTCTATTGCAGTCAGACTGCCATAGAGAGGCTGAATGAGAGGGACATCGCAATCCCTACGGTGGTGCCTGAGCAGGCACCACCCCATTGTAGGGTATTACTTTCTGAGTGCTGCCACTATGGGCTTCTTGAGCCCATCGGAAAAGTAGCAGTTGGTGTCCCCACCCCCTGCCTCCAACCACCACATCATAATGCTGTTGTCAGACTACATAGCTAGGTCCACTCTCTCTGCACAGCTCTGCTGTGCCGTCTCTTGCCTCCAGCCCCCGATCTCCTCCTTGGGAGGTTCAAGGCTGCTACCCGCTCCTACGCCTGCTGCCTGCTCCAACTGGGACCAGATTGACTGCAACCACCGTAAACTTTCTCAGCCATTTGTTTTCTTAATTATTCCCTGTGGTCCCACTGTTATTGTGCCCATCTGTGTCTTGCTCTAATTCCACCACTGTTTTTATTTTCTCCTGCCTGGCTGTTCCTTTTGCCTTTCACCGCTGCTGCCCCTGTGGCCCCTCCCCCCAGAATTTCCCCCTGGAATTCCCCACTCCCACCTCCAAGCCTCTCCTCCCTCCCACTTCCCCTACTTAATGGCGGCCTCTGCAACATGCACAGCGGGTCTGCTGCCGGCGCGCCAATGGCACGCCAAAGGCAAGCCCATCTGCGCCCATCTGTGACCCGACCGCAGCCAGCGGCAGGAACCCTGGACCTCCCATTACCCATCGCTACGACACCACCACCCTCCTCGCACTCAACCCTGGAAGACTTAGAGAATGCCAACAGGCCTCGGGGAACACGACCCACGGCCAGTTCTCCTTCCTCCACTGCTGCCAGACCCTCACTGCCACCCCGACCTCCAACACTGCCGATGCCAGCACTGGTGACACCCTAAAATGCATCCTCCTCAACTTACGCTCCTTACACAAACACGCCATGGAAATCTGGAACCTACTCGACTCTCTCTCGCCCGACATTGCCTTCTTCACAGAGACCTGGACCAACGCATCCTCTGCCCCCGACAACAGCACAGCCATTCCAGATGGACGCAAGATTCAGAGGAAAGACTGCCCCAACCACCCAGGAGGGGGCCTCGCCATCGCCCACAAGAGCACCCTCTGCCTCACCACCTCCAGCAAAGCCTTCCCCTCTGCCGAACACCTGCACTTCCAGATCCAGACAACCCCCAAAGCCCCACTCCAAGGAACCCTCGTCTACAGCCCCCCCAGCCCCCGAACACCCTTTGCCACCACCATCACCGACTTCATCGCACCCCAAGCCATCGCCTCAACAAACTACATACTCATTGGAGACCTGAACTTCCACCTCGAGAACCCCAGTGACCTCAACTCCACTATCCTTCGTGACAACCTCGCCAGCATTGGATTTAAACAACTCGTCAACACATCGACCCACAGAGCAGGACACACCCTCGACCCCATCTTCGCGACAGGAAACAGCTTCAAATTCAGCCACACAATGCAGCCGCCATGGACTGACCACCACTGCGTACACTTCGTCATCAACAAACCCAAGGCACCCAAACCAGCCCCACGCCCACTACGAAGGAACTGGAGCAAGGTTACAGACAAGCAACTTAACTCCACCCTCACCCGAGTCAACCAAACCTGGGCCCGATACAAACAACGCAGCCAGAGAACTCGACACCTGGATCTCCAACTGCACAGACGAACTCGCCCGCTACACAACCGCAACAGACAACGCCCGAGGAAGCCGCCTGGTTCACCACCACTCTCCAAGAAGCCAGACACCCTTGCAGACGACTGAAGAAGAACTGGAGAAACACCAAGACAACTGCAAACCACACCACCTACAAGGACGCCATGACGGACTACCAGAACTAGATCAGAGCCACCAAGAGGAACTTCATCACAACAAAATCCTGGCCAACTCCAAGGATCTTTTCAGTGCCATTCAAGAATTCACCAACCCACACAGCGAAGCCACAGACATTACCCCATCCCAAGACCTGTGCGACAAGCTTGAAACCTATTTCCACCTCAAGATCAAAAACCTCTACGACAACTTCATTGACTATCCACCAGGTGCCACAGATGGCCCCCCAGCCCCCTGAAACACCAGCCAGCCCACCATCTCCAACTGGACACCGATCACGGCCGAAGACACCACCTCTACCATGCAACAGGCACCTTCCCAGATGACTGGAAGCGTGCAGAAGTCAGACCCCTGCTCAAGAAGCCCTCAACTGACCCCACCGACCTCAAGAACTATCTGCCCATCTCGCTCCTCCCCTTTACAGCCAAAGTTGCAGAGAAAACAGTCAACAGGAAACTGACACGATTCATTGAACAGAACGCCTCCCTCGACCCTCCCCAATCCAGATTCCGAAGCACCCACAGCACAGAGACCACCCTACTCGCCGCCACAGATAACATCCACATCCTCCTCATCCTACTCGACCCATTAGCGGCCTTCAACGCCGTCTCCCACAGCAAACTAGTCACCAGACTACATGACGCAGGCCTAAAAGGAACAGTCCTGGACTGGATCCGATCATTCCTCACCGGAAGGAGCAAAAGGATCAGACTCCCACCCTTCTGCTCCGGTCCCACGAAAATCACCTGCGGAGTCCCACAGGGTTCATCCCTGAGCCCCACCCTCTTCAACATCTACATGGCCCCTCTCGCAGCCATCGTCCGATAACACGGCTTCAACATTATATCCTACGCTGATGACACCCAGCTCATCCTCTCCCTCACCAAAGACCCCACCACTGCCAAACTCAACCTCCAGAAAGGAATGCAAGATGTCGCAGTCTGGATGACCAACAGCTGCCTGAAGCTCAACGCCAGGAAAACAGAAGTCCTCGTCCTCGGTACCACCCCTTCTGCATAGGACAGCACATGATGGCCGACCACCCTCGGAAGCCCACCTACCTCCTCAGATCACACCAAGAACCTTGGCATCGTACTCGACTCATCACTCACCATGCACCGACAGGTCAACACCGTCACCTCCAGCTGCTTCAACACCCTCCGCATCCTCCGCAAGACCTTCAAGTGGATCTCAAGGAAGACAGTCACCCACGCACTTATCACCAGCAAACTGGCATATGGAAACGCACTCTACGCCGGCATCAAGTCCCTACTCTGCAAACTCCAGACAATGCAGAACACCGCCGCAAGACTCATCCTCAGCATCCCCCGACACAAACACATCAGCCAACACCTATGAAGTCTCCACTGGCTCCCCGTGGAGTGAAAATAGTAACTTTCAAAATCCTTACTCACACCTACAAATGCCTACAAAACAACGGATCCAAATACCTCAACGAAAGAATCGACTTCCACGTACCCAAAAGAAACATCTGATCTTCTAACCTTGCACTGGCCGAAACCCCTTACTTCCACAGAGCCAGAGCAGGCGGTAGAGCTAACTCTCACATTGTAGCTGAGACCTGGAACGAGCTACCGGCAGACATCAGACGCGCCCCCTCTGTGAACACCTTCAGGAAGACCCTCAAGACCTGGCTCTTCGGCTAAACAGATCTGCGGACCCCCCTCCCTGAGCGCCTTGAGACCCTCACAGGTGAGTAGCACACTTACAATTCCCTGATTGATTGATTGATGTTGGTCAGACCACAACCGATAGGCTGTCAGTTGCGGTCTGACCGACATCATAATGAGGGTCTTAGTATAGAACACCCTACAAATGCATAATTTGCATATGAATTAATAAACTAAGAGCATTAGCCTATTTGCCTGTCACAGAAGTAACCAAACACTACAACATGCTAATAGAATCCTATACTACCAACAAATAACAAAAATAAACTCTCACTACAAATGGGCTCTTTCGAAGACATTTGGGTTGGTCGTCTGCAAAGATGCCATTCCAAATTTTACATTACAGGATTTATTATGTCTTTTAAAATACTCAAGAACTCCAAACTGAAACCCCAACACAATATTACAACAACACATACAACAGCACCGCAACACAACAGAACATCAAAAGATCTATGTATCACAATATAAACACAACTGCAAATCAAAACCAGTGCCAGGAACACACAAAACAAAAATGCAACACAATCTAACACAACACAAGCATAGAAAACTTTGCATTGTCATGCCATTGTCTTATTGTGCTGTGTTTTTGTTTTCTTGTGTAGGTGGTGTGTATCCTTTTGCTTTTGTGTTGAATTTGTAGTAGTCTGTATTTTTGTTGTATCAGTGTGTTTTGCTTGTGCCATGTTTTGTGTTGTGGTTAATGTGTTCTTACTTGCTTCATTGTATCTTTGCATTGTTGAAGTGTCATTCTTTTGTTATTCAAGTGCTTGTTTTTAGCTGTTTGTTTTGTATTGCTACTGCTACTGTGATGTATTGGTCTGTGGTTATTATGATGTTGTGTTGTGTTATTTTTGTCTGTTGTCATATTTGCTATGTTGTTCTGTCATTGTGGTTGTGTAGTACTGTATCCTGTTATGTTTTGAATGTGTGTAACTGTGTCACTATGATGAATAGCTCTTTTTCCGTTATTGTTTTATGTGTGTTGTTTTGTATTGTCATATTTTAAATTGTTGGTGTGGGTGTAAGTGTGTTTTTTCTATGTGTTGTGTTTTACTGTTTTTAGTGTGTATTATTGCTATTCTTTGGTTGTGTTATGGTTTGCTAGTGTTCTGTTGTTGTTTTGTTGTGTTGTCACTTATGGGAAGTCTTTCTGTGTTGTGGGTTCTTTTTTCATGAGTTGCGAGTTCTTACTGTTGTGTGGTGTTGTAGTTTGGAATATGGTGGAGGTGTTGCATTTTGATATTGCTGTTACTCAAGTGTAGTTCATCAGCAGTGAGGAAGTGTAGTCTATTGTGGAGACTGCAATGTGATTTTAAGAGTGGTAGATCAGTGATGTGGGTAATTAGATACTATGACTCAGTAATGCAGTGGTAATTGGCGGTAGTCTGGTGGGTGTCATTTGTTGGTAAGAGTTGATAATGGGGTGCAGTAAGAAGAAGTATCGTGTTGAGGGTGGTAGTGTAGTGGTGAGGGTGTTGGTGCATGGTACTATGGTTCTGTTAAGTGGCATTATAGTAGTGGGTCACAGTAAAGCGGTGGAATGTGGTAATGTGGTAATGTGGTGGTGCTGGGTGAGCTCATATAGCTAAGTAGTCATTTTTAGTGGGAAAATGGTAAATGTGTAGTGGTAATTGTAATGTGCTGCTGTGGGTTGGATGTGTGACTGTGTCCAAGTGGTGCGGGGACTGTGGATTTGGTGGTATGTTGAATACTACTGTGGGTGGTACTGACGTCATTTCTTTGCTAGTGCTACTGTGTGAAAAAGGTAGTTCAGTAGTATGTGATGGTGCTGCAATTGTGTGGGGTGGAGGCGAGTGGTGTTGGAGTGGATGTTTGGTGCTGTGAGGAGTAATGTATTTGTTAGGGCATTGTAGTGTGAGGGCATTATTGTGGGCAAAGTGACACAGTAGTGCTGTGTGGTACTGTTGGGTTCTGGCCAATAGTATAGTGCTTTGAGATATTTATGAAGTGATAGAAAATGCTTGTCCTGTAGTAGGTTGTTCCTATAATGCTGTGGTGGGGGAGGGGAGGAAAGCAGGCTTGGGGCAGTAGGGCCCCAGAGTAGAGGAGGTATATTGCAATGGCAGCATTTTCTAGAAGGGATAACGATATACCAAACAGCCAGCAGAATCAGCCGAGAGATGTTTAATACAATGAAGTTTACTGAATGTAATATTTTTTAGAAGAGCACTGACAAAGACTGTAGCAGCCAGCTATTCTATTCTCTCAAGCCAGAGCTACAATTATACAAATATTGAATTTTAGAATTGAAATGTATGTGTTTGTGGAATTTCTAGGGGTGTTCATGTTCTGTGCCCCAGACTTTCTTTTCGCAATGCCGCTCTGTAAATATAATGAGAACAACTAACGTTTTGGATATGATCTTTCAGCTATATACAAACACGTCAGACCATCGATGAGAATCAGAGCTGAAACATTTCTCAATGGAAATTTGGTAAATAACAATACTTTGGAAGTGATGTCAGTTGAGGCAAAAACAAGTTTTTGGAAACTAGGGGAATTAAACATTTGGAAAGCTCTTGTTTGCCTCCTCGGGAAGATGTTTTTAAAACTTTGCTGACTTCAGTCGTTTTGTAAAATATGTGAAGTGAAATAAAAAGCGGTGGAAAGAGTCTAAAAAAGTATGTTTAGTAGGGTGTGTGAAAATGTGTCTTTTTTTCGTGGTCACCCACATTTTTAGTTCACTGGTGCATCTGTTTTTTTTTAACTCTACCCACTGGGCTTTGCTGCTCAGTCCCCAGTGTATGCGCTCTATCTCTTAAAACTTGGTAAAATTGCCTAACTCCTAACTGACCTACTTAACGTTCCAGTAAGGGCATAGTATATGGTGTAGGGCAGTGCTTAATTTGAGCTGCTAGTTTCTGATGCACAGTACCAGCAATTAATCATCAACATCGGCATTTACAGCGCAAACTCTAGCACAAGGAACTGGAGCGCTATTCATGAGCACCAGTTAGGGGTACATTAATTTTTTGTAGGCACGGGGAGATTAAGTGATTTGCCCAGAATCACAGGATTTTGAGCCTATGCAGAGACTCAAACCTGGTTCCCCAGCTCCAAAGTCGGGAGCTCTGATCATTACGCCACATCCTCTCCCCACTTGTAGGATTTCATGGTTAGTAGTTAGTTCTGTAATAGGAGCAGTGGGCTGGGGCAAGCTGCCTCCTGATGACAGCCCCAGCACTTATTTTTACACAAATTAACCACTGGTGTAGGGAATACATCAATGGCATGGGAAAATCAAATTTTATCTGTCAAATGCAGCACAAGTTGTACCATCCAATAGGCTGACAAAGAAAATATGACTTCCGATGTACATGTGGAGTTTTACTCCTACAGCCTTTAAACCTGCAGGCAAACCTGTCAAAATAATCCTTTTTGACTGGAAAGAACCCACCTTTTAAATATTAAATAAGTCACAACTAGGCAGGCTTGTAGCCTACAAGGTAGGGTGCTTAGTATTTAAAAGTGGTGCATACAAGAATTTAGGGGCTGATTATGAGTTTGAAGGGGAAACCGCCAGCCCACAGCAGCGGCTGTCGGGAGAACAGAGCCAAGCCGGCGGCATCCCGACTGTCGCATTACTACATTACCATGGGCCTGGCAGTGTTGCGTCGTTGCAGCCAAGGCAGCGGAATGCTTTAGCTCTAGGAGAAAGCCTGAAGCTAATTCAGGCTGTGCTGCTGTGCCACCGGCAAGTTGGGTGCACTGATGCCATGCACCATGTCATGCATGGCAAACAGTGCATGCACTGACATGGGTGGCATAGGGGGGCCCAACATGTGCCCCGGCCACAAGCCACTCGGGCTTGTTTGCCCTGGGTCCCTTTTCTGTGGCCCTCTACCTGCCTTCCCACCAATCTTTTCATGGCGGTGCCAACGCCATGAAAAGGTCTGCAGAAAGGCAGTTCATAATACCCACGGCGGTGCCCATGCTGCACCGCCACCATTGACTGCCACTGTCCTTACCACCACCTCCGCTGGACTTGAAATCTTGGCAGTGAACTTGCTGCAGTCTTGCAGTGCTCCGCCCGTCCGCATTGTAATCTGCCAGTCGGATGGCCAGGGTAGCGGGCACTTGGACTGCAAAATTACGATGGCAGTTCCCAGACCCCCAAACTCGTAATTAGGCCCTTAGTATTGGTGTGTACCCACAGTGACTAGCCCCCAAAGTTATTTTTCACTGTGGAGGGCTGTAGCTGTCCTTTGAAAAAACATAAAGTTCTGAACAAATCCATAACTCTGGCTACTTAGGTTTGGGACAAGATGCCAATCTAATTCAAACACTATTTTTATTGTGTATTGATAATCCAATTCAGTGATGAAGTTGGAAAAGTGACTTTTAACATTTTTGATTTTTTCTGCCTAAACTTCCAGTAGAAATAGCATTAGTCTCCCAGCAGCTGGCCTGGCAGTGCTTCCCCTAAATTATGTGTGAAAACTGCTCTCGGAGCAGAAGCAATGACTTAGGCCTCTTGGTAAGAAGACCTGGCTGTGAGGTATGAGGCGCATACCATCTCAGGAAGAGCAGCTGGGGATAGTTTAGATACTGCATTAACTTGAAAGGGACCAGGCTGAGGACTGCCCAGTCATAGTTAAATGTAAATGAAGATCTGTAGAAGAGAAGACATTTTTGTCCTCCGGGATCTCTGTAGCCAGTTTGGCACCAGCCCCTTAAACACATCTCTAGCTGACACAAGAGCCACCTCCAAAGATTTGACAAGCTGTGTCATCTTGGATTTTACTTAAAAGTGTACACTGTGCAATAGTTGCAGTAAGGCAAGCAGGATGTGCTGAAAAGTGGGAAGGTTTTACCTTCTTGGTTAGGGAGAGTCCAGGAGTCACCCCACCCACTTACTAGTAAAAATGACATCACCCAAAGCTCATCTGAACAATATATGGGACTGTGGAACAACAGAAGAAGAGTGGACTTGCTGTTCAAAACCTCTATGGAGACCTGAAGGGCTGGACTTGCTCCTACTTGTACACAGGACTCTAAGGGCAGTTGCCTGTCTTCCTGGGTGGCTATAGGGCACAACCAGCTTCAAGATGCCTTTTCCTGAAGGTCCCCGTTGACCAGTAGCAACTGTACCTAGACTGGAACTTGCTGGTGGCCTCTTCTGGAATGAATTATGGCCTATAAGTGATGTCTCTTGGGTCCTGGGAGCCTTTGAAGCAACCCAGAGGAGCTGTTCCAGAAATATTGGAAAGTTGGGACTTCCAGGACCTAAGGAGGATCAGCGGAACCTTGTGGCAATAGTGTACGATTTTGACGGGTCTTTGTCAGATACAATTTCAGGCTTTCCCCACTGTAGGATTTTGAACTTCATAAAAAAAGAGTAGGACTCAAGGTAGAAACTTTGACTGAGCAAATACGCAAAAAGTATATGCCCGACCAAAGGACTTCATTGGGTTCAAAACTTGCATTCCTCTCACTCAGAATTTTTCCCACCAAAACCAGCAGCTTCAGCTGGACTGTGTCCAACGTCTATCTGACTTTGAGAGGATGTTGTCAGATACAGCATGCAACCTTGCCCCACTGGAGTATTTTGACTTTCATTTTAGAGACTTAGGCCCTGATTCTGAGTTTGGTGGCCCGACCGACAGACCGCCATTCGGCGGTCAGGAGTATGCCGCCAAGCTGGCAGCATCCCACCGCTGCATTACAAGTAAACTGTTGGGATGGCGATTTTGCTGCAGCGGGACTATGGCGGTCACATGCTTCGGCTAATAGAAAGCCTGCAGCACATGCTGCCACCATGGCACCACCTCCTGCATATCGGTGCACTGTTTACCATGTATCATGTTGTGAATGGCACACAGTGCACGCACAACAGTGCAAGAAGAGGTGCCCTGATGTACACACCCTATGGGCTACAACACCGAGTGGCCCCGTTTAGGGCCCCTTCCCTGCCTTTCTGCTGACCTTTTCATGGTGAGGTCCCCGCCATGGAAAGGTTGGTGGTAAGGCAAGTCATAAACTGCATGACAGTGCCGGCTTCAGCACCGCCACCAGAGACCACCACTTTCCTCACCGCAATTGTGGTGCTCTTGTGGCGGACTTGTAACTGCAAATAGCAAAAAGATCACTGTGACAAAACCAGCAACCCACTGAGCTATCCACAGAAAGGCAGTTCTTTTATCTGCATGGTACTCGTTTTGTGCAGGCATATTAACCCTCTGCACTACTGTATGAGTCAAAACTGCCGCTAGACAAAACTCAGATCTCTATCCAGCAGGAACATTAATCACCAGTGTTATCTTAACATTTTTATGGTTGAAAACTGCTGGACACACAAGTAACTCTGCAGCAGGTACTTTCAAACCCATAAATTGTTTCTAAGCACAGTGCCCTCGCCCTGCCCAAAGCTCGGCACCACGTGCTGCTGCACCGGTCACACTGCTCTAATGCCGGCCCTGTTAGGTTGGGGGTACCACCCTTACTCTAGTAATGGCCACCCATCTGCACACCACAATAACCATGTGTAGGAAAGTGCCCCTTTTTGCATGGTTACCCCCCTACTTTTTACCAGATATCTGATGCACTTTGGCTGAGTCTGCACTGTGTCCCTGCCAGTCAGGGTCCCAGTGCCTGTGTTCTTTCCCAAAACTGTATCTTTGTTTTCACAAATGGCACATCTCTGGCTCACATGTAAGTGGTCCCTTGTAAAAGGTACCAGTGGTTACCAAGGGCCTTGTGCCCAGAGAGGGTCTCAAAGGGCTGCAGCATTTATTGTACCACCCTCAGAGACTCCTCACCAAACGCATACACCATTGTAGACTGTGCGTTTTGGTGCGTAAGAGTCAACATGGCACAAATCCATGTCGAATATGCAGCATATTTATATATTTATTTGTTCCCAAGAAACACCAATAGTGATGGAAATACTATAGGTGTGGCTGTTGGTACCCTGAGTGACATGGAGGGCTGCTTAGTCCCCATTACCACGTCCTGGCACTTGGACTTTGAATCCTCGATATAGGTATGTGGTACAATGCAATAGGGGTTCCAGACGTATTTAAGTGTTTGCGAAATTGTTTTAATAGTTTCATTTTTTATTTACGATCTTTGGAATAATTTTAGATCTAAAATCTATTTGTTTATTATTGTCAGGATATTCATACCTACGGAACTAACGTGCTTTAGGTGGGGTTGCTTGTCTTTTTTAGTTAAGTTAAGGCTCTGGTTATTAATATTCCCATTTTTTGGGAGCACTGATACCTGGTTTTCTTCCATTTAACTCACAGTATAGGTACAAAGGGCATTGTACCTATGTAAAACCCACACAATAATCACGTGAGATTTAACTACAGAGGCCCCTAATGTTGTTGTGAGCAATAGTTTTATACATATAAAGGTATGACTCTTTCACTACCTCTATTTATCTCCTATTTGGGCATGGTTATATTTAGGATTAATAATTGACCTTCTTTATCCTTAGTTTTATATTATAAATCAAGGACATATCTGGATCGACCAGCTCTTGTCATTCGTTAGTAGGCATTACCTTAATTTTTCTATAGGTGAGTTCACAAATTCTTTCTATTTATTTTGAATATGAATGTGATAGAATATTGTTGAGTGAGAAGTGGGAGTGAGAGTTCTGTTTTTAGTCTCCTTCTGGACCCGTTGGACAATTATGGTTCTGTTCATGATACCACTGTGACAATTATATCTTGTATTTTTTGAAGAGAGCATGTTTTGGGATATAGGATTGAGCCAATAAATGTAATAGTATCAGACGAATGTTTTGTAAAAGAAGCTCTTATTGAGTGAAAATATTGTTTTTGTTGGGTTTTAAATAGCTGTGATTATGTCATACAATTGTAAGAACCTTTTCTGATATATGTTCTGTTTTTTATGTAGGCGAACACGGCATAATCGCTTAGAAGGTTATTTTATTTGTTGCTGTCCTGAAGAAGGTGGTTTTATCCTGTCAGCCCACCGAAACGCATCGACCCCTCCCCATTTTTATGCTAAATTTGAGGAACAATGCATCAAAAGTGGAATAATGTTTTGTAATTACTTTATTGATTCCTTTAAATGAACACATTTTGAATGACAGATGTGTATGTCTTGCTTATGTCTTTCGATATAGCGTATTGATGATATTTGTGTAATACTTTTACAATTAACCCAGACGGTTGTTTTTTAAGAAAATATGAATTTAATGTATGAATTTTACATAATTGTATAATCAGTTTTTAGTGAATGCTTTTTATTAAAGGAATTTCCTATAATTGCCTTTTGGGTCCTTTTAAAGACTGTTATTGAGGAGAGTTTGTGTGTGAAAGGAGAGAAGTGTGGTACAATTGTATTGGTGGATTTCTCCAAGAGATTTACTTTATTTGTTTCAGCCCCATGAGACCCTCACGGGTGAGTAGCGCGCTGATCGATTGATTGATTGATTGATTGAATATACAAGGAACCCTGTTTCTTGGAGTAGAGGAGCCTATCTCTTTTTATTGCGACACATCCCTGTGTACCATGCCCACCAACCATTGCCAGTGGCATAGGTAAGTCACTCCTTTAGGCCTTACAGTCCTGAGGCAGGGTGCACTCTACCACATGTGAAGGCACAGCTGCATAAGAGATGTGCCACTACGGTGTCTGTGCCATTCAGACATTGTAAGTGCATTGGAGCTATATTGAGTATATGGGCTGGGAGTTTGTCATTACGAATTCCACAGCTCCATGATGTCTTTACTGAATGTTAAGGAGTTTTGTATCAAACTCCTCAGCATAATAAACCCACACTGATGCCAGTGTTGGATTTAGTACAAAATACACTCAGAGGGTGTTTTAGAGATGCCTCCTGAAAAACGACCAACTCCCTTGTGTCAAGCTGACTGGTCTGCATCAGCCTGCCACACACAGATATGTTTCTCACCCACCTGAGGTGGGAGACCTTGTGCTCTCATAAGTCAGGGACAAAAGCTGCTTGGCATGGAGGTGCTTCACACCTACCCTCAAGCAGGAACAGCATTCAGGGTGGTGAGCCTCAAAGGCTTCCTGCCCTTGGATATGCTAGCCAGGGCCTCGCCAACTAGTGGAAATGCCTGCCCCCTTGACCCAGCCCCACTTTTGGAAACCAGGTCAGCCGGAAAATTAGTAGTCAGGAGAGGTGTGTCCCCTCTCTGCCAGGACCATCCCTAAGGTACCCAGGACCGAGGTGACCCTCTCCTTAGGAAATCTTCCATCTTGAATGGAATGATTTGACCCAATCAGATTATAGCAATTCCCCCTACCCAAGGGGAGGGGACATTCTAAGGGTGTAGTCACCCTAAAGCCAAGTAGCCCATTGACTATCTGTCCGTACCTATAACACCCCTAAATTCAGTGTTTAGGGGCACCTTTGAACATTGATCCTCAGATTCAATGGACCAAAGGAGAAGACAGAAGAGGACTGCTGCCTGACCTGAAAGGCTGCAGACAGAACTCAGCAAGAAACCCGCCACCGGTAACCTGTTTGACAACTGGGCCCTCTGTCCTTCCAGAAACTGTGCAAGGCTTCCAGGAAACCCCGGAGACCTTTCAGCCTTCACCCAATCACCAAGAACCTCCCCTTGGGCTAGAGGATCTAGTCTTGAGCATCAGCCAGTACAGGAACAGCAGCAGTTGAGGGTGAACAACCTTTACAACGCAACTTTTACACCGCACTACCATTACAACGAAACTATTACAACGCGAAATCTGTTACAACGCATGCCATTACAACGCATGCTATTACAACGAAATGCACTAGATGGCGTGCTAACATTAGAAATAGTGTAGTTTTACTATCCAAACACCTTCCCTACTGCAACGTGGACTGGAGTTAGAATAGTAAATTATACATTTCTAATGTCAGCACTCCATCTAGTGTACGTCGTTGTAAAAGCATGCGTTGTAAAGGCTGGCGTTGTAACAGATCTTGCGGTGTAAAAAATGCGTTGTAACGGCATGCGGTGTAAAAGCATGCGTTGTAACGTCATACATCCGCAGTTGAGGACTGCACTTGTGTTGATGTGACTCAATGCTGCAAAAGAACCCCAAGACCGCAGTGATAGAGGACCGGCACCAGTGTTGATGCAACTCTGCCCTGCCAGAAAGAAGGCACGGCAGCTGGATTGCTTCCACGACCGAGAGGGATCCTCTAAACCCAACGACCCAAGCAGTTCATAGCTTTGTTCCTGAGAGCCAACCCTGTTGGCCTCTTCCTTCACCGCCTGCATGGCCGCTGCCTCTCTGTGATGGTCCGACAGCAGCAGAACTCCTCCATCCCCTGCTCATCTCCATCCCCATGACCGTGACTGCTGGGCTGTGTTGCCTCTATCCATTCGATCTACAGTAACTTGCTGACGACGACCACAACAGTAATGGTGTTGGCGGACTTCTGAATCCTAGCTATCTTCATTGCTCTCCGCTGACTGCTAGGGTAAATATAATTGCTATATCGGCCACTGCTGCGTAGCTACGGCATCTCACATCTCTTCAGTTGCCCCCAGTCTCCATTGACTAAGATTGGGCTCAGTGAACTCTCTACCCGGCCGCCCCAGTGCCGTTGGTGGTGCAGTATCTACCTTACACTGAACCCTACACAGTGTTGGTCTAAACACTCGAAGACTGGAAGAGTAAGTTGTGTACTTACCTAATAATGCATAACACTGTTTTCCTCCCATAGGATTGCATTGCATTTGTCATCCTTTTGCATACAAAAGTCTATTTATTTCTTTTGCAAAGTTCTGCTGTTCTAAACTGATATCACCAAGGTATTTCTATTACAGTTAAGCATTGTTTACTGCCCTGCAAAACAATTCTTACTGCATTTGAAAAGTATTGCTACTTTTAAACTGTTACTTACCTACAACTGACATCCTCTTGGTTCTAAAATAAAACAAAGTAATAATTTTTGATACAAAACAATTGGTCTGGATTCAGTCTTCGGGTGTGTGCAATCATTTCTTGACTGAGTATGTACAATAAATTCTTAACACAGCCCACTGATAAGCTGAACTGCTCGACCACACTACCACGAATAGAGCTTTTAGTATTGTCTTCTGTAGCCTCTGTAAGCCTCTGGGGATCCACTGGACTCTGTGCACACTATACCTTCCTTTGGTATAGTAAATACCGAGCCAGCTTTCTACACCATGATTACAAGCAATGAATGGAGCCCTGTGTTTTTAACAGATTATTCCACTTATGTATAAAATACAGCAAGAGGTACGTAGCATAGTTAGTGTATGGAGGATAGCTTTCTACAACATGTTGTCACCTGAGTGATCTTTATGTGAATTTCTCTATTTCTGCATTTTAATAAAGAAAACAGCCTCTATTTTGAAGGAACCCCCCTAGATACATCCGTGGCAAAGAAATAAAAACCTATCAGTCAAGAAAATCGTCTAAGCATTTTTAGTGTGTCTCTACTTCAGAACTGCGGTACTTTAGTTCTATTTCAAGTTAGTGCTCTTAAATATTGCAGCGGATGCCCAGTAGTTCCACACCTTACTTATCATCTAATAGTTAGACGAATCTTAGAAAAATGGGGCACATATTTTTCAGACTGCTCTAGTATTTGCACCTTTTGTCACTGAAGTTTGCATTTTTTAAGTTGTGCAATAGGCTTTTCAACTTTAACATCGTTGCAGATTTAGCAAATGAAAACCGAAAGTTGTGTAGCATTTTCCACATGCTTTTGAAACAGGTGGGACACTTCCAATCATGGTTCCCAAGCCCATGTCGGAAGAGCTCGTCTGCACTTCCCACGCTTGCCCCTAGAGGGCCAGATGCAAACCCGGTGGTTTAGCAGTCAGCACAAGGTCAAACTCGTTTGTTTCTCCCCAGCGAGGGATGCTCCCTGCCCTTTCCTAGCCGCAGGGAGGAGAGAGGGCAAGGGTCAATCATTTGATCCTGCCCGAGCCTTTAATTCTCACACGGCTTTCCCTCCTCCTGGTTAAGTACTTGAGGAGATTCTTGGTGCAAGAGCCAGCAAGAAGAAGCGGACCGGCGCATTTCAAAGCCAGAATGCCAGCCTAGTGTGTTGATAATGCACACTGATAACTCTCGACAGCTAAAAAAGCTGAATTACGTTGTTTGTGGCCTACCTTCCTGTATTAGTCAAAATGAAATATTTGATTAACGGGTCCTTTGCAAGTTTTCATGTTTCAAAGAGGACTTTTGATAGCTTTTTTGTACTGCTGTTTTTGTGGGGTGTTGCGCGTTTCTTTATGTGAAATCCTGAAAACTGTTGAATTGATTATTGCACATAAAAAACCATTATATTTTTCATAAGTCACCACAGAGGGTGTTCTAGGACGACAAAACTACCCACAGTGATACCACTCTTGTGTGACACCGTTACCTACTCCAGTCCCATCCTCAATTCTAGTCTAACGTGCGGGTTCTGGCATACCAATGGGTTGCACAACAAAGTCTCCCCTGAGGGTAGCAGTTCTTAAAAGTGCATGGGCGCATGCTTTGGCATAGCCCTCAGGTGTGGGTTTAATGCCCGTATGCATGGATGCGTACTGCATTACCACATTAGAGTAAGACATATAGGTGGCACCAGAGAGCGCAAACAGAGAAAGAAGTCCTTACGCAGTTTGCTGCAATCACTCAAGTGGTGACGGATGGATACACTCAAACTGGCAATAGCATTAGGTGAGAGACGAATACACAATTGGGCTTAGCCAAGAAGTGAAGGTCAAAATCTCAAGCAAATGGCTGAAATAGGCTGGTGGAAGAAAGACAATGGTTCGGGGGTTACCTACAGCCCACACAAAGTATACTGTCAGCAATAGGTCTGTTTGACAGCAGTGTTGTCAAAACCCATGCCGTAAAAGGTATATATTATTCATAATTTCTGTCAAGTGTGCAAAGTATGCATGTTTTACAAAGGCTGCACACATTGGAAACATGCAAAAAGAACTATTGATGGACAGAATGCAGAACAATGTCATACATTCACCCCAGTACAGAGATCTGGGCCTAAATCCATCGTTTTTTTGCTCACCATACCATTCCAGTTTGGACCCAGCCATATGCAAATCAGTTTTGACCCTGTGCCCAATCGGAACAGTCCAGCCCGAACTGCCAGGCCAGGTCCTCCCTGAACTGGAAACAAGCATCCTATGACCGGTTTCGGGGTTTCACCCCTCTTCAGCCAGGATAACTTGATTCCAGTGGCATGGAGAGCACGGGACTCAAGTCTGAGCATACCCGTCAGACTGCTTTGCATATGGCCATGTCTGAACTGGGGTGGTGGAGTGAGCTAAAGAATGATTATGGATTAAACCCAGATCAGTTGACTGGAGGTGAGTGTTTGATTTGCTCCAACGCTCCGTCCATCATCCCCTTTGGTATCGCTTTGTTCGCCCTAAGTTGGCAGGGTATGCCCAGATGTGGGTCCCTTGCTCACTTTGCCACTGGATTCAAGATAGCCTGGCTGATGAGGGTTATGTACCCAAAACCGGTCCCAGGATGCTTGTTTCCGGTCCAGGAAAGACATGGCTTGGCAGTTCGGGCTGGACTGTTCCCATGAGGCACAGGGTCAGACTGATTTGCATATGGCCATGTCTGAACTGGGGTGGTGGAGTGAGTTAAAGAATGACGATGGATTAAACCCAGATCAGTTGACGGGGGTGAGTGTTTGATTTGCTCCAATGCTCCGTCCATCATCCCCTTTGGTATCGCTTTGTTCGCCCTAAGTTGGCAGGGTATGCCCAGACATGGGTCTCTTGCTCACTTTGCCACTGGATTCAAGATAGCCTGGCTGATGTGGGTTATGAACCCAGACCCGGTCCCAGGATGCTTGTTTCCGGTCCAGGGAAAACATGGCTTGGCAGTTCGGGCTGGACTGTTCCCATGAGGCACAGGATCAGACTGATTTCCATATGGCCATGTCTGAACTGGGGTGGTGGAGTGAGCTAAAGAATGATGATGGATTAAACCCAAATCAGTTGACTGGGGGTGAGTGTTTGATTTGCTCCAATGCTCCATCCATCATCCCCTTTGGTATCACGTTGGAAACATAACACGTGTAAGTTTAAAAAAAGACTGAAGCAACCGGACGTCAATTTCTCAAAATGCCAGGGAAGCCAATCTGACACCAAGCACCATCTGAAGTCAATGGCACTAGAGGATTGACACTTTTTTTCTGCCTTTATCACTATTGATTAACATCCTCCGATTTGCTGCTGACAGGCATGGGGGAAAGCAAGGAGAGGAAACTATAGAAATTAATACGGCAATTACGTACCTGTTTACTTTCTGTTGCTTTCTTGCCCAATGAGATCAAGGGTAGCAGGGACAGTGCTGGGAGAACCATATAGCAAGCCGAAGAGCAATGGGTAGGATCTTCTACTCCTGGCTACCTTAAATTGGCATTGTATCTGGCAAGAGTGTGCTGAATACACAAATTTGGATCATTTGGAGACAGCAAAACACATCAGAAATTGCACAGCCAGTGCCACAAAGCATGCATCGCTGTGGAGGAGGAACTAAACATGAGGCTATGGTGCATAACAGGAAGTCATAAAGATTGCACACTGGTTACAGCACAATGTACCAAAATGCTGCATTCTGATTACAGTATGAGCACACTTCTATGCACTATATGGTGGCAATGTGCTGAGAATACGCCAAGCAAACCATGCTTTCCCTGAAGAGACAGATCAGAAAATGGAAGGTAAGGATATATTAAGAGTAAGGATCAAAGATGTGGCATGTATGCAAGTCATATAATTGTCCCTATGATAGGCACCTGCAAAATACTGTGCCCATTCAAGGATCTATGTCACAACATGGAACCACATATCTGTATCACAACTGCCACCCACTCATGGTCAGACTGTTCTTTGCCCTATATTTTTGTGCCACTCCGTTCCCTTCTCACCAAGGCATTGTGGTACCAGCAACTGTCATATCAGGCCCTTCATTCTCCCATATATTATCATAACCTGGAAAACATCAACACACTTAAGGTGTGTTTCTACCATCTATCAGCCTTCCCTTGCACATGTGGCATCATTGAATACACACACTTGGAGCTAGTGCCTCCTAGAACAGTTTGCACTTTTTAGGAGCCAAGAGATTCGTCAGAGCATCAAAGTGCAGGCCATATGTGATGCAAGGCTATTACTCATTCAGTTAACAGCGAAATACACATAGATCACCTATGATTTCCGATGCTTTACAACAGCATATCACAGGTCAGGGAGTAGCAAACAGTAAACCAAGACAAGCCTAGTCTGGGAATGACAACAACATCAGCAGTAAAAAACAATCCATACCACCCACATCCCACACATTTATCCAGGGGCCATTTGACTATTATTGCAATCTTTGATGATAATAACATGTATATAGCGCACTACGTAAACATCTCTTGGCTCTGTTGTGACACATGCAGGGGATTGTGGATAAGCACATTGAAGGCAACTAGCAATACCTCTCAATATCCACTCCATGTCTTTAAGCACCATAAGAACAAGCTACTCAGGAACCACTCAGAACAACACTGAGCATGCTTCATTGAGTTGAAACATATGTCATTGTATCTACTTGTACAGACAGAGAAGTTATATGTACAGCAGACAATGTTTGTGGGATCAGTATACTGCGCTGCATGCTGGTCAGTGAAACACTGGGCTGCTACTATCTCAATAGCACAATGAATTAGTTTTTAACTCTGACATGGACAACACAAAAACATGCATTGTAAAGTTGTTGATGCAAGCCCAAATGCAATAAACAACAAAGTGATGGATGGAATGCTTGAACTAATCTAAGCCACTGGCAATGACTTAAGGCTGCATGCAGATCATCGTTTTCCACTTACTATGTCACTCTAGAGAGAGGCAGGTCTATGCAAATTAGTACTGACCCTATTCATCATGAGATCAGTTTATTCTTAACTGCCAGGCATGATCCCCTCAGTAAGACCTGGCACCCTAGGTGTGGTTATCCCGCTAACTTTTTGCCTTCAAACCTCCTGTTTTGGTGGCTTCGTTTTTGCTGCCATTAGGACGCTGCACACTTTATTACTGCTAACGAGTGATAATGTGATTGTGCTCTCTCCTTAAAATATGGCAGAATTGGCTTATCACAATACAAAAAGTAATGGAGGGTCAAAGGTATGAAATTCACAAGATACGACTATGTAATGGAGCTAGTGATATTGGTTCGCTAGACAGGGTACATCATTCATAGTTTTTGAAAAATACCCATCAGTAGCTCTTCCTGGGCGCCCTTTTCATCATGTGGGTTCCTTCTAACCATGAAGGATAGGAAAAGAGTTTAGTCATGAATGACAACATAGGAACCAGTGATGGTATAACTGGGTCACAGGGGGCTACTGAAAAGCAGTGCGAGTAAAAAAGTGAAATAGTGCAAAAGTGCAAAGTAGTGATATTAAAATTAGATGGCTCTGAGGAAAGTACTTATTTATTTGAGACCTCAAAGTCTCTAAAGCTTAAAAAGAGCGAAATTGGTAGTTTTAACTAATAGCTACCAACAGGTTGGTCGACATGTTTCAGCAGGAATTACGGATCACACTGGTATCCACTGCATTCTTCAGGACCTGTGTCGCTACTGCTAGTGTTGTGTAAAGAAAATATGAAAAAGGAAAAGGTATCACCTGGGTATTAGTGAAGGATCATTCTCCGAGCATATTGTGCAGGAGAGTACTGCCTCACCTCACCTGGCAAACAGCTCAGGTAATTGAAGCACCGCTCTGTCCGTCGGTACTTCCAGCGTCCCTCTGGCTGTAAGGGTGTACATACACGGGTGTACACACACGGGTGTACATTCACGGGTGGGGGTACGTCTCGTACATACACGGGTGTACATTCACGGGTGTACATACACGGGTGTACATTCACGGGTGGGGGTACGTCTCGTACATACACTGGTGTACATACACGGGTGTACATTCACGGGTGGGGGTACGTCTCGTACATACACGGGTGTACATTCACGGGTGTACATACACGGGTGGGGGTACGTCTCGTACATACACAGGTGTACATACACGGGTGTACATACACGGGTGTACATTCACAGGTGGGGGTACGTCTCGTACATACACGGGTGTACATTCACGGGTGTACATTCACGGGTGGGGGTACGTCTCGTACATACACGGGTGTACATACACGGGTGGGGGTACGTCTCGTACATACACGGGTGTACATTCACAGGTGTACATTCACGGGTGTACATTCATGGGTGGGGGTACGTCTCGTACATACACGGGTGTACATACACGGGTGTACATACACGGGTGTACATTCACGGGTGAGGGTACGTCTCGTACATACACGGGTGTACATACACGGGTGTACATACACGGGTGGGGGGACGGCGCGTACATACAGGGGCTGGGGGGACGGCGCGTATGCGGGCACATGTCTCCATGGTTGCTATAGAAGTTCGCTCCGTACGGTGTTTTTTCCATACGGTTGTACAATCGGACGCACGGGACGGATCGTACTTGCGCGCTCGGACTTCAGTTTTACGATTCATACGGAAAATCGTCCGGGGACGTGTCGGACACTTTTCCCGACCCGAGGACGTGTCGGGGAATTTTCCCAATGCGATTCGTATGTATTTTTTCCCATACGAATCGTACTTGCCAGTTTGTACGGTACTTGTACGATTCGTACGGAAAAAAATCCGGATACGATTCGTACGGGGAAAATTTCTCCAGGATCGGAATCGGCACCTGAGTAGGGCTTCACCCCCTCAACTAGTAACCCAATTTCTTACACCCAGACCAATTTCAATCCATTTAGGCTTCATCAGTTGGTGCAGCTTGAGTCCTGTGGTGCTGTGAGCATGGTACCCACATCTGGGCAAACACATTGCACTTAGGGCTTCAACTACAACAAACAACAAAGTGATGGAAGTATGATTGAACAAATACAAGTGCTGGCGATCATTTGTGCCACATTCCAATACATCATTTTTCATCCACTAAGCCACTCTAGCCTGAGGCCCACTTTATGTAAATCAGTACTGCCCCTGCCCCTCATGAGAACAGTCCTTCGAGCTGCCAAGCGTTGCCACCTCCAGAAGAGAGCTCAAGCATACCCAGACCAAATGCAGCTTGGGAAAATCTGGTGAACTACCTCTTTAAATGTTAAAACTGCTATGGCCTGTTTTATAATTACTGCATCCTTTATCATATAATTTATTTGTCATGACGTTATAACATTCATCATCCTGATTGTTTCATTAAACACTTCTCTAGGATTGTGCAAATGCTTTCTTCAGTTCCAAGGTTTTCCAAAATTCCTGAGTTTCATCCTTGTGAAATTTGTGAAATTCCCCCCTTTATCTTCAAACATGCACATGTTTTTAGCATTGACAGATACTTTTTCACAGCATCAAAAGATCATTTTCACTGTAATAGAACCCAAACCAAGATGCTAAATTGTTTGAGGAATATATATGTGCAATGTTTCCTTTTACTAAGCATGTGCATGCACAATAGCAAATATCTGCAGGATTTTTCCCTGAAACTTTACCTTTTGCAGAGTTTTTATGGACATTGAAAAGGTATTTAAACAGAATATCAAAAAAAGTCCCCATGCAAAAATATTGAGTCTAAAATATTGTGATTAGGAAATATCGTGATTAGGAAATATCGTCAGCAAGAATATCAATATCAAGAATATCGATTTTAAGGTAAGTAATATCAATTTTTTAAATATATAATCAATAAAAATCGTTAGCAAAATAATGTGTGGGTCTGTGGGGTTTATATGGGTAAAGGGTGGTAAGTTTTTGATTTGCAATTAATTAATAATTAGTTATTAATTATATTAATTAATTGATAATTAATTATGTTAATTGTGTAATTTCTTTTCGGTGCAGGTTGTGTGGTTATAGGGGTAAAGAGTGGGAAGAACTTTATTTTTAATGCATTAATATTTATTTGTCAAGTCATATTTATTAATTAAGTAATTGATAATTAATTATGTTTTTTGCGTAATTCATTTTTTTAAGGTGCGGGTTGTTGAATTTGTAGAGGTAGAGGGTTGGGAGTAATTTTTTTTAATTAATTATTAATTAGTTGATAATTAATATTAATTAATTGATATTTAATTATGTTAGTTGTTTTTAGGTGTGGGTTTTGGGTTTATAGGGGTAAAAGGTGGAGAGTAAATGAATTTCAATTAATTTTTAATTAGTTGGTAAATACTATTAGTTATTTAATTGAAAATTACTTTTAATTGTGTAATTAATTTTTTGTTGTTAAGTTTAATTTTAGGTGTGGGTTGTGGGGATTATAGGGGTAAATGGTTGGGAAGTTAATTAACTTTAATTAATTATAATTTGGTTTTTATTAAATAATTGTTTAATTGATAATTATTTATGTTAACTGAAATTATTATTTTTTTTTAGATGTGGGTTGTGGGATTTTTATGGGTATGGGGTGGGAAATAAATTAATTTTAAGCAATTGAGAATTATTTTTTGATTAATATTAATTTAATCATCAATTAAAATGTTATGAGTGTGTTGTGTGTTTTGTGGGGGTATATTGTGGGAAGTACATTAATTATAATGAATTCGTATTTAATATTTAAGAAATGAAAATTATTTTGTTGATGAATATTTATATTAATAGTGTAAAAAAGAATTGGTGCAGGTTGTGAGTTTTGTGGTGTTATTGGGTGGGAAGTAACTAAACTAAATTTATGTAATAGATAATGTTTTTGTTAATAAATCATTTCTAAATAAAAATATTTATTTGTGTGGAAATTAATTTTGTATTTTTTTTCTAGTAATTTTTGTAGGTATTTGTGATATGTATTTAACATTGGAATATGTTTTTATTTGTTAAAATGTTTAATATTAAATATGTTTTTATTTTATTTTTAATTGTTTTTTTATTTACTTTGATTTTAAAATAATTTTATTTTGTTGAAGATATTTTGTTTGTTTTTAATGTTGAACTGACTGGAGTGGGAATAGTAAATTTTCCCCCTTCGCTATCCAACACTTTCTCTACTCTTGCATTTATTGGAGTGGGAATAGTACATTTTACCCCTCCACATTCCAACACTTTCCCTACTGATGCACTTATTGGAATGGGAATAGTAAATTGTACCCCTCCGCTATCCAACACTTTTCCTACTGTTGCCCTTATTGGAGTATGGATAGTAAAGTATACCCCTCCACAAGCCAACATTTTCCCTACTGTTGTAATGATTGGATCGGGAATAGTAAATTGTATCCCTCTGCTATCCAACACTTTCCCTAGTGTTGTACTTATTGGAGTGGGAATAGTAAATCTTAATCCTCTGCAATCTAACACTTTCTCTACTGTTGTAGTGATTGGAGTGGGAATAGGAAACTACCCCTTCACACTCCAACAGATTTTCCTACTGTTGTACCGGCTGGAATGGGTACAGTAAATATTACTTATCCGCAATCCAATGCTTTTACTACTGTTGCATTTACTGGAGGGGGAATAGTACATTTCACCCCTCTGCTATCCAACACTTTCCCTACTGTTACACTTCTTGGAGTAGGAATAGTAAATTCTACCTCTCAGCAATCCAACACTTTCCCTGCTGGTGTACTGATTGGATTGGGAATAGTAAATGTTATCCCTCCGCTATCCAACACTTTCTCTATTGTTGTACTTATTGGAGTGGGAATAGTAAATTTTACTCCACTGCTCTCCATCACTTCCCCTACTGTTACACTCATTGAGGTGGGAATAGTAAATTTGACCCCTCTTCAATCTAACACTTTCCCTACGGTTGTAGGGATTGGAGTGGGTATAGTACATGTTAATTTGATTTGATTTGATTTTATGATTTTATATCCCCGAGGGGTATCTCTGCGCTTGCAACAGAAGTCTAGCTAGACATTAGAAAAGATGTGTCTTCAACAGCTTCCTAAATTGGAGGAGGGACATTTCCATACGAAGATGTTGGGGAAGACTGTTCCAGAACATAGGAGCCAGATAGGAAAAGGCCCTCCCACCAGCACGGGCTTTATTTATTCTAGGAACAAGAAGAAACTTTTTTGATCCTGATCTAAGTGAGCAAGAGGGAATATATGCTTTTATGTTACCCCTCTGCACTCCAATAGTTTTCCTACTGTTGTACTGGCTGGAATGGGTACAGTAAATATTACCTATACGCAATCCAATGCTTTTACTACTGTTGCATTTATTCGAGGGAGATTTTCACATTGTAACCAGTTTTATTTTTTTGCGTTGTGTGGCGTGGATGTAGTAATTTTTATATATTTATTTTAATAGGTAGTTTGGTATAAACTGTAGTGGGAATAGTATAAGTATTACATTTTATATTTTACCATTTATTTTATGCTGTTATAATTTATATTCTTATGATTTGTTTATTTAAAATTATATTTTTAATTATTGATATTTTTAATGTGTAAAATAAATTTTACAAAATTGAAAGAAATGTACGTTTTTTATTTAATTAGAACAGTTTATTTTGTAAAGATTTTATGTTAATGGTATATGTATATATATATTTATTTGTTTTTATATTATTTTTAAATTATAATATAAATTAACATTATTCGTTTAATAAGTTTTTAAAGTAGATATATGTAAATATATATTAATTATTATATTTGATGTGTGTTTATCGTTTTTAGATTTAAGATTCTCATATTTGTCAAGATATATTTTAAATATGTTTTTCTTTAAAAAAATTAATGTTACTATTTAATATATTTAATAGTTATTATTTTATATACATTTAAACATCGATATTTAATATAACTATATTAATGACATTGATATTATTTTCTGATATTTTTGTACTTACCATTATGAAGATGTGATGGAGATATTTTTGCCATCGACATTTTGGTCCCGATATTTTTGTATCTCAATATTTGCAGGGTTCGATATTCTGTCAGTGAACCCATTGAAAATAATGCTATTTTCTGTGAAATAAATTAAATCTAATGCAGAAGCATTTTGCTAGGTTTAATTAAGGATATGTGCCACATAAAATGTTGCATCAGTTTCAATTTTTACACACAAGTGGCAAAGGGGAAAATTTGGCAACCATTGCTAAGTTGCTAAGTTTTCCATAGGCCTTTACAAATATCGCCGAAAAAAACTCTGCTGCATCACATACCACTACTCTTCCCATTAATCAATCAATCAATCAATCAATCAATCAATCAATCAATCAATCAATCAATCATAACATTTGTAAAGCGCACTACTCACCCGTGAGGGTCTCAAGGCGCTGAGGGGAGGGGTGCTGCTACTGCTCGAATAGCCAGGTCTTGAGTAGCCTTCTGAAGGTGAGTAGGTCCTGGGTCTGCCGTACAAGGATGGGGGGGGGTTTTCCAGGTTTTGGCGGTTAGGTGGGTGAACGATCTGCTGCCGGTGTTCACTCTTCGGATGCGGGGGACGGTGGCGAGGGCGAGGTCGGCGGAGCGGAGCTGGCGGTTCGTTGTGTAGAAGGTTAGTCGTCTATTGAGGTATGTCGGTCTGGTGTTGTGGAGTGCCTTGTGTGCGTGGGTGAGGAGCTTGAAGGTGATCCTCTTGTTGACGGGAAGCCAGTGTAGGTCTTTTAGGTGGGGTGTGATGTGGCTGCGGCAAGGGATGTCGAGGATCAAGCGTGCAGAGGCGTTCTGTATGCGTTGTAGTTGTTTCAGGAGTTTGGCTGAGGCTCCTGCATAGAGGGCGTTGCCGTAGTCTAGCCTGCTGCTGACGAGGGCCTATGTGACCGTTCTTCTTGTTTCGGTGGGGATCCACCTGTAGATCTTGCGGAGCATGCGGAGGGTGTTGAAGCAGGAGGACAAGACCGCATTGACTTGCTTGGTCATGGAGAGTGTTGAGTCGAGGATGAACCCTAAGTTGCGTGCGTGGTCGGTGGGTGTAGGTGCTGCTCCCAGTGTGATCGGCCACCAGGAGTCGTCCCACGCTGAGGGGGAGGAGCTGAGGATGAGGACTTCTGTCTTGTCTGAGTTCGGCTTCAGGCAGCTGATCTTCATCCACTCGGCGACGGCTTTCATTCCTTCGTGAAGGTTGGTTTTGGCGGTGAGGGGGTCCTTGGTGAGGGAGAGGATCAGCTGGGTGTCGTCGGCGTAGGAGATGATGTTGAGGTTGTGCAGTCTGGCGACGTGAGCGAGTGGTGCCATGTAGATGTTGAACAATGTCGGGCTGAAGGAAGATCCATGGGGTACGCCTTAGATGATCTCGGTGGCTTCGGATCGGAAGAGGGGGAGGCGGACGCTCTGGGTTCTGCCGGAGAGGAAGGAGGTGGTTGCGTCCAGTGCTTTGTCACAGATCCCAGCGTTGTAGAGGTGTGTGCATAGGGTGCGGTGGCAGACAGTGTCGAAGGCAGCTGACAGGTACAGGAGGATGAGGGCCGCAGTTTCGTCATTGTCCAGTAGGATCCGGATGTCATCAGTGGCAGCGATGAGGGCAGTTTCGGTGCTGTGGTTGCTGCGGAACCCGGACTGGGACAGATCCAGGATGCTGTTCTCCTCGAGGTAGTGGGTCACTTGTCTGTTGCCGATCTTCTCGATGACCTTCACTGGGAACGGGAGCATGGAGATGGATCGGACGTTTTTTAGGTCCTTGGGATCCGCCTTGGGTTTTTTGAGTAAGCCGTTGATCTCGGCGTGCTTCCAGCTTTCCGGGAAGGTCACGGTCTTGAAGGAGATGTTGATGGCCTTGCGGAGAGGGGGTGCGATGGTGGAGCTGGCTTTGTTGAAGATTTGGATTTGGATTGTGGCGCTGGAGACTAAAACTGTGAAAACCTTCGGATTAGAAGTCATTGGATAACAAAGTCTCTTCCATTGGTTTTGCTTGTAATTGAGGCGTCATTGGATGAGAATATTTCTTCCACTGGGGTTGCTTGCAGCATCATTAATGGACATAGGATGATAACATCTCTTCCATTGGGGTTGCTTGAACAGTCATTGAGGTGTCTGTTGGTGTCTGTTGGTGTTGCTCATAGGGGTTGTCTTGATGAAGCAGATGGACCCAGTTCCCCTTAGGATGTAGAAGTTGGGATGCTGCTATTTGCTTGCTAATGGATCTTTTAAAATCATATCTTTTTTATCTTTCCTAAAGAGTCGATGATAACCTTGTGGCCCAAGAAGCCCATCCAGTTTGTTCTAGGACAAAGAGCCTATTTAACCTATAGGTTCCTCTGTGTCCCTTCCTCCTGTTTTGTTTTACATTTGTTTTTATTGAATTAATGTTAAACATCCAAACATTAGTAATTATCACAAAGGTAATCTGCTGGGGACCTGACAGTAGTACTGAGTACACTTACACAGAAGACAGGTTTCGTCCTCCTGATTTTAGTTCAAAAGGAGGAAAGTCCACAGCCTGGGAATCGCATGGTAAGTGTACTTGTGTATCCCAATGAACAGTGGAGAGCTTATGAGAAACTGGGTACTATAGGGACGGGAGAGGATAGGAGGCACCCCAGGGAATCTATGAAAAACTAGTGAAATAATGGTATGGGTAGAAAAGATGCATCAGGGGAATGCATAGTTTGGTCTCACAGGACGAAGGAGAGAGATCATATGTGGAAAGGTTCTCTTAAAGGTCTTCAACTAAGAGAAGAGAGGAGCAGGCTCATTTGCAGCTCCTGCAGTGTGGCTGCATCAGACTGGATATCCGGACCTACGTTTCCTGTCAAGTGGAAGGGGGGTACCCCGCGGACAGGCACTCAGGAGGCACTCAGGAGGAGGAGGAGCCTGTATGTCTGTGAAATGGTAAAGTAAATGGTCCTGTGGCAGGGTTATTGGTCCTCGCCTCCTCTCTATGTGAAGCAGACACTTCCGCCCAGGTACACAGACCCTCTGCACTTTCCCAGGCTGCTCTTCTGGGGGTGCTGCACTTTTCTATCTTAGTGTAATCACTTGTTCCCAAGTGCTAGGGTCAGGGCCGTGAAGTGAGTGATTATATCTCGTTGGTCGTTTATAGACAGCCAAAGATCTGACTTCCCAAGTGTTCAATAAGGGTAGTCCTTCTACCTTGCCTCCGACCAATATGACTGGAGGTTGGGGCAGTCCCACAGTACGTGTTTGAGATCCGCCGCTAGATATGCACATTCGATACAGGTGTCCCAGGAAGATTGTACGGATTTGCTGGGGCAAAAGGTAAGCTCGGTGCAGCAGATAGAACTGCATAAGTTGTAGTCGCACGTTGCAAAAAAACCTAAGGGAGTATTTTACAGCTTTAACCATTCCTTATCATGAAGTGCCCTGCCAAAGTCCGCTCCTAGGTATCTCGCAGGGGCTGCAGCAAGACCTGAGTGTGTGTGAGCAGCGCCCAGTCAACTGACAAGCTATCAGTCGTTACCCAGCGAGTGTAGACCATGCGTGTCTGGTTCTGCATCCTCTACCTGCCTGCGGTCACAGAGGAGGTGGAGGAGAAGACCAGCTACTGTGGAGGCCGTACTGCTCCATGAGGTCTTCAAAGGACAATAACTGTGCAATCTGTAAAAAGATGGACTAAAGTGGCGAATCCAGCTTGATCCCACAGCTTTAAATCTTGCCTGGTAAGGCTACCAGATCCCTTGGGGAGGCCCAGGAGTGGCATGGTGGGAGCATAGGAGGGAAAACCCCTAGTAAGCTACCCTTCTCTGTCCGGACATTGTAAAGCTACCCATAACAGATGGGGGAGTCCCCTTGTCGGGCGGACACCCAGGGCTGTAAGGACCAGGACAGCAGTCCAGTCAAGTGGGTGGTCAAGCACACTGGTATCCTCTAGGATACCCTGCTAGCCACCGGGTGAGCCATGGTAGCTGGGCGGCCTGGAAGTACATTTTGAAATGTAGAGCTCCCAGGCCCCTGGAAGTCACAGGAAGCTGCAATTTAGTTCATACTACCCACCAACAGTAATTATGCCAGATAAGGTCACCTTGTAGTGTATTAAGGTCCGGCCAGGCATATTTGGAAGGTTGGTGAAGCAGAAAAGGAGCTGGGGAAGCATCACCATCTTAGTGAGGGCTATACGGCCCTTAACTGATATCAGGAGAGATTTCTTGAAAGTGACTTGAGGGCGGAGGTAACATACTGCGGCTGTAAGGTTACCATCTAAAGGTCAGGCTTGGTGTGGAATATCCGAATGTCCAAATAGTGGAAGGATCAGTCTCCAAATGTACCGGGCTTTCTGCTAGACCCAAATGAACTGGAGTCATAGTAGGAACTAGGGGGAACAAGCAGTACTTGGTCCAGCTCCCTTGCATCCCTGAAAGTGCTCCAAACTGAGTTTGGAGATGGCAATGGCAGAGTGGTCCGTGCTCTAATCTATAAAATAAAAAAGTATACTGTCTGCATATAGGGAAATAGATGGATCCTATCTAGTAAGGGAACTCCTTAATTCCTCCCAGAGAGACATGCATGTGCTTCGAGGGTCTCCATTGCTAATTTGAAAAGGAGTAGGGAAAGAGAGCATCCCTGTCTGGTGCCCACCAATATAAATTTTGAAATCAATCCCCAGAATGAACTTTGACGTTGGGATCTGTGTATAGCAGACACATTACTTTAATGGCGCAAGACCCAAGGCGGAAGCGGCTCAAGACTGTGAACAGATAATACCAACTGAGAGAGTCAAATGCTTTTCCAGATCAATGACCAGGGTGGTGGTCCGGGCCAGTACGTCTGCCTCACCTCCATAATTCGATAGAGCTGCGTGATTTTGAGCGATGTACAGCTACCAGAAATAAATATACTCTGGTTGACAAGAATCAGATGGGGAAGGACTTGTTGAACGTGGTTGGCTAGAATTTTAAGGTCTATCTTATGTGTCTGAAGTGGGGGTTCCTGCCCTTACATCAAATAAGGTTCCCTCTAGTGTAGGCTGACTAATTAGTAGTGTACAACTGACCTCAAAACTGTTTCTAAAGCCTAGCCCCCTCGGAGTGAAGCATATGGGATATTTGTAATAGCATGATGTGGACCTTCTTACATTTCAGGAAGGAGTGAATTTTGTAATGTCGGGATGGAGTGTGCATCCCACTGATCTTCACGGAGATAATCTGAAACATTTGGGGGGGGTGTCATTGGGCATGCAGGGCATCCACTAGATCCCACGTGAGGGTCCGGGGCCAATGTTACAAAGGGTACCTGGAGTCACCTGATGAGGAGGGTATAGGATGTGGTGGAGGTGGAGGTGCCAGCTCCATAGTAATAAAATCCAGGAGAACAACCAACAGTTCTAATCATAAGTCCAATACACTGGACAAGGAGCCACACGACTGCTGTCCAGACAGGTCAAGGACACCCCACTAGGGGGATAGAGCAGGCTATGTGTCATGGCGCGGTTACTAAGTGGGTGGGACTCTCACAAGTATGTGATCTGTATGGGGTATGGGACCATGGCACCCACGCGGAATGGAGAAGTCCTGGAGCGAGTCCAGGGGTGAGTTAGTCTGAGGGTTCATCGCCCGGAGAACGGTCAGGCACTCTAGGGGCAGACCGGCCCATAGCTCCCAGCATAGAGAGGAATAACTGTTCAATGATCTGAGCGTCTGTGCAGAGGAGCTAATTAGGGCAGCAGGATGGTCAGGCATGGCAAGTCCCAAGTGGGGGGCGATCAGGGGTGACCAAGAAGTAGAAGTCACAGGAGGTCATCCGCCGTCTGCGATGTCACACAGTAGGGGGGCCCAATCTATGAAGGACAAGAGACAAGGCATCCTCTGAGTCTACTCCAGAGGATCCGGTTGAGTCCATCTGAAGGCCACAGAAGGCGGGTGCTGCATTCAGGGTAGAACATCAGCCACTCTGAACATGTTCTGGGGATGGATCTGTAGAGGAGGATGAGGCTTTATCCATTCCTCCCCGGGAGCATCAGCGGCAGCATCTAGTTTGGCAAGGGGGCATCTTCAGGCCACCTGAGTGCTATTAGGTGCATTTCTACCCTCCCCTGAGGTCGAGGCATCAGATGGATGTGAAAAGAAATGAGTTTTCTGGCCTGCAATAATTTTGATTTTTGCGAGGAAGAGCAAAGTGTATTTAAGTCCCATCTCTCATAACTGCCTTTTAACCCTCAAGAAGAAGGTACTTTGCAATTGGACCGCGAGCATACAATATGGGAATATAAGGATGCAATGGTTATCCTTGAGGAAGGAATCTAGTTGTCTGTCCTGTTTAAGAATAGTGCCACAATTTTTATAGTGAAGGATCTTGACCACTATCGGACATGGCAGGACCTCTGGTGGGTGGCGGCGCGAGGGCACCTGGTGGGCTATCTCCATGGAGAAGTAGGGTGTAAGCTCCTGAGGGGGGGCAGCTCTCTAAGCCAGGCTTCAAGTAATTCTTCTATGTTCTGGTTGTCGCAGCCCTCTGGGAGTTCCATGACGCTTATTTTGCTTTAAATGGTATGGGATTCCATATCCTCTTCCCTTCCTTCCAAAACCCGAACTCTCTCCGCTAGTTCACCCAGTTGTTTTTGTCTATTGTCTGTTTGGGGCTGTAAGCTGGCCAGAGTATTTTCAGAATGAGAGACCTAAACTGACAGTTTACGGTCATCATTTCGTAGTATGGTAACATCCACAGCCACGGCTTCAATCTTGGCTGCCAGAGAGATGCGCAAAGTCTCTATTGCCATCAAGACGGTGTCGAGTTTTCTGGGTCTGAGGCAGAGGCATTAGGCAAAGCTGGAGGTTCTGGCTGTTTAGGGGAATGTCATTCCTTTTGGGGTTTCTAGTTCGCCCCATGATGAGGAACTCCTGCAATGGGCTATGGTAAGGTCCACAAACTGATAGGTGGAGGAGCATGTGGGCCCACTTGCAGCAGGCAAATTGTGGGCAAAGCTCTTCAAGGTAGTGCAGCATGAGTAGCCCAGTGTCCCCTCAAAACATCAAATCTCTCAGGGGCAGCCAATGGGAAGCAAGGGTAGACTAGTCTGAACTTCTCCTGGGGGTCCTCCCTGGCACCGGGTGCAGAGCTCTATCCAGTTGAGGCCCACGCAGCAATGTTCAAAGCCAGTTGATGCATGGGACCCCCTCCAAGAGCAACAGGTTTCCTAGGACAGGAGGCAAAGACCCCAAAGCCCTCTCCAGGATACCAAAGTCAGCAGGACCACAAGGTTGCGGGTGGGCCCTGGGGCCCTCCACCAGCACACATCAGGCCCACCAAATTAGGTAGCCCCATCTGTAAGCACATGCTGGCCATTGGCCACTACTTCGCCTTAGTCACTCAGGTTCTCCGAGGGCGGGTCTGAGAGCAGGCTGGGTGCGGAGTCTCCTCACTACTGGGTCGGCTCCGTGGTGCAGCCATGGGTGGGCCACTACTTGTAATGGATACCCAAGCCCTAGTTAGGTATTCAAGGCCACTGTAGTCTGGGGCCTGTCCCATGGCATGCAGGATGTCCCATGGTTCCCACAACCTTGACGCCCCACTTCTGTCTCCCTAGCATCGCCTACACAAGCACAGGAAGGGGGAGGTCAGGCACACTCTGCCCAGCCATGATTAGGCCCCACTATGCAGTGCTCGAGCCTCTTATGTATCAGGCTCCCAGCAAGTCTCCAAGGAGTTCCTACTGCAGGGAAGCTGGCCCCTTGGGTCCCCTGGTTCTCCTCAGCCTCCATTCGGAGGGAAGTGGGGAAGAAAGCCCTCTCGGGCCGAGGGAGATATGGATCAGAGAGTCCAAGCCGAGAGGTTCTGATCTGGCTACCACCATCATGGCTAGTCATGCCACGCCCCCGTGCCCTTCCAGCTGATGTGCCTCTCTCTGATTATTTACATGCCCACACTAGACAAGTTGAAGGTGCGTGGGGAGCTGCGTTGGCCTTCAGCCATTCCCAGCAGTGGCACACATTATCTACCTTGTGTGATGTACATAGGTACTGGCATTGTGTCCTTGTGCTGCTAGAAGTTACAGAGTGCTTGGAAGGATGAAAGAATGCGATCATGTTTTGTATGACTGATGCATGCTCTACTAGTTTTGTTTGCAAACTATAGTGGTTTGGTTTCTAAATTTGCTGCGTGGGTCGGCCAATGAAAATGGGATTTGTTTATATGATTGCCTGAAAACGTCTTGTAATGTGCCTTCAATAAGGCATTGACTCAACAGAGAGGAACTGCTCAAAATGGTCCATCACTGCCTGCGGAAGATTGAAAGAGGAGGGGGTCCAATGATTTATTGCCAGACCGAAGTGCTCTGTAAGACCTGTTCTTGACGGTTTCAAAGTGACAGAGACACACGAAAGAACTTTTGCCTCCCATCGCATCAGATTAACAGAAAGACATTAGAGAACTACCATGATTCAAGGCTGGATTAGCTAGGGGTAGAGTCAGAATGCTCCAAGGTGCGGTTTTCACTGGCCACTTTCAGATAGAGTTGTGGTGGGATCCACGTCTTTCCATGGGCCTCCGCCACATTCTTTCATGCTTGCTATGCACTCCAATGTTCATGCTAGTGCAAGGCAAGCAGGAGGTAAGGTAGGTAAGCAAACGAGACACACATGGCCATCAAATGGGGGTAACCAGGGGTAGCAGCTGCTTCCCTTTGCATACCTTGGAATGGCCTTTGCTAACCCCAGTCAGGGGTTATGAAGTCAGTGGCAGGCAAGTTTGACTAATTAAATTCTTACAATATAGTAACAATAATTTCTATTATAATAAATATGCTATTAGTATAAATCCGATTTAAAACTGTTAAAAACATGCATTTAATAAAGTGATCAATTTAATCTTTATAGTTAAATATAGCAGCACTTAATAGTTCAAATTTCATAATACAACTTTTCCTATTATATACATCCTATATTATATCTCATATTGATCTCAAAATTAATCTTGCTGTTCTAATTCCCTTCTTACTATTAGTAACATTTTACAGAAGCTGAGGTCCGTGTTGCAGCATCTCAAATTAATCTTACTGATCTAATGTCCTTTTTACTATTAAAGAAAACTTTACAAAAGCTGAGTTCAGTGCTATGTCTTCTGCATGAAGGCATTTTATCAGTGCTTGTCTATAGGTCCATATTCCTCTGGAGTTGAAATGCCACTTAAGTATAGTTTTCCTTTCATTTTTAAGTTTGTTTTGAGCATATGCAAAGCAAATGAATAATGTTCTCTTCTTCCATTTAACATAGGTGACAGGGCACCGTCCCGTTGATCGAAGCCAAGGCATTACGTGGCATGCGCCTGGAAAACGCCAAAGCAAGCTTTTATGAAGAAATGTTTTTGCTTCGAGGACCAAGGAGTTTCTAAATACGATTGGACTCTCAATTTTGTATACCCATTTATTACTGACCAAGCATGCGTTCTCTTTACCAGGGAATTTTTATCAGTAAATAGTGATAGATGTTTTGTAATTTTGTTGATAGATTTTTTTAATGAATCTGTAGTTATTGGCATACCCCAAATCTCATACTCTGAATATTCATCTAAAGCAGCTAGTAAATACTTCCAGAATGAAGACTTCTGATTTGTTTTTATTTCCTGACATAACAATTTATTATTTGATTTACATTATCCCTTTTGATTCTTTTCCATATTTTTATGTATTTCGTGCAATTAGCTGATTATTTTGGCCAAATTCCATTCTAATTTGTGCAGGCGATGAATTATATGGAAGATAAAAAAAGTGATTTAAAGGTTTTTGTCACAGCATTATTGACGATTATGGCATCTTTTCCACACAGTGCTTCGCTGCCATATGTTAGGGTTGGCATTAATTTTGCCGATATCACTTTTAGTAGCGGTAGGTAAGTCAGCCCTCCTAATGACTTCTGCAAAGTTCTAAATGCAGTCAGTAGTCTTATGTGGATGAAATGATCCTTTATCATTGAATAGTACTCCCAGATATTTGTATGTTCTTACTTGTTCTAATGGCAAGTTTTGGAGGAACCAGATATGCTTTTACTTTGACTTTAGGTTTTTGTTAACCTCCATAATTTTTGTCTTGGCGTCGTTTATAGCCATACCATTCTCTTGGGAGTACCTTGCTCTCCTATTTATCCGGCACTGTAGCCCAACCTTTGTTTGGCTTAATAGGATAACATCGTCTGCATATACCAGATTTGATATATGGGTACTTGCTAATTTTAGTGGATAGGCATTCACTTCATTCATCGCGTGTGTTAGACCCGATAGAAATAAATTAAAAAGCAATGGGGCCGGAACATACCCTTGCTTTAGGCCTTTGGAAGTTGGAATTTCCTTAGATACATATGAGCCATTACCCATCTGAACTCTAACCCAGATTTTTGAATGGAGTAATTGGACCAATAATAAGAGGGAAGGTGGAATTCCTTGCTCTTTCAACTTTTGCCAGAGTGTTTGCCTTGGAACACAATCGAAAGCCGATTTAAAGTCCACAAAACACAGATACAATGGTTGTTTCTTTGCAGCATACTTATCCATTAATACTGATAACACTAATATATTTGTTGTGGTTCCTAATCCTTGTATAAACACTGTTTGATTCAGAGGAATTATCTGTTTCTCCTTTGCCCACGCAGATCATTTTGAGAGTAGGACTCCAGCAAATAATTTAGCATCAGTATCCTGTAAAGTAATTAATCGATAATTGCCAGGCTGTGCCCAATCATCTTTTTTATATATTGGTGATATTAACGAGCCCTGTCATGTTTCAGCTGTTGTTGATGTCTCAACAGTTTCCTAAAACACCTTTGTGAGATATTCTGCCCAAATAGCTGGATTTTTTTATATAATGTGAATGGAATGCCACTAGGACCAGGAGCACCATCTTTTTCTTTTGAATTAGTTTGCATACTTGGTTGGTTGTTAAGTCAATTTTATAGTCAAAATCCTTTATTTGCTTATCTGTCTCCTTCACACTGTACACCTTTTGGGTGATTTCACACTTGGAGTTAAGGTGTGTTGTTAAAAATCTGATCCAATCTTCTTCGCTTAATGTAGATGATTCAGCTGTTTTAGTTGGTCGTGATAAACCATTTATCAGTGTCCAAAAATCCCTTGAGTTTGAGTGTTTACTCGTATACAGCGCTTTAGCCCAGATATCCAGCTTTGGACTTGCTCAGCAGGCCTCTTCGCTATTATTTTTTTTTAAACAAACTTTATTGCAAGTTTATTACGACAAGACAAAATACAATACATAACAGTGATCACTGCAGGGTGGGACATACCTAAACAAATCTCTCTCCCCAGGGCCCCTGTCAAGCCCCCCTGATCAGGTTCCAGTATATCGGTACCCCTCTATCCTCCCCTCGATAAGACAGGGCCGTTCCTAGATCTCTCCATGCTTCTACCCCGCTCTGCGGCTGTGGTATCGAGGTCCCCAGGAGGAGCGCCCCCCCATCCCATAACCCTCTTACTAGTCTGCCAGTCCTCCCCCACTGCATGAGTGTCGAGTTAGGCACGGCCTAAAATCCCATCCAGAGCATCCTGGTCAACAGTGTCCTACTAGGCCTCACTAGAGGTCTCCGCAAGAAATAACAAATTAACTCAAACCCTCCGCCCGCCCCCGACCTCTCCAACTCCCCCCCCCCTGTCAGACATGTCGCTCCCTCCGCTCCCTTCCAGTGTCACTGATGAGCCCCTCTGATTGGTCCACTGGTATCATACCGCCCGGGGGCTAATGAACAAGCAGGCCTCTTCGCTATCTGCAGTTTTCATTTCGGGCCTGTCCAATAGGACCTTGGCAGCAGATAGAGGCTAAGGGCTGGACAGTGGCCAATTCAGCGATGTCAATCACTGTAAAAGGATACATGATACCACCCCGCTACCATTAGCATTTTGATGAATTGATGCCCATGGTGACGTGCCATCACCATAGTGAGTTAACATATAACACTGTAAACATCCACTTTAGTGTGCAGAAGCCAAGACTTTATCTCCAATCATTAGCCTGCTATTATTCCCTGTGGTCCTAGCTCATGAAAACTGAGCTGAGATGCTTCTGCTGGGACAAACTATTGCAAAAGTAATGTGCATTCCTCGGCTAGTGTAGTCATGCTGGCCCTTACCTTACCCTATTATGTCCATAAATATTATAATGATACCATGTACCTGTACGAACTTTTTATATCTCTTTGTTTCTTTATGGTCAATGGTAAACTCAAATTGTGGTGTGTGAACTCAGAAGTAATTTCCTACTGTTGAACTACACCTGTTTTTAATATATTCTAAAACATTTTAAAATGCTAATACAAATGTTATGAGTATATCCATACATTCTGCTTGTACCTAGAGTCTGGGGAAACCCCCGAGGAATGGATTGCAGGGAATACATTGTGAACAGTCAATAATAAAGTTTATTTTCGAAAAAGTTGAACTTACGCTTTTTAAAATATTGTCTTTCAGTATTGCCTAGATTTTATTTATGGATGCATGGATGCATGTCTGACCCGTATTTGCCTTGACTTGTGCTTGGGGAGTTCATGGTGGCGCGTTGTGTGAGCAGGAAAGCCCCCGAAGCGATCCCTGTAGCACAAGCTGTTTGTGGCACCAGCACCGGGGGTCCCCAGGGATGTCACCCCTGCAGGTGCGGATCTGCTGAAATGTTTCCAAGTGCTTCTGGCCCCTGCGGCAGTGGTAAAGCGCCACAGCCCCTTCTTCTGCTGGCTTTGGTTCGAGCTAAAGAGCCTACTTATGCCATGGGAGGGGGCGGAAATGATGGAACTGGCTGCAGCCAACAGCCCCTTTTGTGCCTTGTCTTTATTCATTATCTTCCAAAAGCTTTGTTCCAGTCCAGCAGTCCATGCAAGTGGGCAGGGGAGATGAGGCTTCAGTGAGATATAGAACATAGAAACAAAGACGTGTATCAAATCGAAATGACAGGGTTGTGTTGGTGACTTGTGTGGCTGTAAAATGGAGTCCCCGGCCGGACAATGATGGGAGGGCTGCGCTGTTGCATGCGCCTCGCGCACGCTTGTTGAACTTGCGAGAGCGCGCGGACCAGAATGGCGCATTAACACCATCCCCACACCTGCCGTCGACGCCCACATCTCTGAATGAAGACTTTGCATTTGCATGCAAACACATGTTGGCCGAAAGTGCGAACGTGAGATCAGTCAGAATAAACACTTGATTGATGGGCCCTATGGTAACAGGGCTGCCTGGTAAAATAAATGATCAAGTTTGAGATGGGACACAGGCTGCTCAGATGACGCAAGGGTGTCACAGATACTATGAATAGCAAGGAAAAAATGGAAAAAAATGGCAATTAAACAGAAGCCCTCAGGCTTGCACCCTCAATTTGATCCAAGTTCATTTTTGTTAATTGTCGCTTCTCACAAACCCGAGACATACTATACGTCAGGGCCCGCTGATGCGGTCTTCTCAAGCCCAACAAATAGACTGCATATGAAGGCAAGGGTATTGTAACTAAACCACTATTCTCCATGTTCACAAAAGTCAGCGAATGAACGTGAATATAGCGCGACATACATTTTACAGAAGGGAGGCTCACGGAAATGTACAAGAAGTCGCCTTTAAGATTAAGAAGTGGATTTGGGAAGAACAGAGAATGAAGAGGTATTGGTGCCTGTTCATTTATCCTACGTGAGTATACCTCCACACATGTAGATTGCCTCCTACACCGGGTACAAGTCTCCGTCCAGGTGGTATTGTCCATTTCCTGATAGAAATAAATGCCCAGTAGTAGCACTGCACGTTTCAACCTCCTTCCATTATGACTTGGAGACTCTTAAAACTGAAAGTAATTTTACGACTGGATTTCAGGTGTACACCTCTAGCTGGAGTTTTCTACAGCAGAGTCTGACGTCTCTGCCTGCTCTATGGACGACTCTGACTGGAAGGCAATAGGGAAACAGCATTCACCCAAACTAGGTCACACACACCTGACAAACATTACCAAGGAAGCACATAAAAATGGCAGACACCGTAGACTCTTCCCTGTCCACATTGGACTCCATGACATTCAGGAGGCCACGCAGCAGCTCCAACCAATAACTAACAGGAAGCAGCCCACCCCAAAAAGAGGAAGAGGAGCTTCACTGGAGAGTACACAGACCTTGTGGTGAGCTTCATTTTAGAGCACTTCTGGGAGCTACATGGTCTACCACCATCAACCCTCAATTGAGTGAAGAAGGGCTTGTGTCAGGAGCTGCTAAGCTGAGTAAGTGAGTGAGAAAACGTGTAGAGTACGAGCAGCTACATCTGGAAAGAAGTGCCCTGGCACGAGTATACCAGCTCAGGTAACACATCACACCCATCTGATCACTTGTGCTGGATACTAGATGTTATTTGAGAACAGGAAGATTTGAAGGTGTCTCCTGAATGTGCTCAAGTTCCGTTGAGCACCCAAGACAAGTGACAGGGCATTTCAGGGTTGAGCCATCACAAGCGCCAGGGAGCTACCACATGGTCTAGTGTTCCTGAACTTAGTGACTCTGACCAAACATGCATGCTGCTGTGATCTAAGGGCCCTTGCTGGTTTGTGCTAGGAAAACAGCAAGGCCATGTAGGTTTTCTAGCTGTGCTTTGAGAGTACCTTATGGCACACACACAATGCTCTGAAGTGGCATCTTTGGAAGAAAGGTAGCCAGGGTAACCTGACAAGCTCATTTAATATAGGCAATGATTTCTTTAGGCCCAGAACTAGCCTTGTTGCCACATTCAGTAGCAACTGCAATCTATGTAGCAGGTATTTGGGTAAAGTTAATTACAGAGAATTACAATGATCCACTCCGGACAAAATAGGAGCCTGGACCGGGTTCTTCCTTGATGAGGGGGGCGTGAAAGGGAGCATCTTCCTGATGATTCTCAGCAGGCGGAACCCTGTGGAGCAGGTAGTCTTGATATGTTCTCTGAAGGATAGGTCTGAGTCCACCCATATTCCCTGCTTAAGAGCCTGCCTAGATGGAGCTGGCAGTGCTCCTAGCATCTCAAGCTGCCATTCTTGTGTCCACATGGCCCAAGCACAACTGCTTCTGATTCTTCACTGCTGAGCACAAGGGAGTTTGAACTCATCCAATCTGTGACTTCATGGAGGTATCTCCTGAAATTACTAACCACCCCCTTCAGTTGTCATCTGATCCGACAATCAGCTTTTATTTGATTGGCATAGATATAGAAACTGATGAATGATTTGATCAGGCTCACAAGGGGGGGGCACATAAAGATTAAAGAGTGTGGGGCACAGAACGGATCCCTGAGGTACCCCTCTGACAAATACCTTTAGGGACTGATCTGACATTAGGAACATCCTCTGAGTGAATGGGATCCTTCAGAAAAGATGAGAACGATGCATGGAATTAGCCATTAAGACTGTCCAGTTCCAAGCTTTGGAGCAGAATGAATGTGGGAGAGGCTGCTGGCACATCTAAAAACATCACAGCCACCCCTCCCCCACTATCCACAATGCTTCAAAAGTAATCCGTGGCTTTTGCCAGCACCCTTAATGTATTGGTACTAGAGGATCCTACATTAGGGAACCTGAAAAATAAGTGGCGCGATGAAAGGAGGTGGGTGAAGCACACGGTTTCTAGGATACAGGTGACAAGGCTATCCCCCAAGTTTCTGCATGAAACTTTTCAATGAAAAAGTTCATCCACTTTAGGCTCGGCAGAGTGAGTTCCATCAAGGGGGGGGGAGATGTGGTGTAATAGCCAAGGTTGAAGATCTTGGGAACAGGAGAACCAAGTTCAAGTCTCGGCGTCAGCTCAAGATCCTGTGATTCTGGGCAATCCCTTAACCTTCTTTTGCCTAAAATGAAAAATGAATGTGTCCTTGTGTAATGTAACTGGTGCTTATGTAAAGTGCTCCAATACCTATGGGTTGAGTTTGTGCTATAGAAAAGCTGCAAAAATACAAAAACAAATGGGTCCCTAAAAATAGGGAGAGGGTAATAATGTGCCATTTTGCATTTCCAATCCCATAGGAATCTTTGCCCTTAAATACAGACTAAACGGAATTGCACCAAACTTGGGATGAAGGTTAAACTTAACTCAAGGAAGTACCTTTGCTTGATTTGATGTAAACTCGTCCAGTAGGTATTGAGAATTTAACTTTTAAAGATTGTTTCATCTGCATATGAAGAGGTTAAATTATAAAGATGTCATGACTGTTAATTCGTGGAGGTCCACAAACCTTCCAGACCTAGAAATTTGAAAAATATTCATATCTAATTGGATGAGAGAGCTTTTTTCCATCCATTTCAGGTCCATGAAGCCACCCTTCAGTAATCAAACAACATAGGGCCTCATTACGATGTCGGGCAGAAACTTTCTGCCCAACACTGTCACGGATTCGCGAACCGACCAACTCGCAGTCGGCGGCTACACCCGACTGATTACCATGCGACCAAATACTGTTCAGTCGGAGTGCCATTGTTCCATATGGGAGCCCGTTTTCTACTCTACAACACAGGCACCTATGGGGAAAAAGACTGTCTGCAGAAAACCTTGCACCCTGTGGCAGAAACCCCATGGTGCCTGCCACACTGTGCATGGTTTTACAGTGGGGGTCCCTTGGGTACCCCCTCAACCCCAAACCGGAGGACTCAGGATGAAAGGGGGCCTGCTAGGGACCCCCAAAGTCAGGTTCCGACAGCCATTTCTTGTCAGACAGACCAAGTCAGAAAGGCTGGTGGAATTCAACATCGTAATCAGTCGGTCGGAGATGCTGTTTATAGAGCTGTACAGATTGCCTCCGACCGACTCAGATTCTCCGATTGCCGATCGGAACCTATTCGGAATGACCGAATGGTCCCCCTTCTGACCGCGAGCATCTTTATCAGTCAGGCGAATTGGATTCTGACCGACTCGAGCAGATGGGTTCCGACTCAGTCTAGGGGAATCCGACTGTCACTCTGAGGCTTTCCGACCGACATCGTAATGAGGCCCCTAACGTCTTATTGGCTGGTGACAAATTGATGAAAAATGTTGTATCTTCCATTACAGTAAGCAAAGACTCACTCTCCCCTTCAAGAGCCATAAAGAGATGGGTAGCATCCCCTGGTCCTTTGGCTCAAGTGGAGGGGGTCCCAAATGGACCATTCCCATAAAGAAAATGCTAAAAATAAAGCACATATTTTCTCACAGGGACCTTAGGGTTACTTTCACAACCCCTAGTGCAGCCTCTGAGATGTGTAAAACCTGTCTAGTCATTGACAAAGGACTGTGATCTCGCAAAATGTTTTATGGGCCTGTAGTGGTTCTTGATCCCGCCCAGTCCAGCACAGGTTAATGAAACCTAGAGTGGGTTCTCAGCTCCGGCAGAGAACCTTGTCATGAACTCGGTGATGGGGTCCGAAGTTACTAAAAAAAGAAACATAAAATGGGGCCTGGCTAAAGGCCAGACTCTGTGCCAAACCCCCATGCACAGCAGGAGTTCACCTGCTGTGGGTTGGGAGCACGGCATGGGGAAAGAGAGGCCCTGCAGAAAACCTCCACTATGCAAAGGTCAAAGTAAAGGTATACATTTGAATGTAACATCTTAACATAAGTTAATAAAATCTCAAATATTCACTGAAAAAACACAGTTAAAGGAGAGTTAAGGTTTAGAATTGAAACTAAATGACAACTGAAATTTGCAGGTCATGGTCAGGACCTCATGCTATAGCTCACTCAACATACACGCAAACCATGTCCTTACAATATTTATGCAAATAAGTAACAACATCTAAAAGCACAACATAGTTAATATTGCATGCGTAAACCAATAAATAATACTACATTCATAGTAGTCTCTTTAACAGTGCCATGCGTAATATGAAATTTCATCTCATCAGTAAGATTGCTCAAACTTGTAATTGCATCTGTCACATCAAGTATGACGTCATGCAGATTGCCTGTGATTCGCGAGTTATACTTTGCATGTCTATATGTCTATTGTCTGTTTTACAATTTTAATTCACAACTATAGCTCCACTTTAATTGTGACTTTACAGGGAAAACCCGCATACATTTTGTATAAGGTAAGTTACAGTTATCTTTACTTGTAACAAATTAGTATTTGTCTATTAAAACTCAGAATATTCTTTAATAACATTTAAATTAACATCATAGTTGCAGTTGAAACCATGAAATCCACTGAAATTCGTCATATATGGGAAGAAGTAGAAACCATAACTCATTTTCCCATCTTGAGATGCTCATGCCCTCACATGTAACAAACAACAAAGAGATGGAAGGAATGCTTGAATTAATTGTAGTCACAAGGGCTGACAAGAGCAGTATTCTATTCCATCATTTTTGACCCACAATGACAATTCAGACAGAGACCAGCCATATGCAAATCAATTCCATTTATGTTCCAATAGAGACAGACCTCTCATTGGACATCACTGATGGCATCCCAAATAACATCAAGTAGGACATCATTAATGAGAAAACATATGAGATCATAAATGACAATTATTGATATCATCACTGATGTTAAGAGAGTGTATAAGGATAAAGAGCATAAAGCATTTTCCTAGTAATAACCTGATGGGCTATTATGTTCTCAAACCACCCATTAGTACTGGCAAATGTCAATGGAGGTCAGTCACACACACCAATGTGGTCTTCATTAAATACCTGAATTGCACCGTTTTTCACACCCATCATGGATGAATTATCCAGAGTGCAGCTTTCAATTGGAGATCCACCAAGCTAGTCTGTGCCGCAGAAAAGGCTGAAAATGTTTGTGCTCTTAATCCATCACACTTTGCCTCATCACTATTGTATTGTATTGTAATTGCATTTGTATGGTGAACTACACCAACCCCATTGTAACGGCCGCCAAGAACTCCGCCCAGGTCCAGGTGCTTTCTCAGCCTCTGTGGATCCAGCAGAATCAACACATCTCTACAGCTGTGCGGCGCAACCCTGAGCAGAACCGACACATCTCCACACCTGCAGGGATTGAACCTGTCACAAGGACTTGCATCACCGCCAGAATCGCATTGCTTTCAGAACTGCTGCTGTGCAACACATCCTCAGAATAGGCTACACTCTCATCTCTCATCGACAGCAACCTTGACGACTGACTCTGCCTCACAGCTCTTTGAAACTGGTGCTTCGCCCTCACTCCACAATGCATCCCCATCACAGGACTTCGTATCACAAGCACCATTAACAAGATCCTTGATGTCAACAAAACAGGACCTTCCGCCGCAGCCTCGACGTACCTCAGGACCAACACATCTCTTCAGCTGTGCAGTTAATACTCGACACGGATCCTCACAATGCTCCTCAACCAAGATTTAAGGTACTTTGTTCAGTGAGCCTAACTGGGTCCTTGTAGCCAGCCCGTGCTCCATCCCGGTTGGCCTGAACTTGTGATTTTGTTCTGGTGCGACCAGATAGAAATCCACAGTTGGCGTTTTGTGCTTCTTGGTGCTTTTTTTCTGGGCTTGAACTTCAGTCAACCAGTAACCCCAAATCTTACAATCGCAGATTGTAAGTAATAAACTAAAATAGAGTGGACTAGTGCGCAACTGCACAGATAGTCAATTAAGGAGGACACAGCAATTATTTGTCCTCAGCTGGTAGAGTGTTGAAAACTGAGAAAGACTAAGCAACCTTCGGGTCATCCGTTGACTTTGAAATGAGAAAATGGTGACAATGTAGTGGAATAGCAAGCCACTGTTTCCTAACAAGAAGTTAAAGAACATGATGTCCCCATCCCTATCCTTTCTTTAATTCCTTGCTGGGCTGCCAGTGAAGATTTTAAAGACTGTCCTATACTGTGTACCACTTTCATGGAGAAGACAGACACATAATGGAATGGAAACCACACTTGTGAAAGGTACCCTTCTTGCACTGATGAGTATTACCACATAATGGAATATACTCTTTCATTTTCTTTCATTAACTTAAGCCCATCATAACTAGCTTCTTCTCAGACAAGTCAGTTTATTTACCAGGACTATACACATCCTCAAATTATTTTAAATGTTCTGTGAACACTACAGGTGAGATCTTAACGCACCATTGAAAATTATCAAAAGAAGGAACATCAACTATCTGACTCAATGGGAAACAAGAGAACTTAAAGAGGCCTACCCCTTTGGACTTTAGAGGTGCATTTACTAGTGGGTCAGTAGTGGCCAAACAGCAAAATCTAATTAGGTGGTCAAACATTTGGCCTGCTTGACGGGGCACAGCAAAATGTTATTGTTAGGATGATCAGCGAGGTACATGAACCTATTTGTCTGGGATTGGTGGCATGTGATTGGTTCCTCTTACTTCTTAGCCAATGGCAGACCCCTGCACTAGCCTATGCCCTCTTGCTCCTCAGGCACCATTTTGCTTACCTTGACTCTCCAACATTGACATTTTATGTTTGCACTCCACAGGCCATCTCATCTGTAAGAAGAATGTTCCATAGCACTCCACCTTTGCGGTTCAGCCGTGCACCCAATACAGACAATGCTAAAAGCAGACGGATGCACTATCCATTTGTACACAGTATAATTTTTCTTTTCCTAATTATAACTATTTGTTGAACTGTGTGTGTCCTCCCTATTTCACACTTTTAAAGCATAGGTAACAAATCAATTAGATAACTTGGGGAACTGGGGGCTGAGGGACGTTTTGAATTTGGTAACTGAACTGTCATCTTCCTTCCACAACAGATGTGATGGGTCATTAACTTGATGAATGTTGTGTTTGTCTATCTCTCACCTTTTCCAAATTCCCTCTGCCCATCCATCCATAAAACCCTCATAACCCTCTTCCCCTAGATTGTGTAATCAGTTTAGAGGCATGTTCATTTCCACCATCAACAGATCTCACACTTGGTTGGGTGGATGTAGATGAAGCAACACAAACTGTTAATGGAGGCAGTTGCCAAAACTGACATTTACCAACACCACCCTCCTACCCAGGTATGAAAGGGAAATCATAGTGCAGAGCCTTTATTAAAACAATTTGTCTTGAAGGATGGGTAGTTTGCACTTTTTTTCCACAATCTATGCCCAGATATTGTACTGAAAAACCTTCTACTGAGTCCTCCTGACTCCTCCTAAGACTTGAGGGGTTCATTATGCTTACTTTAATAGGCAACTCAACACTAGGTTCCTAAGAGTTGTTTTATGATTGCAGTCTCGGTCTTGGAATTTCCACTCATTCCGTAGTTTCTTTTAGTGTAGGTGGGGGCTGTGATGCACTAGTTCACATCACCAAATTTATTTTATGTCCTTTTTTAAGTCCTGTGATGTTGTTCCTGTTAGCACTTTTGATCTATTGTCACTAGCATTAAGAAAGGTGTTTGCAAAATCCTACAATAATGTTTGGACCAATTATAGGAGATGCAGAAGACATCGCTTTATCAACTCAGGTAAGAAAAGAAGCTCACTGGAATGAGGGATTGTTGTTTTTGCTGTATGTTGACGGACCCCTTTAGCTGTCACTAGTTACAAAAGGTAGGGCAAGGGGAGTACATAGTGAACAAATATTAATGACACTGATGGAAGGATGGGTGCTGCTCAGCCTGATCAAGCAAGGGTGGGAGGGTTGGTATATTGTCACTTATATTCTGTTTTAGAGCACTGTTTGCTGGAGAGGGTTTGGATGGGAGGAGTAAAGGTAAGTAAGCTACTTAACAACACATAGGAAGGGAGATCAGATAGGGAAATATTAAACCCTTGAAGCAGGAAATGGGATTTACCCAGTAATACAATTGGCTTGTGATGAGACAGTTGAGGAGAATAGTTCTGCCATCACTGCATTGGTAGCGCTTTATCTTTAATTGTGTGTCACGCTACACTAACCAGTAATGCAAAGACAGCTATTTCATGATGATAATTAAACCTATTCATTTAACCACAAAAATAAAGCCCCCCTCCTCTAACAACAGGCCCATCCCCTCACCGAAACCCATATAACCCCTAAAACACTTAGGGGCTGATTACGATGGCGGGTGGCTCGCCCCCGCCGGGCCAGCGTTGGTCACTGCCGGCCCAGCAGGGGCGATCCGCCCACCATCCTGCAAAGAACCCCCACCATATTATGATGGCTGGGGGTTCCGCGGCGGATGTAAAGACCGTCTGCCACTTTTCCGCCGGTCAAGTCGTCGCAGGCCCCCATGGTGTTGGGGGTGTGGGGGTGCACATGGGGGGTACCATAGGTACCTGTCACATTGTGCATGTAAAAGCACAACATGTATTTTTTACATTGCGGTGGGTGCTGCTTGCAGCACCACTCATCGCAATGTAAAATATACAGGATGCGCCCGCCACACTGGCGGGCGCATCATAATTCGTATGGTGGGACCGCCGCTACTATGGCGGGCGGTCCCTTTTGCATCTGCGATGGCGGGCGGACAAACATAATCGTCCCCTTAGTCCCAGATTGTCCTTCTCACCCTCTTCTCCCACAACAGGCCAACCCCTTCACCCAAACCCCAAAAAAAAAAAAACACATTGCAATCAACTGCCCTTCCCATCCTTTTCTCCCACAAAAAGCCCACTCCCTCATCCAAACCCAAACCCCAAACGAAACCAAAACATCCAGTCCCCAACTGTCCTTCCTAGCCTCCCCACCAACAACAGGCCCACTTCCTCACCCAAACCCAAAAATGCCAAAACACCCTGTTCTATCTGCCACCCCAACAAGTCGAACCCTCCTTCTAAAAAGATAGGACTCAACATTCTCCTACTGGCGCAAATACTACACTTAATCTCCACAAGGTCCTGTGTGGTTTGATGGAGGAGGGCAGAATCCATGGTGCTGGTTGAGGGTGGATGGAGTGGCTTGGGTGGCTGAGGACTTCCCTGCCTGTGGTTATGACTACTCGATTTGAAATGAGGGTGGGACGTGAAGGTACACAACTATCATTTGAACCGCGAAGGCGATGGAATAGTTTCAGTATTTTGCGGCAGGTATGTGTATTGGTGCGATGTGCATTTTAAAGAGGGCTGAAACTAACTGGTTATTTTGTACTCGGGTAATCATAAACACCAGATAACTGTAAAAACATGTAAGAAATTAGACGTTTCGATCAGATAAGGGGAGATGGTTGAGCACAAAAGCATGTATAAGTACGTTCAAACAATTCAGCTATATAAGATGAATGTGCAAAGCGTTAAGAGAAGTGAAGGGATATAGTACCGTTGCACTGCTAAGAATTTTATGGGGAAATGTGTGGTATAGACACGGTTTTAAAAGACACGTCAGACGTTTAATGTGGAGGCATAGAGGGAGGGTGGAGTTAAGACATTTAATAGGGTAGAACAGTGGGAACAACAGGTTAGATGCCGAGTGAATTAGCATGCACATAGTTTACGTAGGAATTCACTATGGGAGAACATGATAGGGGTGGTATAATAATATGGCATTCTGGCAGATTGTACATGTGTTATCGCTGATGGATGATTTTAAGCTGAATAACAACAGTAAATATAGCAATGGTTATTTGTTTTATTGTCATTTACAGTGACCCCTGATGAAGGGCACTAGTTGCCCGAAATGCATTGGGTACTTTTAATAAAACACTGCCTTGGACGAATCATGCATCAGTCGTGTTTTCTGCAAGAGGCCCGGAGGGGCACAGCTAAAGCATGGGAATCTTGGAAAATGGCATAATATTCCGCGTGTGGAGCAAAGGATAAAATCTAAGTTGAAGAAAGGATGAAAAGATATATGGAATATAACGAACAATTTGATTAACGAGTAGGAGTAATCGACACAATCGCCAATCTGGCATAACGCTACTGTGCCACTGGAGGGGGCGAGATGTTGCCCCCGTTGTAACTTGTGGTTATGACTACTCCATTGCCAGTGTCCCTCTGGCTGGTGGCATGCGGCAGCGGGAGCTGGCTCCTCCTTCTTGAGCGTCACCAGCCGGCGGTACTCCAATACAAATGCCTCCAATTTCAGGAGGCGCAGCTGAGCAGCTGTGTCCTACTGAGAGTGGGCATCTGGAGCAAGTACTCCTGTAGGATTAGATAGATGATCCAAAGAAAAAAGAAAAAAAAAGAATTTTAATTGTAGTACTCAATGCATTGTACAATAGTTACAACAATGCTGTTCCCCTAGGGCCATTGGAATTATTTTGATGTGATTCTTGGTCAGAGGCAAAGTTTTTTTCTCATTTATACTTCCCAAAATGCAGTAGTAGTGTGCATGATCTTCAATTCACCAAAATGCCAGCGGTGGCGGAAGTCAATATATCCTGGGGCGCTTATGCGCACTCCGCCTGCCGCACTGCGAAAGTGGGAAAACTTCCCTTCCTATGTCCATTTCCTCCTATGTAATCAAATGTAATCATTAGACTACCAAAATAGTCATAATTTTTTAACACTTTTCGAATTTCATCAAAACATTGCTGAGACGGCATCCTTTCACCTTCCAACTTTATTTTAGCATCTTCCAATGTTTACTGAGTGCCCATCGAGGCTTTTTCACAGCAACGTAATTAATCAGAGGTGAAACACAAAGTAGGTTCATCGTATTATGTTCCCAATGCATTTCGAGCCTCCCAGGCTCTTCGTCAGGGGTTTCTACAAAAATAAAAGACAATTCAGCCAGTTGTATCCTACTAACCTTCGCTAAAACAATCATGTAGCGCTCACCTTGTGCCTGAATATAGTCCCTCCCACTCAGCCCAGCATACCGTGATTTCCTAAATTTTTAACCCAACTATTCAACCAGCGTGCAATCCCCTCCCTTCTGTTTCCAACTCTACGTGCCCTCTCATATTCAACATCCTAAAACAAACAAATAAACTATTATCTCATACCCAACCTCCTGTTTTCAAAACCCGCTGTAAAACAATCAACTACAACCCCATGGTGACTATAAACCCCCTCTTATTTTGGGTTTCCCTTTCATATGAAATGGTACTAAATACCTCGATGACACCACAGCCGGCGGCCTGACCTCCTCATCCACCTTCCCCAATATTGTAAAAGAATCAGCCTAATCCGTTAGTTTTTAACCTTCACCTACTCGCTCGGTCAGACTGTAGGGGTCCGGATCGGTCGGAAAACACTCCGGACCGGACTCGGTCGGAGTGCTTTCCGACCCGGATCGGAATCGGCCCCTAATAGTGAATAATAAAATATTACTCACTATTAGTGTAATAAAAAATTCACAGAAAGCAAGAAAAGTGCAGCCCCAACTGACATCTGTGAGGATGAACTGCCCTTGTGCTTCTGGCACTAATTTTGAAAACTCTGAGGCCAGGGGTCACGAAGGCAGTGCTAGAGGTTGCTAAGGGCAAGTCAGAGGTTGAGCTGCAAACGTCTGGTGACCCCTAAATGATGTCCATGGCAGTGCATAGTATGAATTAATCCATAATCACCACCTTATTGTAAAAAATATATTTTTCACTAAAAAGGATGGAAAGTTAGAATGATTTCATGTGGTGACACCTGCAACACACCCTTTATGCGTGTTAATTAAAGAATTATCTGCCAATCATTAATATATATTGCCATTGATGAATATGACACATTAAAGCAATGCTGCAAAATGTACTTGACTATAATGTGCAACATTAATGGAGACATCCTGGAGGAGCAGCATGTTTTTATTGGGACAGCTAGTGGAATGTCTGCATAAATTCCAATGGCTCTGCTCTAATCCTTCCTACTCCCTCCTGTGTCCATCCCGGTGTACGACTCCAGACTGAGTTCCCCACTACACCCTGCTCCCAAAATAATGCTCTTCAAATACTTTATCCCATTGGCCAAGGGGCAAGTAGGTGAAAGTGTAAGGTAAGTTAAATAAAACATCAGGCCTTGGGCTAGTTTTGTGCTTGGCTATGGACTGGTTGGGTGTCATATACAAATAGGCTTAGTCATGTGGTTAGTTGGTGGTAGAAGATGGAACAATATTGGAAGCCATGAAAGTAGCTACTTAGGCAGAAACTGTGGAAGCAACGTGCTACATTCCAAGATGGGATTGCAATTTATGGGCTGGGTGGGACAGAAAGAATGGGATGAGAGTAGGCGAGAGGGTACTGGATACTGTACCTTTTCTTCTAACAATTGAATGGTTGAGATAATGAGAGAAGAATAGAGGAGGTTGTATAATTTATAAAATGATGGCAAAGTGGGTTAGGAAAAAAAGGGAGGAATACCTCAACAAATGCAGTAGTTCTAATTGAGAAAAGAAATTGTCTTACACTTGTCCATGCAGGCAATTCTTCCCCCTCCAGCGCATGGTCTCCTCTGCAAGATCCTGGAGTACTTCTGGTCATAGACAAAAAAATGATGTACATATTCAGATACCTGTAGCCATCCCATTATTTTGCATAAGTTACTCACACTCATCACTAATGTTGGTTTATCTACTATCTCAAGTATCACTTTGAAAAGTTTAATGTACCAAGTAATCAGTCAACCAACCAATCAACGATATATAACAAAATTAAAAAAGTAGGGAGATAGCTCCGAAAGGATCGGAAATACAAAGAAGCGGTTGAAGGGAATGGAAAGGACATACGGTGGTATCCTTGCTGTACTGTCATGACATCATGGAACCTTGCGTGACTAGCCATCTTGATGGGGTACATAATAAAAATTGCTGTATCTGTACTATGGACTATTTGCCTGTCTGTCACCCAATGCATTGTGCATACTTAGGCCTGTGTTCCCCTTTACATTAACACGAATCTTCTGTTAACACAAGACATGTAAAAGAGGGGCAAAGGAAAGGTTACTGAAATAGGCAGGAAAAGAAAGCTACAGATAGGAGGAAGTCAGCTGTGGAAACTGGGGAAATATAAAAGAAAACACATGAAGGCAGGTATGCATGGTTAAAGTGGATAGGGGGATGTTGGAGAAAATACAGAAGATCCTAAAGCATAATAATGTAAAACTAGCAGAAATTATTAAACATCGCTTACCAGCAGACATGGCAGAGGTGGAGACTGCTTCAGTACCACTGGGTAACTGGTGATTGGCGGTGATGGCCTATCCTGAAACAAGGAAAAATAAAGAGGAGACCAAATAGTTTTTATTAGTGTGTACCTTTTTAAAAAAGGGGTGTTTTAGAGGCATACAAATTTAATGACTAACTCAGCTATTCTTTACTTACCTACAGTTATCCATAATAATAAAATATTTTTCCTGTCTTACACACAGTTTGATATGGTTGCTGTATACAGTATTGTAATTTTGACATTTTTAAAACTATAGGCAAAGTCAGTCTTCCTTTATGTACTGTACCCTACAGAGATGGAGAGGAGATATGTACAAGAGGGGGAAGGTAAAGATTTCTAGCACCGTAGTGAAAAGTGGCAAAGAAAAACAGGCAGGAGACAGGAGGAAGTCAGCTGTGGAAACAGGGAATATAGAAAGCATAAGGAAATATGTGGGGATAACAAACATTAAAGGAGACCAAGGGAAGTTAGGAGAAATATAGAAAACCATAATAGTTAAAAGTAAGAAATAAATAATGAAATTTCTTACTAGCACAAGCAGGAATGGCTTCTGTGGCAGAGGCACCTTCCCCAGCACCATGGCCCACGCTTCTTGTGAAAGGAGGAAAGATAAAGATGCCAATGGTTAGTAGCAGCATCTACAAAGGGGCACTCAGGCATTGTACTGTCTAACTAACCAATCTTAATCCTTCCTTCAACCTGCTCCATAAAATCACCTCTCTTTCCTACACATGGTTTACTTCCTACAATAATTTTGCTGCACCACTCGTTTCACAAAATATTTCTATTAATGGTAGAACTCAGTCTCCTTCGTGTACTGCACCTCATGGAGACTGAAAGTGTATAAGCAGCAAAAAGTCAAAGAGGATGCCAACACCGCTGATATCAGACTATCCTAGCAACATCTCTTGAATCAGCCCAAGCACACACCTGGCTCACCATGGAACACAATCTGTGGTATATGATTCCTTGATGTTCACACCACAGCCCTTCCAATCCTCCAGTCCTGCACCCTTCCAGTCAGGATTGCAGGATGACATTGAACATGTCATGCATGATGTAATATTTGAGGTCAAAAGCACTGCATGGGGGTGCAAGTTATAGTTAGCTTTGCTAACTATAACTGGGGATTTCTGTGTGTTTTTTAGTTAAAAATGTTAATGTTGTCACTGACATATTCGCCTAACTATAACGTTACTTTAAGCTTTGGCTTTTTCAATGAATTTCTAAGTTTAAAAAAACAGATCTTTTTATCACACCGAAGTATAACATTATTTTAACTTCAGTTTTTTCCAGTGAATTTCTAGTTATTTTTTAACGTAAAGTAATATATTATTACAGTATATAAAGCCACTCGCCTGCTGCGTATGGTCTTTGGCACCCCATCCACCAGGGCCCTATGAATTTCCAAGAAGGAGGGGGGTGACAATTGGTCCCCTACCGAGCCTTATTAGGCCCTGGGTGAAGGGGGCCGCACAGCTCCCCTCCCCTTGTCTCTTTATGCCATGGAATCCCCATCCTCCAGGGCCTTTTTGTATTACAGGAGATGGGGAAAGTGACCCCCTTTCCCCCCAAAAATTAGCCTTATTTGCATTCGCAGGACCCCTCCCCTTAGTGGGCTCCCCGGGACCTATAATTTATAAATGTGACCCTGTCAGCCCTTTTATGTATTCCCCATGGGAGTCCCGCGACATTGTGGCAATTGTTGCCAATTTGTTATAGTTTTGGCCTCAAGAGAGTCCTTCTAGGTTTCCCACATGGGGCCTAGGGTGCCAGGGTATCCCCACCCTGTCCACTTATATCTATTTTTTTCACAAGTTCAGGACAGTGGGCTAAGTCCCCATGTCCTGTAATAGCTGTAAGCAACATTTATCTGATGTTGCTGGCAGCCAATCAGAGCGCTTTCTCCCACATGAGTCTGACTCTCCAGTGAATTGGCCCAAGGGAAAAAAGCTCCCTGGGCCAATAATAATGCTCCATTTTTGAACTGGCTCTCCTACTGGAGTCTCTGGAGCTATTTGCGGGCCCAGCCATCCAGATATCTATTTTTTTTAAACTTTAATTTCTCAAAAACGACCGAATGGGTTTACAAAACATTACAAAAAGCACAAGCTGTGTACCAAGATCTAGCTTCCTGCCAACTTTGGTGTAATTCCATTCAGCAGTCTTTGCTGTATCATAGTCTGAAGAAGTCTATGGAAAATGCATGGGGGTTTTGCATTTTGGAACTCCCCTTTTTTCTCAGCCCCCACTCTATGGATCATCCTGAAACTCTTCATACACCAACTAGTCAAAACGTAGCACCTTTTTGGAGACTTCCATGGCGTTCGTCAAACGGGGCCAAAGTTATTAGCAACACAAAAAACGCTTCCCTATGGAACAGCTGACCTAACTTTAACTACCTACTGGTGACCACATGATGTAATATGTGGGGCATTTAGCTGTGCATGGTTACGGTGCAAGTTATAGTTATCTTAGAGCATGAGTTATAGTTACTTGAAATAAGTCTAACTATAACAGCTGAATTTCTATGGTTTGTCAGTATAAATTCAGAACATAACTATAACCTCCCTGTAACCTTTGTTCTTTTGGCCTCAGGGCCTCTTCCCCTATTTTTCTGACTGCTTTGTCCTTCTTTTGCCTTGTTTTTTTTTTTACTACTTTTCCCTTCATTTTCCCAATTTTTGTGCTTTCACCTGCTTTTGTCTTATTTTTTTTACTGCTTTCTCCTTCCTTTCCTGTGTTTTTCTGAGTGTTTTCTCCTAATTTCTCCTCACTTTGTACTGTTTTCTCCTTCCTTTCCCCTAGTTTTTAGGGCCAGGGAGAATCACCTTCCCGGGGATTTATGTAAATATTGGAGTGGGGCCATGCAGACCCCCCTCCATGTGCTCACTTGAGTCCCAATATAGCTGCTAACATTTCCCTGTTGAAGTGTTGGCAGCCACTTTCATGTCAGCATAGGGACTGTCAGATCCTCAGAGGATCTGTGTCCCTATAAATACAAATTTGGAACACAGTTAATATCTCTAAAACTACTGAACGGATTTACACAAAATCAGAAAGAGGTACTTCTTTGGACCAATATCTAAATTTGTGCCAAATTTGGTGTTTCGTTCAGCAGTTCGGACGGTAGCCATGTCTAAAATCCATTTGGTAAATTGCATAGTGGAAACACGTTTTGGGATCCCCCTGTTTTTCTCAACCTCTGCTTGATAAATCACCCTGAAACTTTCCAGGCAGCAGCTGAAGTGAGTGGTAAACTAGCTTAGAAAAGTTCTTGAAGATACGTCAAATGGCGCCAAAGTTATTAGCAAAACCAAAAATGCTCAGCCTCTGGAACTAGGTCCCAACTATAACTACCTACTGGCTACCTCCAGTACATAATATATTAAATATTATGTACTGGAAAAGGCAAAAAAACCATAAAGGAACAGAGGAGGAATACCCTGACCCCCTAGACCTGGTGGTGGGTTACCACATAGACTCTGCCTGGGGCCAAAAATGTTTTTTTTAAAACTTATTGCCACAAATTTACAGAGGATCTGCAGCCAGATTTTCTAAAGAAAAACAAGCACTGTCTCATTGTCCCATGGAGGAAAAATGTGATTATAATATAGGGGAGGGAGTGAATGTAGACCCTGTCCACAAGCTTTTTTCAGCCCCTGAGACTCCATCTCTCGGCCACTGAATACAAAGGGGAAGGAGGTCAAGTACCCCACTCCCAAGGTTAATTTCAGCCCAAATGCCAAATCCCCTAGGCGTGGACACTAAAAAGTGAAAGGGGGCATTTAGCCCTCCTTCCTGGTCCACTATTGGCCCCAGGGACCCCCTCCCCCTGGGCCCAGCTGTAATAACAAAGGGGAAGAGGGGCACATGGCCCCTCTCCCCAGGCTGCGGTCACCCCCAAGGACCCCATCCGTCAGGGCCCAGCTGTGCAAGTAATGGGAAGGGGGCAGCGCGGCCACCTACATGATCCATCACCCAGGGCCGGCTCGGACTATGTCCCAGCGAGCCCACCCCCAGGATATATTGGTTTACTTGCCCACACTGGTGCGGGCAGGAAAACCTGTGTTTTCTCCTGCATAGTGGTAGCAATTTCAAAATGTCCACCAAGCATGAGCAAACACCAAGTCTGCTGACTCTGCTCCCAGTGAGCAGGAGCAGGAAAAATGCTCCTGCACACTAGGAGGGAACTTTACATCTGTTTCCCTGTCCAGAGTGAAGAGGGCAGAGAAACAATTGAAAAGAGTGCTTCCACTCAAAGGGAGCAGCATTTTAATCTTTTCCCTGTGGGTGGGAGCAATGCAATCTCCAGAAGGAGGCAAGAAGCTAACTGTGTTTACTCACATGGTTCACTGACAAAATATTGATGTTAAAAATGTAGAAGTAAAAAATATTGATACAAAAATATAGAATGCAAAAATATCAACTCCCTATAAATAAACAGGTAAGTACAAAATATTGAAATAAAATATTGATGTAAAAAATAAAGCTGTACAAAATATCGAATTATATATATATATATGTGTATATATATATTTATATCTATAATAACAAATAATAAATCTTAAATATGTTAACTAAATAAATTAATATAAAAACGTAGATTTAATATACATTTGAAAAAATATAATAAACGTAATTAAAAAAAGTTAACCACACATACATATGTATTTGTGTGTGTGTGTGTACCAATAACATAAAATCTAATAAAAAAATAATCATTAATTTATTATAAATTAAAACATTAAACTATTTAAAAATCTTCAAACTTAAATTTCCCACTCCAGTGAGGGCAACAGTAGGGGAAGTGTTGGATAGTGAACGGGTAAAAATTCCTATTCCCACTCCAGTGAGTGCCACAGTAGGGAAAGTGTTGGATAACGGAGGGGTAAAAATTACTATTCCACCTCCAGTGCGTGCAACAGTAGGGAAAGTGTTGGATAGCGGAGGGGTAATAATTACTATTCCCTCTCCAGTGAGTGTAACAGTAGGGAAAGTGTTGGACAGCGAAGGGGTAAAAATTACGATTCCCACTCCAGTGAGAGCAACAGTAGGGAAAATTACTATTCCCACTTCAGTGAGTGCAACTGTAGGGAAAGTGTTGGACAGCGGAGGGGTAAAAATTACTATTCCCACTCCAGTGAGTGCAACAGTAGGGAAAGTGTGGGACAGCAGAGGGGGACAAATTACTATTTCAACTCCAGTGAGTGCAACAGTAGGGAAAGTGTTGGACAGCGGAGGGGTAACAATTATTATTCCCACTCCAGTGAGTGCAACAGTAGGGAAAGTGTTGGACAGTGGACAGTGGAGGGGTGAAAACTACTATTCCCACTACAGTGAGTTCAACAGTAGGGAAAGTGTTGGATAGTGGCGGAATAAAATTTACTATTCCCACTCCAATAATTGTAAAAGTAGGGAAAGTGTTGTTTAGCGGAGGGGTAAAAATTAGTATTCCCACTACAGTGAGTGCAACAGTAGGGAAAGTGTTGGATTGAGGAGGAGTAACAATTAATATTCTCACTCCAGTCTGTTCAAAATTGTCAACAAACAAAATTTTAACAATACAAATATTTAAATAACAAAATAATTAAAAAATATACAAATATCTTAAAAATTCAAATACAAATATATTTAATATTAAAAAATAAAAAGATATATTAGAATGTTGAATTCATATAACAAATACCTACAATTATTATATTAAATAGGATAAAAAAATAAGTTCCAAACAAATAAATATCTTTAATAAAAATTATTTTAAAGCAAAAACATTTATTATTACATAGATTTACTCTTTTTTTCCTACCCTATAATGCCACACAAGTCACAACCCACATCTTAATTTAAAAGAAAATGTACTTCCTCAACTAACATAATTAATTACCAATTAAAGAAATATTATTAATTAAAAAACAAATTAAAATTCATAAAAAATATTTACATTCCCACAACCCACAGCTAAAAATAAACTGTAAAAAAATTAATGACACAATTAAAATGTATTTTCACTTAAAAAACTAATAGTATTTAACAACTAATTATAAAGTAAGTAAAATTAATTTACTCCCAGCATTGTACCCCTATGACAATAAAACCACACACAAAATTCCGATCCGGGTCGGAAAGCACTCCGACCGAGCCGGATCCGGAGTGTTTTCCGACCGAGCCAGAGTCCTGCAGTCCGACCCAGCGAGTACGATGCGGCCGTATGCTGCTGGACTCGGTTCGGTCTGACTCCCATAGAAGTCAATGGGAGCCGGTCGTACGACGCGTACATGGGCTCCCATTGACTGAATGGGTACGTCGCGGACAAGTGCGCCCCCTACAGTGGGTACGCGTCGGTGCCATCCGCACCGTACATGCCTGTGTTGGAGAGACCCATGCATCTCCCCCTGTGTCCGAGTCGCAGGGCTGCGGGTGACAGGGGGTCCGACGCAGACTCCCAAAGGCAACCACCCGGACAATTTGCGAGCCGGACACTCCGGCTCGCACCGACTGTCTGACAAATGCATCGTACTGGCTCGGTCATGAATCGCATCAATTGCACGCCATGGTTAGCTTACGACCAAGACGAATGGAGCGGTTCGGACCCGGAAACGACTCGGTCGGTGAATTTCCCGTAGCTCGCATAGTACTTGCTCGCTCGTACAGCTGTACAAGTCGGGTGGAAAACACGCGTACTGCTCGCAGTTTTTCCGGCCAGATCGCGTTTGGTGCCCTTCCGACCCGGATCAGAATCGGCCCCAAAAAATAATAATTAATTTATTATAATTAAATTACTTCCCACCCTATTCCCCTATAAGCCAACAACCCACTACGGAACTACAAAATGCAAAATTAAATGAAAATAAGATTCATAACTACTAAAAATTTAACACATATATTAAAAAACATAACCAATACTTATACAAAAAAATACATCACATACAATTAAAATATAAACTAAAATACATAACACTAATTAAAAAGTCGATACTTTAAAAATCTATATTTTTGCAAACAATAATAATGACTTTTATATCTTTAAAAATGATATTTCTTAACTTAAATTCGATATTCGTGATCACGATATTCTTGCTGTCGATATTTCTGAAACACAATATTTCCAACTCGATATTTGTGTAAGTCGACATTTCCAACTCGATATTCTGTCTCAGCACCCACTCACAGAACCCTGTGAATCATTAATACACACTGTTATAGACTAATTAGCGGTGATCGCGGGCACCGACGTCATCGCAAGTCCTGTACGTCACCACGAAAACAGAAAATAGGTTTTAGAGGTGGTTTTTATAGAAACTCACTAGAAAAACATGACTGTAGACAATACAGTAATAAACCGCTAGTGTATAAAATACTGTAAAATGTGTCCATATATGTGTTTTACACTGAAAAAGGCACGATTGTCGTGGTTAACGAAGTCGTTGCGATGCCTCGAATAACCGCGAAAAAGGAAAATAGGTTTTAGAGATGTTTTTTAAAGAAACTCAGGGGCCTATTAGGTTGGCGGGCGGATTGCCCCCGCCGGACCGGCGGTAGCCACCGATCCACCCGCCATCCCTCCATGATTGACCCCCTGCCACATTAGGATGCCTGGGGGGTCTGCGGCGCACGGGAAGACCGTCCACAGCTTTTCCGCCGGTCGACACGTCGACCAGGTGGAAAACTGCCACAATATGGTGGTGGTGTCTGGAAGACACCGCCAACCATATCAGGATGTCGGCGGAGAGCAGCCTTTCCATGGCGGCGTTGCCGCCATGGGAAGGCATGCAGTTTTCGTTGTTGGGGGCCCGTAGCGGGCCCCCAGGATGTTGGGGGGGGTGGGGTTGCAAATGGGGGTTACCTATGGTACCCCCTGCATTTGCATGCACAAGGTGGCAGGCACCGCGCGGTGCCTGTCACATTGTGCATGCAAATGCACTACATGCATTTTTTACAGCACCGCCCGCCACAATGTAAAAAATGAGGGATGCGTCGACCAGGTGGAAAACTGCCACAATATGGTGGTGGTGTCTGTAAGACACCGCCAACCATATCAGGATGTCGGCGGAGAGCAGCCTTTCCATGGCGGCAACGGCGCCATGGGAAGGCATGCAGGTTTCGTTGTTGGGGGCCCGTAGCGGGCCCCCAGGATGATGGGGGTGGGGTTGCAAATGGGGGTTACCTATGGTACCCCCTGCATTTGCATGCACAAGGTGGCAGGCACCGCGCGGTGCCTGTCACATTGTGCATGCAAATGCACTACATGCATTTTTTACAGCACCGCCCGCCACAATGTAAAAAATGAGGGATGCGTCGACCAGGTGGAAAACAACCACAATATGGTGGTGGTGGTGGTGTCTGTAAGACACCGCCAACCATATCAGGATGTCGGCGGAGAGCAGCCTTTCCATGGCGGCGTTGCCGCCATGGGAAGGCATGCAGTTTTCGTTGTTGGGGGCCCGTAGCGGGCCCCCAGGATGATGCGGGGGTGGGGTTGCAAATGGGGGTTACCTATGGTACCCCCTGCATTTGCATGCACAAGGTGGCAGGCACCGCACGGTGCCTGTCACATTGTGCATGCAAATGCACTACATGCATTTTTTACAGCACCGCCCGCCACAATGTAAAAAATGAGGGATGCGTCGACCAGGTGGAAAACTGCCACAATATGGTGGTGGTGTCTGTAAGACACCGCCAACCATATCAGGATGTCGGCGGAGAGCAGCCTTTCCATGGCGGCAATGCCGCCATGGGAAGGCATGCAGGTTTCGTTGTTGGGGGCCCGTAGCGGGCCCCCAGGATGATGGGGGGGTGGGGTTGCAAATGGGGGTTACCTATGGTACGCCCTGCATTTGCATGCACAAGGTGGCAGGCACCGCGCGGTGCCTGTCACATTGTGCATGCAAATGCACTACATGCATTTTTTACAGCACCGCCCGCCACAATGTAAAAAATGAGGGATGCGTCGACCAGGTGGAAAACTGCCACAATATGGTGGTGGTGTCTGTAAGACACCGCCAACGTATTCGTGACCATCGCAACGTCGTCGTTAGATTCCCAAAAACTTAAAAAATGTATCTTTATGAAAAAAATAACAATATTTTGGGTACTAGGGTGGCTCTAACAAGAGCCTTTGTGTCGATTGTGTTGATATGACAGCTACACATAAGACTGGATGCAGAGTTTCTGGTTACTTAGAAACACCCTGTTGTCTTCATCTGTAAAGTGCACTCCATCATTTCTATAAATTCTATGCATGTCAAAACGCAGGTTGTTCTTATAGGTTGAGCCCATGTTATGGTCTCTGAGTAATGCAGACACAGTTTTATTAACATGTTTCCTGGCTCTGTCAATTTGCTGACAGAATTGATTAAACCACTTCCATTTTTGCCTTTGGCATATTTTACAGTGCACCAAGACAGTGTATATGAAAGGCATCATCAATTCAGCAAAGGCATCCTTCATTAGGATTTCCAGCCTTACCCCAGTTAGTGTGCCTAGGTCAATTCTACCACTATGCAAAAGCATGAGGTGAGGAGCTCGGCAATCCACAATGGTTTTAACCAATGCCAGCAACTGATGAACCTTTAATCCTCTCTGGCCAAACCAACTAATGTCCCTATTTGGAAAACCCAAGTCCCTGTCAATACCTCTCTATTTTGCAGCCTCTTTAGCCCAATAGACATAGCTGTGGCCAACAATCCACACTCTAAACATTTTGAAGTGAAGGAGCGATAGCAGTCGGGAGACGACTGGAGCTGAATGAGGTGGTTTCCCAAATGAAATCAGTCAAACTGGAGGTGTTTGCTTTAGAAAAAAAAGATATATATATATATATATCTATATATATATATATAAATAAATATATATATATATATATATATATATATATATATATATATATATATATATATATATATATATATTCACAGAAAAAACCATAGGTTTCAGGGGTGTTATAGTTAGCTGCCCATTTCACTCGTACAAAACCATAGAAATTACTCCGTTATAGTTAGTTCTGCTAACTATAACTCACGCGCCCACAATGCACTGCTGATGATGTCACATATTGCATCATTCATGACATGGTCAGTGACATCACTGATGACATCACTGATGACATCTCAAATGACATCACTGATGACATCATCCACTGAATGTGGTTTAGTTTGAAATTTAAATATGTATTATATATATACCAATCTGTATTGAAGATTGAGTGGATATATAACTGTCTGGATGGAGGATTTAGTAGCTGTCTGACTGTCTTTTTAAGTGAGTATTTAAAAGTGTCTCACTTAATACATGGATTAGTAACTAAACTATGTGAATGTGTGCAGCACTGTCTCTGTTGTTGTATAACATGCTGCCTCAGTTGGTCACTAACTACATGAGTGTGTATATTAGTTATTGATTAGTTGGGTGAGTATTTGTATGGGACACTGAGTTTGTGTGTGGTTGGATGGGGTGTGTGTAACTCTATGCATAGATGTGTGAATGGTTGATTGACTAGGTGTATGGGTTTAAGAGTGCATGTGGAAACAGTTGTTTGGGTGACTGAGTGTATTTATTTGTGTGTTAGTGAGCGAATATATGTTTTAGTTGTACATCTTCAACAAAGTAAAAAAATAAAAGGCATTGTATGTGAGAGTTGGTGTATATAAATAAGTTTGTGTAAGAGTCAGTGATTGTGAGAGTAAATATATGAATGAGTGTATAATTGTAATGGGGCTTTTTTAACATATTAACAATGAGTTACTATGTGTTTGAATAAATGAGGTGTCATTGGATAATTGTGTAAGTGAGTAAATTTAAGTGCGATACATTTTTTTCATGAGTGAGTAGGATGACTGCATAACCTACTAAGATGACTGCTGATGTGTCAATGTCTATATATGTGCATAAGTGCATTTGATAGTGTTCTATTAATTAATGACTGCATGTATAGATGATTCTGTTGTTGAATGGATAGTTGTGTGTGTAGACTTCGGAATCAGTGAGTGGGTATGTAGTAACTGGTATTGGTGTGTCAATGGTTTCAAATATGGTACTCTGTATTTTAGAGTGAGTGATGAAAGTTTATACTAGTGTATGATGTGGTGTATCGGATTGCAAAGTGGATGATGTCATCAGTGATGTCATTTGAGATGTCATCAGTGATGCAATATGTGACATCATCAGCAGTGCATTGCGGGCACGTGAGTTATAGTTAGCAGAACTAACCGTAACGGAGGAATTTCTATGGTTTTGTACGAGTGAAATGGGCAGCTAACTATAACACCCCTGAAACCTATGTTTTTTTCTGTGAATTTCTAAGGTTTTTTAAATGCTAATTTCTAACTATAACGTCTCTGAAACCTATGGTTTTTTTCAGTGAATTTCAAAGGTTTTTTAAATGCTAACTTTTAAGTGTGACAGTAGTTATATCTATTTTTTGTACTGATTTTCTACAGTTTTTTAACTGTTTATTTATAAATATTTTATTCATTAAATAACATATATTTTTCTGAAAATTGCAAAAAAACATTTTTTAATTAAAACTGAAATATTGATTAATTTCTTGTTTTCATTTTTTATTTTAATATATTTATATAATTTTCTTTAAAAAAAATTCAAATTTTTTTCGCAGTCGCGCACTCAAAGTGTACACATCACGGTGGGTGCGCGCATTCTAGCCGCCATTTTAGAAAAGTCATGAAGGATCCGCGTATGGTGTGCGACGGCTGCGTGTTTTTCAGTTACATCATATCCATTTAATATCACGTGATATGCGCGATTGGTATGCGACCAATCTGCGACTCCTGCTCCCGCGCATTCGCGACACATGTGCATTACGGTACGAGATGTTTGCGCGCTTGCGGGTCCCGCATGACATCATATACGTGCTGGGGCGCGCTGGGGCGCGCTGGGGCGCGCTGGGTGCGCGACTCCCGCAAAAAAAAATTATGTTCCAAAATGATATGTATGTGTCTTTAATATACATATTAAGGCAAGAGATTATGTAAGATATTCATCAAAATAATATATTTGTACTTATAAGAAACTTATATTATTTTTAAATATATTTTCGCGAAGTCGGGTGCGTGCGTCGTGAGTGCAGAAAACCAGGTCAGCAGAGCTGCTGTAGAGCCAGAGAACCAGGTCAGCAGAGCTGCTCTAGAGCCTAAGAACTAGGTCAGCAGAGCTGCTCTAGAGTCAGAGAACCAGGTCAGCAGAGCTGCTGTAGAGCCAGAGAAACCAGGTCAGCAGAGCTGCTTTAGAGCCAGAGAACCAGGTTAGCAGAGCTGCTTTAGAGCCAGAGAACCAGGTCAGCAGAGCTACTCTAGAGCCAGAGAACCAAATCAGCAGAGCTGCTTTAGAGCCATAGAACCAGGTCAGCAGAGCTGCTTTAGAGCCAGAGAACCAGGTCCGTAGAGCTGCTCTAGAGCCTAAGAACCAGGTCAACAGAGCTGCTCTAGAGCCAGAGAACCAGGTAAGCAGAGCTGCTGCAGAGCCAGAGAAACCAGGTCAGTAGAGCTGCTTTAGAGGGAGAGAACCAGGTCAGCAGAGCTTCTATAGAGCCAGAGAACCATGTTAGCAGAACTGCTTCAGAGCCATAGAACTGGGTCAACGGAGCTGCTTTAGAGCCAGAGAACCAGGTCTGCAGAGCTGTTGTAGAGCCAGAGAACTAGATCAGCAGAGCTGCTCTGTACCATAAGAACTAGGTCAGCAGAGCTGCTCAAGAGCCAGAGAACCAGGTCAGCCGACCTGCTGTAGAGCCAGAGAAACCAGGTCAGCAGAGCTGCTTTAGAGAGAGAGAACCAGGTCAGCAGAGCTGCTTTAGAGCCAGAGAACCAGGTCATCCGAGCTGCTCTAGCTGACACTGACTGACTGACACTGACTGACTGACTGACTGACACTGACTGACACTGATTGACACTGACTGACACTGATTGACTGACACTGACTGACTGACACTGATTGACTGACACTGACTGACACTGATTGACTGACACTGACAGACTGACTGACACTGACTGACTGACATTGACTGACACTGACTGACTACTCTCTACTACTCTACTACTGACTCTCTACTACTCTCTCTCTACTACTCACTCTCTACTACTCACTCTCTACTACTCTCTACTACTCACTCTCTACTACTCTACTGCTCTCTACTTCTCACTCTCTACTACTCACTCTCAACTACTCACTCTCTACTACTCTACTACTCACTCTCTACTACTCACTCACTACTACTCTCTACTACTCACTCTCTACTACTCACTCTCTACTACTCACGCTCTACTACTCTCTACTACTCACTCTCTACTACTCTCTACTATTCACTCTCTACTACTCACTCTCTACTACTCACTCTACTACTTTCTACTACTCTCTACCACTCACTCTCTACTACTCTACTACTCACTCCCTTCTACTCTCTACTACTCACTCGCTACTACTCTCTACTACTCACTCTCTACTACACTCTCTACTACTCTCTCTCTCTACTACTCTCTACTACTACTCTCTACTATTCACTCTCTACTACTCACTCTCTACTACTCTACTACTCACTCTACTACTCTCTGCTGCTCAAGCACTCACTCTCTACTACTCTACTACTCTCTACTACTCACTCTCTACTACTCTCTCTCTACTACTCTCTACTACTCACTCTCTACTACTCACTCTACTACTCTCTACTACTCACTCTCTACTATTCACTCTCTACTACTCACTCTCTACTACTCGCTCTCTACTGCTCACTCTTCACTACTTAACTCTCTACTACTCGCTCTCTACTACTCTCTACTACTCACTCTCTACTACTCTCTACTACTCTCTCTGCTACTCACTCTCTACTACTCACTCTCTACTACTCTACTACTCTCTACTACTCGCTCTACTACTCACTCTCTACTATTCTCTACTACTCACTCTACTACTCTCTCCTACTCTCTGCCACTCACTCTCTACTACTCTACTACTCACTCTCTACTACTCTCTCTCTACTACTCACTCTCTACTACTCACTCTACTACTCTCTACTACTCACTCTGTACTACTCTCTACTACTCACTCTGTACTACTCACTCTCTACTACTCACTCTCTACTACTCTCAACTGCTCACTCTCCACTACTGATTCTCTACTACTCGCTCTCAACTACTCTCTACTACTCACTCTACTACTCACTCTCTACTACTCTACTACTCTCTCTACTTCTCACTCTCTACTACTCTCTCTACTACTCACTCTCTACTACTCACTCTCTAGTACACACTCTCTACTACTTGCTCTCTGCTACTCGCTCTCTACTTCTCTCTAGTACTCACTCTAATACTCACTCTCTACTACTCTCAACTACTCACTCTCTACTACTCCACTACTCTCTACTACTCACTCTCTACTACTCACACTCTACTACTCTACTACTCTCTCTACTACTCTCTCTCTACTACTCACTCTCTACTACTCACTCTCTACTACTCTCTACTACTCACTCTCTACTACTCTCTACTACTCACTCTCTGCTACTCTCTCTACCACTCTCTACTACTCACTCTCTAGTACTCTCTACTACTCACTCTCTACTACTCTCTCTCTACTACTCTCTACTACTCACTCTGCTACTCACTCTCTACTACTCTCTACTACTCACTCTCTACTAATCACTCTCTACTACTCTCTACTACTCACTCTCTAATACTCACTCTCTACTACTCACTCTCTGATACTTTCTCTACTACTCTCTACTACTCTCTACTACTCACTCTCTACTCTCTATTACTCGCTTTCTACTCTCTACCTCTCTACCTCTCTCTCTACTACTCTCTACCTCTACCTCTCTACCTCTACACCTCTACCTATACACCTCTACCTCTCTACCTCTCTGTACATGCACACATATGCACATATATATATATGCATATATATGCATATGCATTTATATATATGTATGTGTATATATATATACATATATAAACATATAAAGATAATCTGCATATCTATATAAATATAAATTCATGCAAACATATACATATACATATATGCATACATATGCATGGTATGTACATGAAAGTTTGAAAAACTCTAATACAAGCAAAGCTAAAAAGCCACCTAATTACAAACAGAATTGCTTTAACTTAAACGAGGGCGCGACCTATTGCATTTTCAATGCTTGTTTACTTTGATTCCATCAAGAAGGCATTCAGATGTGTCACACATTTTCCATAAATTCTGAATGGTAGCACTCTAGTTGCTCATTAGATTACTGTAGTAAAGCTACTGCTCACCAGGGAAGTCTGCTGCTGGTATTGAAAGTGCATGTTTCAGTCTGCATGTCAGAATAGAAGAGGATTTGAGAAGTCACTCAAAATGTGCTCTAATTTTTCTTTTTTCCTCACTAATCATAATTTCTATGGCAAAATGAACCTCCTCATTGTGTTCCTTTTAAATTAAACTACTCACTCTCTACTACTCACTCGCTACTACTTTCTACTACTCACTCTCTACTACTCACTCTCTACTACTCTACTACTCTCTACTACTACTCTCTATTACTCACTCTCTACTACTCTCTACTACTCTCTACCACTCACTCTCTACTACTCTACTACTCACTCTCTACTACTCTCTACTACTCTCTCTCTACTACTCTCTCTCTACTACTCCCTCTCTACTACTCACTCTACTACTCTCTACTACTCACTCTCTACTACTCACTCTCTACTACTCTACTACTCTCTACTACTCTCTACTACTCACTCTCTACTACTCACTCTCAACTACTCACTCTACTACTCACTGTAGTAAAGCTACTGCTCACCAGGGAAGTCTGCTGCTGGTATTCAAAGTGCATGTTTCAGTCTGCATGTCAGAACTTTTTAATGAAATAGAAGAGGATTTGAGAAGTCAAAATGTGCCCTAATTTTTCTTTCTGCAGCACTAATCATAATTTCTATGGCAAAATGAACCCCCTCATTTTGTTCCTTTGCAAATTAAATGTTTTAAGTGTTACCACTTTATTCCAATCAAGATGGCTTCAGGTGTGCCATACTTTTGTCATAAGTAAGACTGTTGGCGCTCTAGTTGTTCTTTAAAACACTCTGGGATTTCTGTAATTGGGCTATACTTGGGCTACATCTCGGTGATATTTGTGCTACATTTGGGCTCTTTTGTCTCAGGTGGCCATCTTGGGAGACTTGTTATGAAGTTTACTAATTTCCTCATTTACTACAGTCTCCTCAGTAGGCATACTGTCAGTTTTTCACTTTGATTCAATGAAGAAGGCATTCAGATGTGTCACACATTTGCCATAAATTCAGAATGTTAGCACTCTAGTTGCTCATTAGATCACTGTAGTAAAGCTACTGCTCACCAGGGAAGTCTGCTGCTGGTATTGAAAGTGCATGTTTCAGTCTGCATGTCAGAATTATTTAATGAAATAGAAGAGGATTTGAGAAGTCACTCAAAATGTGCCCTAATTTTTCTTTCTGCAGCACTAATCATACATTCTATGGCAAAATGATCCCTCTCATTTTGTTCCTTTTTAAATTAAATGTTTTAAGAGTTACCACTTTATTCCAATCAAGATGGCTTCAGGTGTGCCATAAGTAGGAGTGGTAGCGCTCTAGTTGCTCTTTGGAACACTCTGGGAAGCTGCAGTAGAACACAAAGGAATCAACTGACAGTCTCTGCCCTTGTTGGATGTACATGTTTTACTGAGAATGTCAGACTTCATTCTCACATGTCTGAGAAAGATAATGTGAATTTGCAGAAAATATGCTCTCAGTTTAGCTTATAGATCACCTTCCAAACCTCTGTGGGAAAATAGTTTTCTCTCAAACATGATTCATGATATCCCAGCAGAAGGCTTTTTCACATGGTAAAATCACCTTAGAACATACCACAATTCCTAAAATGAGTATGGTACCATCAACAAATGATTTATAATGTAACTAAAGTCTTAAAACCTTCTATGACTGCAATGCTTTTTAATGAGGTGCTATCATGTATATTGGTCCCAAGATGGCTGCCAACACTTCTTTGATGAAGTGCTGACAGCCAATCAGATCTCACAATGAGATGTGTGGTTAGGCTCCGCCCAGATATATATATGTGATTTTACTTTTGATTTTCTCAGAAACTACTGAACGGATTTACACCATATATGCAGAAAGGCACATGCCTGACCTGAGGACTACCTCTTTGCCAAATTTCAAGTAATTCTGTTCAGCCGTTCGGGCTGTACCTTCAACTAAAGGTCCTATGGGGAAATGCATGGGGAAAACGCGTTTTGGGACCCCCCTTTTTTCTCAGCCCCCGCTTGACGAATCACCCCGAGACTTTCAGGGTAGGAGCTGAGCAGAGCGCCCCATTAGTTTTGAAAACTTCACGAAGATAAGTCAACCGGCGCCAAAGTTATTCAAAATAGAATTTTCAGATCTCCTATGGGAACTCAGTCCTAACTATAACTATCTACTGCCAGTAGATAATATATATATATATATATATATATATAACTCCAAAACAGCGCTCCTTCTGAATTGCTGGGACCCAAGGGAGCTGGCGCACACGCCGGCGGAGCACGCCGGAAATAAGATATGTCCAAATGTCAGATATCGTGCGCTCTCAGGAACAAAGTAGATCGACACAGATAGCGGAGAAACGGGTGTTTATTCACTATATATATATATATATATATATATATATATATATATATATATATATATATATATATATTCACTGAAAAAACCATAGGTTTCACACATGTTATAGTTAGCTGGACATTTCTCTGCTGGACAATCCTCTGCTGATGCTAATACTGTATTTAGACACTTATTTGCCCATGTCTTCTTCCATTAAATTTTAGCTATACATATATTACAAATATTTTTTTTTCATAAAGACACATATGTCATCAGCAGAGGATTGCGGTCGCGTGAGTTATAGTTGCCTGCACTAACTATCACGGGGGAATTTCATTGGTTTTTTATGAGTAAAATGTCCAGCTAACTATAACATGTGTGAAACCTATGGTTTTTTCAGTGAATTTGCAAGGTTTTTTAAATGCTAATTCCTAACTATAACGTGTGTGAAACCTATGGGTTTTTCAGTGAATTTGTACGTTTTTTTAAATGCTAAGTTACTTTACGCCGTTCGTGGCGTGCGCGCCCACTTAACGCAGTTCGTTCCGTGCGCGCACCCACTTTACGCAGGATGGGCCATGTACGCACGATGCGCTTCGCGCACCGTCCGCACACGGAGGACATATTATGCGCTTCGTTGTGAAAAGTAAACAATTAAATGTTACGTTAGATGATATTACATGCACAAAAGGTGCCCTCAGGGCACCTTTTGCACACGGGGGGGGGGGGGGGAAATGTGGATATTTTTTTTTTTATAATTAATTTTTACCGTACGGTAAGCGTAATCGCCGTTTTTTCGAAGAAATTTAAAAATGAATTTTTGGCCTTGGGGGTTCTTTTGGGACACCTTAATCAAGGCTAGGTGGTTAGGAGCTGTCTAACCTGCCCCTTTACATGTTTTCAACCTTTGTTTTTCCTCCCCCTCTCAGAGTGCGAGAGAGAAAATGGCGGCCGCCGCTTCCTGGTTTCGACCGATTCAAATGTTTACTAAGATCTAACAGCCAATCAGAATCGCGCTTGCGCACGGCACCGTACGCGTACGGTAAGCTTACCGTAAGCGCACGGTAAGCGCACCGTAAGCTGCCACAGATATATATATTGATTTAAATGCTATTTTCTCTGGAACTACTGAACAGATTTACACCGGACCTACAAAAGGCACTTCCTTGACCTGTAGACTACCTCTCTGCCAAATTTCAAGTAACTCTGTTCAGCCGTTCGGGTTGTAGCTGTGTCTAAAGGTCCTATGGAAAAATGCATGGGAAAAACGCGTTTTGGGACCCCCCTTTTTTCTCAGCCCCCGCTTGACGAATCCCCCCGAGACTTTCAGGGTAGGAGCGGAGTGTAGCGCCCCATTAGTTTTGAAAATTTCGCGAGGATTCGTCGACCGGCGCCAAAGTTATTCCAAATAGAATGTTGCGGTTTTCCTACGGAAACAGGGTCCTAACTATAACTACCTACTGGCGACCGCCAGTAGGTAATATATATATATATATATATATATTGTTCCAGGGAGACCTGTACAGACAAATCTCTGGGACTGCTATGGGCACCTGCTTCGCCCCCAGCTACACAAATTTATTTGTCGGCTGCAGGTGGCCCTTGCCCGAGACAAGGTGAAATGGGCCAAGTATGTGGTAGTTTGGCATAGATATATCGATGACCTCCTCTTGGTTTGGAGGGGGTCGGTTGAACAAGCCGAGGAATTTATTCAGGAGCTGAATAACAACAATCTCAACCTTAAATTCACACATGAGATAAGTTCAGTGGCAGTGAACTACTTAGACCTCAGGGTATATGTGAAGGATGGAGTTTTAGAGACAGAATTGTATAGAAAACCTACTGCCGGCAATTGCATCTTGCATGCCGGCAGTAATCATCCTCCTAAACTCATTCACAGTATACCATATGGGGAGCTTCTCCGGCACAAGCGTAACTGCTCGAGAAACACCGATTTCAGAGAAGCAGCAGAGAATTGTATAACCAGCTTCAGAGCCAGAGGTTATGATCAACACCTTCTGGCAACCACACTTGATAAGGTTCAGAGAATTCCAAGAAAAGAACTCTTGAAAGGGAAGGATGAGAGTGCAGCAGGAAGGGACCTAGAGAAGGATGCTGACAAATTCCATATGATAACCACCTATTCAGATGATGCCAACACCCTGAGGAGGATGTTAAAAAGAAACTGGCACATCCTCCAGACAGATTCAGTAATAGGCAAAGATATTCCACCAGTACCACTAATTACCTTTTGTAAATCAAGATCACTCAAAGATAAATTGGTCCAGAGTCACTTGCTGCCTATCACACAGAAAACAGGAACACTTAAAGAAATGAAAGGTTTATTTCCCTGTGGGAAATGTAGGGCCTGTGTTAATAGCAAAAAAGTCCTTAATTATAACATCCCAGGTGTGAAGAAACCGAGAGTGATAGAGAAATTCATCACGTAGTTCTTTAAACATAGGATGTTAGATACGATTTGGGATTAGGTTGACTTGACCCCCCAGACTTCCTGTCTCCACACGTAGAGCTAAATGTCAAGTCCCCGTCACCCCCTAGTTACACGTCAATTACACGTCAGACTGCTGCGCGCGCATCAATGCCAAGTATTATCTTATAGATCCACCTATGTATTACATCATAGCCAATCATGTTCCTTTTTACTCATTATTACACCCATTTTCGGTTACGCAAACCAAACGTCAATGTCCTTATCAATTGTTACGCCTACTGTATTCACTTCATTATGATGTATGTATTATAAAAGTTACTGCTTGTCAATAAAGTATGTACTTCACTTCCTGAACTCCCGTGGTGATGGAACTTGAAGCATCCGATTATAATCGCTTATTGGAATAAAGCCCATTCTGAAACTCTAATATCACGGATTCTGCCTCTCATTTCATTGAGCTATTTTACTATGTTCCTGTATCAAATTCAGTCCCGGTAAAGGAGAAATATTTACCACATGATGGCGCCCGAACAGGGACACTTTCTCATCTCACGCGCCGGCGGTGCGTTGCAGGCCCGGTCTCCTGCCACAGCTGGACGGACAATAACGCGTACCAGCAGGATTTCCTGTATCTCCCTCCGGTCAAGCGGGGGCGACTGAGACTGCAATCAACACCCAGACGAGGCGGTGAGAAGTGCGAAGTATCCCGACCAGAGCCTAGCTGAGAGAGCAAGATCCGAGGTATACAGAGACCCACCAGTCCGACGTCAAGCCCAGTGTCCGACGAGTCGAGTCGAGTCCAGTCCAAATCCGAGTCAAGTTCAAGTTACTGAGGCCTTCCGTTTCCGAAGCTACCCGGTGAGTACCATTACTGGGGAGGCATTTCTGACGTGCACATAGGTTGTGCCGGTCAAGACGGGTTTGGGTACACAAATCCGGTCTGCACTGTTTTAGCAGTGTATCTGTACTGTTTAGCAGTATATCAAGTATTCCGAAGTGTCTAGTTATTATCTAGTTATTGTCGAGAATTAAGCTTGGTGATTAGTTATGCAGACGATCATCATTGTTGTTTCAGTTAAAGGTTTAATGTTTAATGTTTGAAGTGTTTAAGTATATCGTGGTATGAATGACTGTTCATTATCGTGTTTATTGTATTAAGTCTGTTCAAATTCAAGTATCAGGTCAAAATCAAGTATAAGGTCAGTTCTCAATATGCCGTTCTTTTCGAAATTAAGACAGATCACTACCAGAAAAGGGGTTCTCGAAGAAGCCGTCCCTATTCCTCCTAGGGACACTCCAGGGCACTTTATGTATCACAAACATGGATTAGACGCTATATTATTTCTTGATTTATGGGTAGACTATACCAAGGGATTACCAGAAAGTCAGAGGTGGCCCACAGCAGGGACCTGGGATGCAGAGTGCATCATGAAAGTCGAGGAAGAGTTATGGAAAAGGAAAGTCAGACAGTCACAGAAAGACGCCGTTGAATTATGGCGTAAAGAATCACATAGACGAACAGAAAAAGCACGTAGACAGGAAGAGAAGAGTAAAGAGAATTCCAATAAAGTTCGAGAGAATCTATTAATTGAGGAAGGTATCCGAGTGAAATCAGAACAAGTAGACAGACAAAGAAATGCCCTTATGAATGGTATGTATCCCCTTCTGGCCGAAGGATTACCTAAGGCTACTCCGGAAACGCCAAAAGACTTGCCAACCCCATTGTTCCCCATAAAGGTACATCCTAAGGGGCATCCTAGAACCGCAGAAGATGTTTTTCTTTCCTCATATTTAGATGACGCAGCTCCCGAGTATGCCAATTCCGCCCCACGTAGACCGCC